>NW_017729031.1:74128911-74157878 GCF_001723915.1 Gavialis gangeticus
GCTGTGTGGGGGCTGCCCGCGGCCCCGGCGCCCCCTCGCTCGCAGGCTGCCCCCCTCCCCCCCGGAGGCGGCTCCCTGCCCCGGGAACGGGCACCTGCCGCCCGCAGGCTGCCCGGGTCCACCCCCGCACCCGGCAAGGGAAGCGCCGCTCCTCTCGGGCAGCTGGCTCCTCTCTCAAGAAGGCTCCATTAACAACAAGAATAAAAACAGATCTGTTTGTCCAGGCGGCATCACCCCCCTCCCCGTTTCCAGCCACAGAAGAGATGCGCAGGGAAGAGAGCCGTCCTCCGGCCTGGCAGGGAGCGGAGCCGCCAAGACGCCCGGTCCTTCGGCGAGAGCAAGGTGTGCTCCAAGCGGGGGGAAGCGCGAGCCGCTCGCGGTCAGCCCAGCGCATGCTTTTCCCTCCCTGCAGAAGAGCCCCTCACCGGGCTTCTGGAAACAAGCCCCGCGCCACACTAAATACAAGGAGAGCCGCGGCAAGAGAAGTGTTTGTGCTCCACTGACATGAGGGTGAAGCCGGACCTCGCTGTCTTTCTGCGCCAGGCTGGCAAAAGACAAGAGCAGCTTGAAGTCCTGCAACCCCTTAAGGGCTTTAAGTGAATTCAAGTGCTAAGGAAATGCTGGCTAATCACAATCTGTTTTCTTTGCAGTCCTCTAGTTGGAAAGGGGGAGAAAAAACCCAACTCCAGCAGACTTAACGGCTGTGCCCGGTCAGCCAACACAATTGCATCCTTGCCCCATGCACCCAGAAATGATTAAGAAATGTCCCCTGGACATGTATACATGCTGGTGACTCGATGTCGCTTTATTTATACATGCAGAGTGTAGCAATATCAGCAAGGGGAAAGAAATAAAAAAAAAAAAAACGGTTGAAACTGGCAGGCACCACCATGTGGCAGGAGAACATCAGTCGCTGAATATTGCATTGCTGAAATAAATAATGTTATTCACATCAGTGCTATGGACAAGTGTTGCATTCTTGGACTGAAGGGTGGGAACAATTTCCCCAGTCTTCCCAAGGTGGGTCAGATCTGCATCATACAAGCTGAACGAGCCACAAAAGTTCCTGGCTTCAAAAGCGGAAGCCTAGGGCAGCTCAACAAACGGACTGATTTTTCAAAAGTCCTTCGCTCCCAATTGATCTTAATGAGCGCTTTTGAAAATATGGTCAATTATTTTTGGAGCTGTAAATACAGACTTACGAGCTTAACTTTAGGTGCCCATTTTTTTAAAATATTGGCCCATACATTGGATGAAGTCATGATTTGTCTTAATAACACTATCACCTAATTCAAATTTTAAAAAAAATCAACACTATATAATATACAAATACCTGCCAGCACAACCTCTACATGGATCAATTTATGGAATTTCCTTCTAATTTGATAAAGTGGACTTCTGCAGAAGGCTGCAGAAAGGCAGGAAGTCCCTTGCTCAGCCCCAAGCAAGAGAAATTCCTTTTCCATGGGGAATTCATCCACACAGCTCCTCCCACCCACAGTTGTGCTGTCATTTCTTCCTTTTACGAGCATGAAAGTTGTTAGGTGTTTCATCTAACGCAGCAGGGACCAATCTTTTTGGCAGGTTTGCCACAAATTAGCCCTGCACCATCCCTGAGTGCTACTTGGATGCCGTTTCCTTACCCAGTCTGCTTCTTAGCTTCCTGATTTCCGTCCTGTGCTCCCTGACCAAGCTGCTGCTCTGCTTTTGACTCCCTGCCCTGTGTTCCCTGCCTCATTTGACACTCTGGGGTTTTTTTGCTCCCTGCCCTATCTGCCACTGTGCTACCTGTCTCTATCCCCAGTCTGCTGCATGCCACACACAGAGGCTGCCAGTGGCACTTGTGGCACCCTTGCTGCAGGTTGACCCCCTGGTTTACCACATCCTGACACACTCTAAATGTTTAGGTTAGACAAGACAGGAATGACTTCCAGTGCCAGCTGGTGGTTGAACTGAAGACATAAGTGACTTTAGCTGCAGCTTCAGTGGAGCTAACGGACTTATACCAACTGAGGATCTGGGCCTGGTTCTCCTTTTGCTTCTTTCTTTTGTGACTTTTCAGCTTATTTCTCTTTTTCTTGCCTATTTTTTTGTCCTCCCTTTTGGCCTTCATCTTTCCCATTTCCCTTTCAGCCCCTTCCCTTTTCTTTCATTAGTATTTATTGCCGGTCACTGAAATTGAGCTCAGCATTGGTACTCATGACCCATGCACTGAATAGCCAGACAACCAATCAGATACAGAAAGCACCAGCTGATGAGTAGACGGAAGTAGAACAGTGATTAAGCAGGAGCTATGCAATTAGATCATGGATGTGTGGGGGTAGGAGTGGGAGAGCCTTTCTTTTTCATTATAACTGTTTCTCTTTATTTTGCAGTATTTTTTTTTCTTCCTCTTTTCTTCTACTAGTTTAATACTGTTTTGTGCCATCACCGCCTCTCACTCATTTCTTTTCTAGATCTCTCTAGTGCTTTTATCCATATGCCCTGTTTCCTTTCTACAGTCTCACTATAAGGAGATTTCATCTATACAAGATGCTTACTGCTCAGTGGACTAATTAACTGTGCAGTAATATCTCAGCATCTAGTCAGAAACTAATAAACTCCACAGCAGGATAGTACTTGTAAATACCCTGCCATGGAGATTTTTTCTGTGCAGAGCGCATGTGTAGATGTTGACTCAGCTGGCTGGGGCATGAGGGTGCATCAGGAGGCTGCCTGCCAGCTAGCTGTATGCTGAAGTGTGCTTGTGCCCCAGCCAACTCTTCCGTAGCACACTGATTCCTGTCAGAGCAGCCTCGGGCTGGCAGGCTGACCCCTTGGGCCCCCTGCCAGCTGGGGAGCAACCTGGGTCAGTGTGCTGTGGTCTGGGCACGTGTGTAAACGGTGTGCCTGGGAACGTATTGCTCCAGAGTTTATTGCTGTGCATTAATAGCATGTGTAGACACACCCTTAAAGTCTCTCATTCCTTCTTTACCTCTTGGCCTCCACTCAGACTATTTTCACAGGGCTATTTTCTCAGGCTATCCCTGAAACTTTGTCTTCTACTGGATTCCAAAGTTAGCACTGACCTTTTCAAGTTGCTTATTGTCAAGTGTGGTTTTCCAGAGAGTGAAAATTATAATCCATGGTCTTCACTATCTCACTGAGCAGGCCCTTTCTTAAACTGCCTGTGCTGCCTTTACTGTCAAGGAAATTCAAGCCTAGGCAGCTTTGGCATTTAGAGGCATTTAAAGAATACCAATAATACAGATCAGCGAAGAAACCCTACTATGGAATCTGATTACTACAGGCAGTATCCAGCAGCTATCAAATGGAACTGTCTCGTCCATAGTTTTGAAAGACATTTAACTCAGTTCTATTCTCATCCACTCAGACCACAGACATTTTCTGAAGTCGCAAAAGGGTTAAAGACATCTTCTAATTTTTATTTCTTCCTTCTGAACTTACTTTGAGCTCTGGGAATACCACCAGAGTTCCCATATTATGGAGGGACTCAAATGGCATGAGTCAAATGGCTGGATTCTGACATTAACATTTGCCTAGACAACAGGATGGTGATGATAGTCTCAGACACTGTGCCATGACTACCTAAGACTGGTATTTTCTTGTAAAAGCTTTCCCTTGTTGGTACAGAAACTTTACTCATGAAAATATTTTTATGATTAAAGTATAGCTGCCAGAGTTGTTCCAAATGGGCTTCGTGGACCCAAGTGTCTTATTTCTCCTTTTCCCTCTCTTGCAGTTTCCTATGAATTACAGACATTGAGATAGGACTATAAGAGAAAAGGATTCTAGTTTAGAAGCACTATTCTGCACTATTAATCCCATATTGCACACAATTTCTTGTTAACAGAGTTACATTTCTGCACTTAGTTCATACCCACAGTCATATCTTCAGTGATGTTCCCTACCTATAACAATCAAAACTATGTGGAATTTTTTATTTACAACTGATGTATCAGATTCCTTTCTACCAGTATACCTACTATGGCTGATTTGGGCCAGTTTGATGGTGCACATGAGGTCTGATGCCTGCAGATTGATCTTTTTGAGGATTTTCTGGGGGAGGGAGGCTTTGCACCTTTGTGGTAGTCATTGTCCTCCATATTAGATCCAAGTATTAGTACTACACAGACCGATTATCTCTCAGGTCCTATGCAACATCTTGATGCAGCCACTAGTTGAACTGATCAGATGACAAGGTCTCAATGGTCAGCAATATGCATATGTCACAGAACTCTAGCTATCCTTCTCCACATATGGCTGTATTGTTTCTACCAAAATAGTTCAGGGGTCTTATGAAGTTAGCTTCTGTATAAAACAGCTGGTTGAAGCTGAACTCAGTTATACTTGGGATAGAAATTAAGTATTTGGAAGAGCTTGCAATAATGGTGCGCTCATATTACATAGCCACAATAATGGGTTAGTTCCATCCGTGGTCAATGGATACCTGAGCGACCCCAATCTCCCACAATGCAGCACCCAGGAAAAATGTTTTCTTCCCATCTACAGTTGGCTGGGTGACTACACCAAAGGAAGGATTACCTGGCCTCAAGTATTTACATTTTCATTGTCTTATAATTGGACTACAGCAGTACAGTATCCTTGGGCATTAAGCCTATGGGTGCTTACGAAACTCCAGATGATACAAAGCACAGAAGCTGCTATGTCCAACAATACTGGCTATTACAAACACATGAAATCTTTGCTCCATTCCCTGAATTGGGTCTCAGAGAATTTTTAATTAAGTTCATGTCTTTATTTTCATGGTGATGGGTCCAAGTTTGTGAAATAAACTATAGATCTTAATATCTTCCTCTTTAAACATAAGGTGCATTTTTTTTATTTTGTTTTCTACAATACCTCCCCACCTACACCCACTATGTATCTATAGATAGAATTTAAAAATACATTTAAAATGCTCCACTGAATACACTTCATCTTGGGTAAAAGAAAGAAAATCATGTTGCTTAATACACAATTGCAAAGTTTTTAACACATGAACTAAATACTATTATGACTTAGATTGCTATTCAACAAAGTAGACCAGACCATAGAGAGCAGACCAAACCTGGATAAGGCCAATAGAGAGGGAACATACAGCTGACCTAAAGGCATGCTTGTTTTCCCTTCCTTGTCCAAGGAAAGAAGAGATCTTCTAGAATGTGTACTAACGTACTTATAACTCTGAGATGGTATCCTTTCTTCTTTCCTTTTAATTTGATTTGGAATAAGTTATGAGCAACAAAAAACAGTTTAATTCTTAACCATAGCCTGATATGTTCTCTTAGTGTAGAAAGCTAGTAGTAACTTGTTCTCCCGTGGCTCCATTACCGTCCACCACAGATCACCTTCGGCGTTCCTATGTTTTAATAGAATGGGGTTTTGCCATAAATCGGTAGGTTTAGCTCTATGCATGTGTAACTGATATGCTTCTATCAAACACGAGGGTATCTTGATATTTTGGAAGCACACTATATCATATATTTATTAGAAAAAGCAGTGTACATGGGCCTACTCAGAAACATAGTCAATAGGGAACAGTCTCCCCAATTAAGATTTCACATTGTGCTTTCAGCTAACTCACAGATCTGACTGCAAAATATAACACACTTGGACATCACATGGATTTTTGACGCTCTCAGTGGTCCTTTGGGTTCATTAACAATGAATAGATGACTTTCATCTGCATGTTTTTGTTTTTCCCCACCCTCCATTTGTGGCCAAGATAATATGGTTTTTATTCTTAATTTGAACTAGTGAGTAATCCAAGTATGTGGCCAATTAGGAGAAAAGTGGTAAGTATTTTCACTGCAATTAAGTGTTTCTGAGCATGATGTGGGAAAGAATACAAGAGAAAGAAAATTCCTTTCATAAAAACATGAAGAAATCTCAGCATTTCCTGGCATGTGATTTGCCTCTCAGCAAAGCGTGTCATGCTTTGATTTTTGATTGAAGTATTCTACTGCCTTGGTTGGTATCATGTTCGTGAAGTCATCTTGTGATTTGCTTTTCCTTTCACTGAGTTTTATGGCAGATATCAGGAAATAGAGTAAAGCTAAGTAAATAATGTTACAATATACATTGAAACACTATTCAGCACTGTTTGTGGTATTTGTAATAGGTATTTGAATCAATCATAGATAGGGCACAAAATGAAAATATTATTAACACTTTACTTTCCAGTTATACACAGAAGGATGTGCATATGCTAACAGTATATATAGTATACTTTACTTTCACAGCTCTAAAATTTTACCCTTCTGGTATGATGGAATATCTTTTCCAAGAAGTCTCAGTTTTATTCAACAGCTTTATTCCTGAAGAGCAAGGTACAACAGAAAGAAATTCATAACTCTGCTTCCTGAGCTAAATCAATTCAAAACTCTTTCTGGCTGATTCGACAGGACCTTCTTTGCTACATTTGGTAGCAAAATGATATTATAATGTTGGGATCCATCTTCTCCTCTCAGGACAGAAAGAAGTACAATGGCTTAAGTGACAGTATTTGAAAGACTATATAAAGTTTACAAATGTGATCATATTTGGCCTTCATTCTTAGAATTTTTGACTGGCAGGCAGGTAGGAATTAGAAATGTGTATATAGTGTCTGGTGGGATAGGACTGGAGACTATTAGCCTAGGGACAGAAGTTACACATAAACAAGTTTAAGTGATCAGAAACTGGTTTAAATCTATAAAAGAACATAAGTTCATAAACCAGTTTCAAAATGGCCCAAACCGGTTGAATGTAGTATCAGACTTAACTGATTTGGGTCAAACTGCTTTTTGCAATGTCTGTCCCAGACTCTTTCCTGGTTTAAGTTAAAGCAGAGTCCCCCAGCATGCTTTTCAACCCTGTGCTGTCTGCTCCAGAGACCCAGGCTGGCCCTGCCCCTCTGCTCTCTAGCTGCAGCAGGGCCAGGGCGAGAGGTGTGGCTAGATGCCGGTTTGGCATGGCCCCCTGAAGTAAAGGGAGCAGGGAGGGGGTTTATTCCCTCCTCCCTCCCCTCTCCTCCTGGGGAACCACAGCAGGGGTCTAGAAGCCCCCAAAGCAAATGGGGAGAGGAAGGGGGATTTAATCTCCCCCTCCTTCCCATGTCCCACTGGCAGCTGGGGTCTGCCTGGCTGCTGAGTACCCCTGTCAGCCATTCCCCACTCCCATAGCAGGGGAGACAGCGTGACCAGAGCTGGCTGCTGCCAGCTCCCTTTACTTCAGGGGGCCGTGCTCCCTTTACTTCAGCGGGCCATGCCATCCGCCTGCCTCGCCAGTAGCTGAGGCTGGGGTTGTGGGGCTGAGCCAGGCCAGCCTGCAGGTGCTGCTGAGGGTCAATGCAGAGGGGCTGGCCCAAGCTGGGTTGCAGGACCTGGGCCCTTTCCAGTGGGCTGCAGCACAGGCTGGAGCCACAGGGGCCTGTGTCACCAGATTGCTCCTGGTTCCCTGCACCCAGGCCAGGCAGGGCTGTCATGTACCAGCGGCTGCTGCTTTGTGACAGCCCAGGCCAGTCTGGCAAACCATAAGAAGGGCTGCTGCCCCAACAGGGCCCCCCCCACTCACTGCTCCAGCAGCAGGGGCAGTGGCATGGCCAGAATCTGGCCAGCATGGCCCCTAAGGTGACGGGGCAGGGAGGGGAGTTATTCCCCACTCCCTCTGGTGTCTGGTGGGGGGGGCAGGGAGGGGGCTTAGCTCGCTGCTTGCTCTATGCAGGGAGCAATTGGTGGTGGCAGTCAGGGCTGGCAGCCCCTGGCTGCAGTCCCCCAGGGGCAGAGGGAGTGGAGAGGGGAAGAAACCCCTTCCTGCCTCCTCTGCCTCAGGGGGCCATGGCAGCCTACATCTGGCTGTGCTCGTGCCCCCACCACTGCAGCAGCGAGTGGGGAGCACCAGGTGGACCCTGCCCCATAGATTTCATAGACATTAGGACTGGAAAGGATCTTGCAAAATCATTGGGTCCAGCCCCCTACCCAAAGGGAAGGCAGTCGGCAGGGGTCAAATCATCCCAGCAAGATAAGCATCCAAGTTTGTCTTAAAGGAATCCAGCCTAGGTGCCTGCACCACCTCTGGGGGGAGTCTATTCCTGGCCCTGTGACTCACACAGTAAAGAAGTTTTTCCTTATGTTCAGCCTAAAATAGTCTTCCAAGAGCTTTTGACCATTGGACCTAGTCAGTGACAATGTGTAGGGGGTGCATGGGGGTGAGTGCTGGTGAGAGCACTGGTGAACACCCCCTGAGATTGCCAGTACACCCCCTGGCCAGCCACACTCACTGCTTGCAGTTCTCCCCATAAGTGCTGGCCAGCCATGGGGGCCCCCCTCCCCGGTCGGTGGGATTGGCCATGGTGGGGGGAAGGATCACCCTCTGGTTGGTGGGATTGGCCGTAGGGGGACCTCCCCCGGTCAGCGAGATTGGTCATGGAGGGACCCCCCGGTTGGTGACTGGTTGCTGGGGTGCCTCCCCTGACTAAGGTGGCACCAGTCACCCATGGACCTAGTCTTCCCATGGGGTGCTTTGGTGAACAGATGTTCTCCCAGTTCTGGGTGCCAGGGCTGTCCTTGGGGGGTGGGAAAATCAGGGTGACCACCCCAGGCCCTGTGATTTGGGGGGCCCTGCAGAGCCAGGTGGAGTGTCCACAGCAATTCCACGATGCTGCTGGCTCCACATTCGGCTGCTCAGCACGCCCACCCCACCCCACCCCCAGCCGCTGAATCTACCGCTGGCCTCCTTGCAACTGGGTGTGGGGCCCTGCACAGGCTGATTTGCCCTGAGTCCTGCACCCTGCTTGGATTGTCTCTTCCTGGTACATGCCCCTTATATGCTTATATGCTGTTACCAAGTCACCCCTGAGCCTACATTTTTCCAGGCTGAAGAGCCCCATGTCATTCAGCCTCTCCTCATAAGGCCTGCTCTCTTGTCCTCTAATCATTTGCATGGATGTCCTCTGGACTCTCTTAAGCTTCTCCACATCCCTTCTGAATTGTGGAGCCTAGAACTGGACACAGTATTCCAGCTGTGGTCTCATGAAGGCTGAGTAAAGTGGGAGGATCTTGTTTCCAGGTCTTGTTCGAGATGTATCAGAAGATGCAGGCCAGAGTTTTGTTTGCCTTGCCAGCTGAGGCATCACACTGGTGGCTCATGTTTATCTTGTGGTCAATCTGAAAGTCTCTTTCAGATACAGAGCTAGTTAGCATAGCACTGCCGAACCTATAAGTGTGGTGTGGGTTCTTTCTCCCAAGGTGGAGCACCTTGCATTTCTCAGCATTGAATACCATCAGGTTTTGATCTGCCCACCTTGTAAGCCTGTCAAGGTCAGCCTGGATTGCCAGCCTACCCTCTAGGGTGTCTGTACTTCCCCATAGTTTGGTGCCAATCTGCTTATAACACTTGGGTTATTCTGCCCCCACCCCAAAAAAAAATCTGCTCCCAAATGCCTGCTTGTGTATATGCCTGCCTAGGGTGGGTTTACTCTGCAGTAAATTACTGAGGAGTAAATCCATCCAGCAGCATTTGAACATGTAGATGTGCCCTTTGGGTAGCAGGTCACCTTTCTGCCTGTGATCTTAAGTAGTCTCATGACAATATGTTGCAGGGCCAATCTGTTTTATCTGACCTGTGAAGAAGGGTAGGTAAAGTAGCCTGTTTGTTTAGTATGGGGCCTACTGCATAGGGTAGGCATTACTTTCTATGGAAATGGTGTAAACACGCAAAGAAGACAAATAAATAAACGGAAAAGATTTCAGGCTATTGGCTGGGATAGCAGCCATCCCAGTCAACTATAAAAGCAGATCTTTTCCTTTCGTATATTCATAAACCTATCCTTTCTACAATATTTTTCTATGGTACTCAATACATTGCTGAAATCGAGATCCTACCCAAAGTAAGCAGGGTGTCACTTCATGACCTCAAGGACACTGTGAAGTTTAATTAGGGCAAAGGGTACTGTGTCAGCTCTTTGCATTCATAAGTCTTTCACTATAGGCAAACCGTTTAAGGAAGCGTATTTCAGTTCAGCAAAAATCTACATAAGCCCCTATGTATATATGCTTTAGTTCAATCAAACACTTGCAAGAAGTAGCAGGAAGCCGATGGGTAACTGCCATCATGCCTGGACTCTTTCAGAAAAATGAAAGGGCCACTGAGCTATTTCTGATGGCTATTGGTAATTTATCATCTTTGAGTATTAACTAGCACAGGAAAAATCCCTACTCATAGCTACTAGCAATACTAACACTTCTGAAGGATTTGTTTAAGAAGGATTTTTGTAAGGATCAGAAGACAATATCTCTAGAATATTTATGCATGTGAATGAATATGGTTACACAGACAAGCATGAGGGTTTCAAATATAGGCATTAACAAGACTGGTTTGACCTCACAGAAGGAAGAGCTACAGTTTTTCTAAGCTGATAATTTGTAATCTTCTATCAAAGGATCTATAAGAGGATGATATTTTGTCAATACTGATATTGTAAGCAATGCGTTTATTTAAAATAACAAACTTGTGATGTTCTAAACAAGACTAATATGTTTTCCTTCTAAAAGACAGCAGTAATAGTTAGCCATGTATAAATTTTATTGTCTTCCTCATTTTCTGTCTTTCTGGGAGTTATTGATTTTATTCGTACAGTATGAACACGTTGGATTTCCTTTTAAAATGAAAAGACAAATAATCTAAAAAAGCATTTTCAAAATCAGAAAATGTTTCACTCCTTAAACATGCAATTAATTTCTGATTTAAAATGTCATTGTTTGTATGTGATAGCAATATTTTTTATGATCAGTCAGGCAAAGATAGCTATTATTTAGGAATGATTTGGAAGTGTACAAATTCAGAAGTATAAAAAATGAAAAGGAACATCACACCTCATTATGATCAAAGTCAAGTGATACATATAATGAAGCCTATGAAAACATTCATATTGATATAACATGCAAAATGACTGTATCCCAACGAGCACAGAATTTGAACCACTATAATGAAAGAAGTCTTTATGCTTAGCAATAACCTCCATTTAAAGAAAGGATGATTAAAGTCAGTGTGTAAATTTAAAATGATTTAAATAATTATATGAAAACTATAGACAAGTTAATTTTTCATATGTCCAAAAGTTTGTGCATGCAAATATACACAAGCACAGGGTATATATTGCTGTCCTTGGTAACAACTATATAACTATGGTTGCTACTAATATATATATATATATAGGGCCAAAGCCTAGAAAATGATGGATGGGCCAAGTAGCTGGTGTTGCAGGTTTCTGCAGGGACTACTGAGGAAGGTCTCATTCATCACCTCTCCCCCATCCCCAACCAGGCAACACAATCAATATGCTCTCCCCTGGAGTGTACTTAAGCAACCATACTGTCTTTACTGATCCACTGGTCCTTCTCCTTCAGAGACTTGCCAGTCTACTTCAGTTCCAATATGGCACCCATTGCTGCACTGTCTGCCTTAACTGGCACTGGAATACATATAACTTCATACAGGGAATGCAGACTTATTTGGAATAGGTGACTCCTCTCCCCTCTTTGTATATTCTACAGTAAAAAAATCACTGTGATCATTATATACGTGTGTGTACATATATTTGGGGGAGAGAGAGAGAGAGCAAGTGCAAAAGTGCCAGTAGATGGCTCTCAAGTGTATATAAAGTACATTTACCAGTTTTTTAGGACAAAAGACAAAAACATGTTTTTGTTGTGGACTTTAAGTAACATTTTGCATGTTGCTCTATACATAGAGCTCTTAATCTTACACGTGCACTAGATCCATGCTTGGCCAATGTGGAAGATTTCACCCGAGATGTTTTGGAACTGTGGTTCCCTATGCCCTAAAACAGCAATAATCTACACTAAGGGAAGTGGGGGAAAAGAAAAAAAAAAACCCTCTAGGAGTGTGAGAGGCTCTCTCTTTCTATCCAGGCTCTCTTGGAAACATAAATGTTCCCAGTTAGGATATTCCTGCTAATTCAAGGAGAAAATGTAAATCTTTCCAGTGAAGCATGTTGGAATTTCCCCTTTAATTCTCTATGTGAGAAAGGGCTGTTTTAGCAGAATGGAAATAGCTGAGAGAATACTTTCACAGCATCCCTGTTTCTGTGTGAGAAGAGGTATTACTAGTCCCAGCAGGGTTATGTAGTTAATAATTTACATTTTCTTAAAACCATACAGTAGGGCTGTCTCTATTTAGAGCTGATTTTCTCAAGTATATGAGCCCATGCCCTTGTGGGGCACAGGAGGAAGGTTTGTACTGAGCAACTCTGCTGCTGATTGAAATGAGTTTTTTTAGTGGTACGTGAACAAAGTAGATAATGGTTAATTTCTTTTATTTTATTTCACTTAAAAAAAGTATTTACTGCCATACCAAAAACTAAAGGCAAATATCTCAGCGTTAGTTTGGGCAGTGATTCATTTCCCAAACCTAAACTTTCTGAAGCAAGGAAAGATAACAGTAGTAAAACCAATAACATTCTTCCAGCTATTTAATCACACTTAAGGATGTGGGGAGGAGCTGTGCAACATAAGCTTTACTCCGACAGCTGGCAGTGGCTATGTATTGTAATGCCTGGAAATTTTGTTTGAAAATGTATTCGAATGTTAATTAAACTTGCTTCTGGACGCTTATCAAAATGCTATTTTTTTAACATGGTGTGCCCTGAGGCCTAGGCCACCCAACTGTGACATATTTTCCTGGTCAGTGACCCCAGTCTGTATTTATTATACTCCTTCTGTCTCTTGGTTTCATAGTAGGGAAAACTGGAGTGATTGCTGACTAGATAATTAGCCAAGGGAACTCTTTCCCTGTATGTATCTGTACTCATTAGACTAGTGAGAAAATGCAACTTACTTTCATAATCTTTCTCCCTATAGGCACCTGACACCTTCTGAGATCAAAGTAGTGAGAAAATATAATTGTTAAACTCTCATACACTCATTATTAGACTAATGATACCTTTTTCTCTCAATCTTGGTTGAGAAAGGCAGCTATATAAGTTTAGTTGTGTAGTTGCTACCTCCCATTATAATAGGAGGAAGGAGAAATGCATACTCGTGATCTCTGCTCTCACTTTTTCTATCATGTGGTTACAGAAATACATACAACCACACTGTCTTGATGCATGTATTGCCAAAATATGGTATATGGCTGGAGGCAATATGGAGATATTAGTTACTGGCATGGCAGTTAGTTGGCACTCTTGGAAATTTCCAATATATTGCACTGTTTGTACTGTTACATAAAATCTGTAGCAATTATTTGGATTACTTTTCTACAAGATGGGGTTAGAACAACATTGCTGCAGATTTGCTGATTTTATACATCTCAGACTACAAATAAAGGGTGGATCCTCATAATGAGAAGAGTTGAGAGAGATTTCAGCTGAGCTAAGATCAGATTGTGTTAATTTATTTCTGTGGTTTTGCTTTTTACTGCAAATCAATAATAATTAACTCATGAGGTTCTTTGTAGCCTTACATGACACTGTATTCTCAGTTTTAGGAAAGATTCTTTAAACATGAATTAAGATTAATGTAACTTTTATTCCTTAACTTCAGCCTTAAACTTTGTAATAGGCATCCAGTAAGTATCAATGCAAAAACAGAATGAGGAAAAATCTTCCAAAGAGGAAACAGGTGTATCTTCTCTTACAGATTTCCTCATACAAGTCCTGGTCCAAAACCTGCTAGAGGTCAGCAGAAAAATAAAACATGATTTTATTGGATAAAATGGGTGGCACCTGATTCCACTGAAGTCAAAGGGAGTTTTGACTTTAGGGGTAGTAGGATTTCACTTACTGACTTTTACAGGCTTTAGAACTGATTGCTTTAGTTATGACTTGATTTCTAGACTATTCATTTCCATAAACTAAGGATTTTCCAGTTGTGGAGGGCAGTTCTTCTTTCATTAGAGCAATATAGAGTATTGAATTAAATCCACCTTGAGGCTTAGGAGTCAAGATTCTTTCTAACCAACTAATGGCTCTAACTATGAAATTGTTCTGTGGGGAGCGATTACAATTTTGAAAGGAATTTGGCAAAGGAAGATGCAGAGCTTCACCTATTAGATATCTAATTTTATGGATCCCTCTTCTGATTCAGTCTCCTCATTCCAAACATCTGTTATGTATCTTTAAAAGAGGATTCCTCCATATGGTGACTTGTTTCTTGATTTCCTCTGCAACTATTTATTACATCACTGTTCATTTTCAGTAGGGAAAGTGAACCAGCGTGGATAAAGGGAGAAATAAGCTTAATCTAAACTTGACGCAAACCATACAGCACAGGGGATTTGGAAAAGTCTATTTAATAATTAAATAAAACCCTTTTATTCATCTTGGCACTTCTGAAGTCCAGCTGGGACCAGGTGCTGCACCATTAGAAAAGATTTCTTAAAGTATTTTCATGTACCAGATAATTCACAAAGAAGTCTATTTGCCTGAGTTTTCTTGAACATTTTAAAGACCAATGAGTTTTGAGTAGACATTTAGTACCGAGTGCTCATCTGAGCCAAACCTCTAACCTTTTCAAGGTTAACTCCTCACATGTATTAACTTAATTACACATCGTATGAATGTGTTGCAGGTCAAATGTGTTAGATCAATAAGTGTCTGCTAATGTTTACACTGCACTTTCTTTATACTGCAGCTTCAAAAACCTGGAAATTTCAGCACTTGTTCTGAGAACAGTCCCTATTACCCATACTTAACCCAAAGCTTTTTTTTTTTTTAATTTAAATGATGGCTGCCTTAATAGCTTACTGACTGAAATGTTCTTTGATATTGAGGCATAAAGCTTTCAAACTGTGCACAATCAAATATAAGGAAACTCTTAATGCTCTATGCTGGCACAAAATGTTATTTGGAGATAGAAAGGTGATTAGCACCTTCTAAGCTCTAGACAAATAGAAAGCTAAAACAATCTGGATGGCATAGTAACATTGCATACTGAGGTCTTTAATATCATATGTCCTTAAACTGGAGGTTAGTACAGCGGCTTTAGTAAATGAAGAAAAACAATCACATATCTAGGGCTTTTAGGAGTATGAAAGCTAGTAATATTGGGTACTGGTGCTACACATTTGTTCTTAACTACATTGTCACAGTACCAATCTCCTGGAGTATGTGGACCAGGTGATTGTTTTGTAGGAGACAAAATGAGTGAACCTCAAACATAAAAAGGATTTAGAATGTATCCTAATCTCTGTTTATCCATAGTACATATCTGTGGATTGGTTTGGAACAAATTGGATTTTACAGTAAAACAGTTGCATTAGGGTTTCCATCTAAAATGGCAGAATCTCTTCACCTTACTCATTAGAGTAATCCTACCGACATTAGGTGAGAGCAAGGTTTGGCTAAAAATACCAACAGCAATGTTTTCTCTTATAATATATGCCCAGAAGTAATATATGGACAGATGTAAGAGCTGAAATGCACTTGGAAACATTTCAAAAAGGAAACGTTTCAGCCGGGGAACATATGTTCCCCTTTGCCTAACTAGAACATTTCGGGGTGGCAGCTTTCCCTAGCACCAGCTAGGGGGCATTAAAGCAGGTTGCAGAGACCACAGTGCTTCTCTTTGCTCCCCCACCTCCTGCCTGGACAAGATGTAGAGGGGAGAGGAGAACTTCCCCTATCTTCTGGGAATCTGACACTCCAACGCCTATCCTCATTACCTCTCTTCTACCCCTCAGCCCAACTGAGAGGAAGACAAGACTGGAGCTGAAGGGTCCAGCTCCAATGGAGGTGAGGAACCTGGGAGTCAGCGGGGGTCTGGCAGGGGGCGGTGGGCAGTTGGGGGGTCACCTCGCTCCATATCTGGTAGGGATCCAAGCTGGGGCAGTGGCGGTTCCAGTGGGGAGTCAGCAGTGCCCCAGGACCTACAGTGGGACCCAGCAGCTGGACAGGGGTAAGGCTGCCCGCTCTCTCTCCATCCCCAGACATCGAGTTGTAAGTGAAAGTCAACCACTCCAGAATACTACTTCATGTAAAGAGGTGCTATTTTGGATTGTGTCAGCTGCTTTTAGAATATTTCAAAGAGGTGTATGTCTGTACAGCTGCCGCTTAGAAACATTTCAAGGGTGTTTGAAACATTTTAATTGCTAGACTTATCCAATTCTTAGATAACTCTTTATAACTCTTCTCCAACAGAGATGAGAATGATTAATCTCATCATTATTTATACCTATTGCAGTAGCACCCAAAGGCCTTAACTGGGGACTTGGACCCCATTTTTTTAGGCATTGTTAGATACAAACTTCTGGATACGTTGGGGGATTTTTCCCTTCACATAGAGTTTAGAAAGGAAACTACCAGTTTTAATTCCTTTACAAATTTAACGTGTTCTTTATTTTGCAGCTCCCTTCACTTAAAGAATTTAGGTTTCTTCCTTTATTTTTTAACACATCTCTGATTTTACTTTCTGCTCCTTTTTCCCCTGGAGAAGGAGATATAAGTTATTTAACAAAAAATAAAAAATAGGAGAAAGTAACACATTTCACACTTTCCAGCAGAACAATGTTATGTGCAAGAGAGTCTTTGTTCCCTCAGTTTTCTCTGACTTTTTAACTCCTTCTCTTCTCAACCATTTCTTGTGGCTAAAAGTAAATAAGTAGGAAACATTCTTTTTATTTTTTCTCTGTTTCTCTAATGCCTGGCCTAGATTCAGATTTTGTGCTATTATAACTTGTTGGTTAGAGAAGTGAGTTTTTTTTTCTTTTTTCATAGATTTCATTTTTTACAGCTATAATTATACCAGTACTGCCTTATATTAGGGACACAGTTAAAATCATAGGAAGGTGGTTATTATGACAGTGTAACTTGTTCTTTTTACCAATCATGCTAGCATAACTTGCATGTGTACAGGTAAGCCCTAACTTTAAAAAAAAATCTTTGTTCCTCTTCTAGGAAAAAAGGATGGGGGTGGAATTAAAAATCTGAAATTAGAAATTTTCCAAGTATTTTGGAACAAAAACATTGAAAAATCAAATTAAATATAAAGGTTTCTTTGATTTTTTTTTAAACTTGGCAAAATAGCAGGAAAAAAAACCATAAAAACATCTAGCCTGTAGACACATACTAAAAGGTCCATCCCTGCCACAAAGTGCTTTCAGTCCAAACACTTGATGAGAGATCTGCATATGAAAGAAGAGGAGGGAAGACAGTGTAATATAGAAACACTCATACATGGTATAAGAAGAAGCAGTGATGGCCCATTTCACTATATAGCCATTGTCAAGGGGTTTGCAGTGTGTATCACTATCATTAATGTAATGCTCTGATCCTTCAGCTCTTTGCATTTCCTTCCTAAACACATTCATACTTCCTAGATGCATTTTCCACACACACTTTCAGAGGCTGTCAATTGTGTGACAGATGGTGGGTGGCCTTTTGAATTATCCAGCAGGTCATGCCTCTATTTGGCATAGTGGCAACTAGCTTTAGGGGCATTTTCCTAGTGAAAAGTTAACAAATCATTTACTATATCTTAGGTACTAGCACCTATTGGAAGTGAGATGACTTGAAAACCATAGTAGTTCTGCATTCCTAAATCTTTAAGTGCCACTTCAAACAGCAAATTAATGCCCATTATTGAAGGAATCTGCTTTGCACTGGAAAATGGTTCTGGAATAGCTTTAACTTTCTAGAAAATGTCCCCTCTCATTAAAAAGTTATTTTACTAAATAACATGGATCGGCTCTTGCAACTCTTCCTTACATGAGTAGTCCCACTGGCTACAATTGGCTCAGCTGGTATTCCCAGGGCTACTTAAATGAGTAAGAACACATGAAAGGAGGTGCTGAAGGATTAGATACTATTACCTTTTTTTAAACAATGTGTGTTAAAGACCATAAATGCAGATACGAAATGCAATTTTCAGAAAATATGCAAAATGAAAGTGAAATTACAGCTATGCTGTATATAGTGACAAAACATGTAGATACATCAGCATTAAGTGAATGGTTAGCTTGGGGTTTTCCATTGCAATTACAGCATACATTCTCTATTTCTAATGCCTGGGAGACCCATAAGCATATTGTAGAATTTCGTTAACTAGCAAGTAAGTGAAAGAACAGAAAAATAATATAACCAAAATATATATTTGTATATTGATCTGGAGAACTGTAACTTAGGCTTAATAATTTAGCATTCCTCCAATGTAAAAATGAGGTAGTCATCTTTTATAAAAATCATGAACCCATTGTAAAATATAGGAAATGACTACAAATGTATGTAATTTGGTCTGTGCTGAGAAGCAGGGAAGAGTGGGACAAGTTTTTTGCCTAGATTATAAAATGTGCTGCTTGGCAAAGCGCATATTAGCAAGGTGTTTAATATTTATTTTACAGACTTTTCTACTTTGTTATTTATCAAGGAACAGTGGGAAAAATAGGAGAAATATTTTATGTGAAGAGAGTCTTTGCAGGTAATACCCACAGGAAGTAATCATAGGAGCACTCAGAGCTATCACAATCATTGTCCCATCAATTTGAACAGTACAAAACAGTAGAACTTGCATGGCTCATAGAATTATAATGAGATCATCTCTATATTGCCTGAAAAACTAAGTGGAGCTAATCTGGCATTTCTGCTAGTTTACTCTGAGTAACACTGTAAGCTGCAAGCTATTGATGAAATCACCATTGGTTTTGAAGGGAAAATATTCAGGGAGACTAGGTTATACTGAGAAAATAATTTAACCACACAGTGACGCAAGTATATCTTAAGAGCCTCAGACCATTTTGAATATTATACTCACACTAGGGAATATGTCACAATCTTCATAGAGAGATTTCTAGTAAATGAATGGTCTCATTAAATAAATAGTCTGATGTGGGTTTTATTGCTGTTAATAAGAATATGTTTTAAGTAATGCCTATTGTAATTAATTAGCAGTATAATTTTTTATCAGATATAAATCCTAGAATTTTCATAGTCCTATGCACTGGAATCACAGATGTTCAATTTTGAATTTCATACCATAACTCAGTATAACTGAGAGTATAACTCTTTTATATATGCAGAGGACTCAGTCCTGAGCTGTACTGAGTGTTTATTAAGTGCATCACTTTGGGTGATGCTGGAAATGGATTTCCCTTTAGGGATGCTCTAAAGTATGCTCTGTTGCTAGTTTGGGATTAGCAGGGTACAATAGACTTCAGTCATACCATCTCCCCAATTCTGAGCAATGTCCCAAATGTGAACCCCATGTTGGGGCTCAAGAAAGCTGATAAAGGAACTGACTATGGTGGCTTTGTCACCTTTAGCCTACCTGGAGCATGCACATCACACACGCACACATGCACACACACGCGCGCACACACACATGTCAAATGGTTAGGATACGAGCCTAGAAATGGTGGGACTTGTGACCTTGTACAAATTGTTTAGCCTTTCTGTTCCTCACTTCCCTCTCTGTAAAATGGGGATAATAGTACTTCCTTATGCCATGGAATGTTTGTAGGAACTTGGAAATACATTAAAAATGGTGAGGTACCCAGATATTGGGTGACAGGGGCTAGATAAGCCCTCTATGTTTATTTTCCAAGCTTCCACTCTCTTCTCCCCTTTCCCCAACCCCTTCTCCAGGAGGGGGAGCCTAGGGACAGAGTTGATCCAATCAGGGTGTGGGGCCTAGGGGAAATCAGCCTGTGTGGGGCCCAGATGCGAAGAGGCCAGCAGCAGTGGGATGCGAAGTTGGTGGTGGCAGCGCAGGGTCACCAGCACTTAGTGGGCCCTGCAGGAGCGGTCACAGCTCCTCTGCCTGGCTCTTCAGGGTCCCCCAAAGGGCAGGACCTGGCATGGTCATCCCGATTCACCCCCTCCCCCCATAGGGATGGCCCTGCCTAGGGATCACCTGTGGGTGCAAAAAGGGGGGAACAGCCTACTGCCACCACTGTCTCCTGCTTGACCCTGAGGCAGGGAAGACCTAGGGTTGCTCCTGCCCTTCTCCAGCTGGGGGCTGCAGGAGAACTGCCACATGGGTTGTTGGGTCTCTGCCCCCTCTCCCTCTGCTCAGTTTCCCACACTGGCTTGGGGCAGGGAGCAACAGTGCAGAATGCTGGGCATGCCTGGAGATAGTGGCGTAAGTGGGTGATTTCCCACTCCCCTTCTAGGCACTCCTGTTCCCTGCCTGCCCTGGCTGTCCCCCATGGTCAGGGGCAGGTGCCCTTCTACCTCTTAAACATGAACTATACAACCAGAGGATTCCTTGTACTTATTATTTGAGTAGCCAAGTGGCTCGGAAAATATGACCACAGCCCACAGGCCTTATACAGAATAGAATAATCATGGTAGGAAGCCTATGCATATGCAGAGCCAGATATTACATCAGTCAATACTGCATAACACCATTGCATCAGTGTCAAACTGGTAAATCAAGCCCAGAACCTGTAATGGCTTCTGCATACCATGAAGCTAAACCAAGTCTATCTGGTAACTGTAGCAACAAAACAATTACCTGCTCATGAACATTTTTATATAATTTGGTTTACACTTGGAACTAACTCATTGCTTGATTAAGCTCTGTAAACCTGTAGAAAGCATTTTTGTGAAAAATGGTAAAATATTTTTTAGTATTTAAATTGATGGGCCAGTTGTATCTGGTGGCGCACAGTGTAAAAGTGGAGTAGTGGCATTCTGTTCATCACCCTCTCAGAGCATAATTTCTAAATCACTACGTTGCATGCAGTGTATGAATGACAATTGGCTTTTTTGCTGGCTCCACATCTTGCAGACCTAGGTCTGCCCATTACAGATGCTGTGTTGCTATATTCTGGCTAGAACACACTTCAAAAAACCTGACTGTGGTAGTGTTGAATGCCCTGTGGCTTCCTTTGGCAGCATCTATTTTATGTGAGTCAGGTGGAGAACAGCTGTTAGCTAGATCACTTCCCTATGGTCAAAGGGTTCTCACTAGAGGCTCTTTTTGGCATTATGATATAGGTAGATTTGCAGAAGGCTGCTAAGCAGCTTTTCCCCATAAGAAATAGCTGGAAGGCCCTTCTTCAAACAACTGCAATGTGCTGCTGGAGGATGATACAAATGTCCTGGCTTTTGGGAGTCTGATTCACTAATTTGGTGTATGGATCTGACCCTAGGCCACTAATGTCAAGAGGAATCTTTCCACTGACTGGTGGATGTTGGATCTGATTGCACTAAATATTAGAGCTGTGCAAAATTTCACCGGCAGTTTCATTTCAATGCTGTTTCGACTCGTTTCGAGCTTGAAACAGCGAAATTGAAACAAAACAGAGAGCTTCAAAACAGTCTTGAAACAAAAAGAGGCAAGTTTAAATGTTTCAAAACTCTATCTGGGCTTGCCTGAAGGGAAATAGAAACTAAAGTAAGGAGAGGGAGGGGGAAGAGAGGGGAAGTGGGGGAAGGAGTGCTCTCATTATTGACTGCGTAGCTGGCCAGTGACTGTCACCCTTCCCTAAGGTCTCTTCCAATCCCAGTGCTCTCTGGGAGGGATGGAAAAACTGCATAAAAGGCAGCATTGTTTGAACTGCCCTGCCTTCTGCCTTGGTGTCAGTTACGGAGCTGTGTTCCAGTTTTGCCTGTCAGCAGCTAGAGGTGCAGGGCCCCAAAACCCAGACTCCCCCTGCACCTATCTCCTTGACAGCTGGCAGGCTTCATGGCCACATCAGGGCCTAGGAGGCCTGCAGTTTTCACCCCCCGTGCCCTAAGACAGACACAGTCAGTTGCACAAGCACCCATGTCACGAGTTTTGCTTGTCTGCAGCTTGAGGTGCAGTTTCCCTGAAACCCCTGCACCTATCTCCTTGAAACTTGGTAGGCTTCATGCCCTCAGAAGGGGCTACTCGTTCTGCAAGTTTCATCCAAATCAGACCAGAAATGACAAAGTTATAGGCTGTTTCAAGCTTCCCCATTATAGCCTATGGGTGAAATGAAACGGAACAGCAGTTTCGAATTGAAACAAAATTTGAAACGAAATGTTGTTCCATCGAAACATTGAAACAAATCAAAATGGATCGGTGCTGTATTGCACGGCCCTACTAAATATATAGTACCTTGTTACTTAACAACTATGCCAGAAGTGAAAATCAAACTTATGCAGAGAGGCCACTTATGGTAGAAGTTAATGATGTGCCATCCTTGTGAAGTTATGTGCACTGGGATGTAGTTCACGTCGGGTCAACTTCTTCAGCCTTCATTTGATGGCAGGGCAGAGCAATTTTAGGAAGAATCTGAGATCAGGTTGGAAGGGAAAGGGTTTGCAAGAAACCTGTCAAAGAGGTAGGAAAGAAAGGAAAGAATGACAACCTACACCATATGATTTATTTTCAGGTAGTGTTCCCAGGCAAATTAATAAAGCTGTAGCCCAGTTAAATCATATCCTTTATTTCTTATCTTTTTCTACCTGCATGACCAGAGCATGCCTTATAATTGGATACAATGCAATGGCCTAAACTAATCAGTTTGATCTCTGGATCTTAGGCAGTTTGCAGCATTGGTAAGCTAAGCACAACTGCTATATAGCAGTCACAGGGAGACACAATTCTTAATCATGCTGAGCAGCAGTTTAATCTGAAAGTAGTCCCATGGAATTCAGTGTGTTTCTTGTGGAGTATTCTTAGCACGAGTAAGAATACCAGAACTTGAGCCCAAATATGGAATCCTTGGACCCTATTCTTCAGAGATTATCTATGCTAATTCATTTTTAATGAATGGATGAACTAGGTTTAGATATTTTTTATGTTATTTCCTGGGTAAGTGAAAGAAAGCTAATGCACCTTTCTTAAAAAAGGGGTGTCCCAGCTTTGGAACTGAGTAGGAATATCCTATATTGCATCTCCCTTTCTCTTGCTGTTCTTAATTATACAAGACTAAAAAACCACGGTACCTACTGTGTAAACATATCTCCACATTTTTGGAGCACAAGCTTTCCTTAGAATCTGAACTATTGCTACAGATAACACAGCTTTCTTTTGTAAATGTTAGTTCCTTGAGAAGTTTTTTAATCTGCCCTCTCACATGCATTGAGCTTTTATCCTAGGAAATTCTTATGAACCATCTCCGACATGGAAATGTAGCACACAGGATGCAAAGGGATTTCCTGTATCAATGAATCCAGTTTCTTGCTGTCACAAGCATCTGTGTGATATAAATCTATTCACATTTTAATTAAGCTCTTCTATTTTTGGGGTGTTTACCCTTTCATTATGAGAGGCTAAATGAGTAAAGCTCTTTTAGTCTCCTCTCCCATGATAGGGTCTCTGTCCACATGGTGATCCTAGGGCAAGGTACAGACATTCAAAAAGCACAAGGCAGAAACAGTCTAAGTTACATGGTTTTTTGTACGTGGTGTAGTTTAGATCAGTAGTGAACAAAACACATATTCTGCTTTTGGTGGTGGGGGGGGAGAGAGGTGCAAATCTTAGAATGGGTTCTGCCATTTTTAAACCAGTCTATGTGTGCTGAACTTCTGTTCTGAGTATAGACTGGTTTTGTGTGGCAAACTTGTGTTCTGTTATGGAGATAGATTGATTTCTGATCACTTATACCAGTAAAAGTGTAATATCTGTACCTGGCCTAGGTGACAGACAAGCAAATCGTTAGGAAGCAGGTTTAAAACAATCCAAAGGAAATTCTTTTCTAGATAGCATGTAATTTGCTTGTGGAACTCATTGCCACACAATGCTATACACGCTGATAACTTAACCAGGTTCAAAAGGGTATTGGGTAAGTTCATGCAGGATAGCTCCATCAGTAGGTATTAAACTTTATAGTTAGGGTTATGACCTACGTATTAGGATTTCCAGGACCTCTGAATGCTAGAAGATGCAAGGAAAGAGGGACAGCAGAGAGATTGATCTGAACAGGCCCTGCATCTTCTTAGCATCCACTCTCTGCCACTGTGAGAGGGTACTGAGTTAGATGGTCCTGTGGTCTGACCCAGTATGTCACTTCTAATGTTGTCACTTCTAATGTTGTTCCTAACCCCTTCTCTGCATCTGTTTCTGTTTTATTTAATTTTATTTAACAAGGGTGACTTACTACACAGATGCTCATTTAATGAATACCCATTAGTTGCTACACTTTATATTCAACTGACTTGATTCTCCTTTCATTTACATTGATTTTGTACCAGGATAAGTCCATTAACCCCAATGGAATTGGTCTTGATTTACCCTACTGTAAGTGAGAACAGAAGTAGGGCCAATATCTTTAACCTGAATACAGATACGATTGTGATGTTTCTTTAGAAATGCATTGATAATAATAAATAACATCAAAGACGGTTCACAGGGGTACTTGCAAGGAATAATAAACAGAGTATTTAGCTGTATAGAATTACAGTGAAAGAGAGATTTTTTGTAGGTTATTTTTGTTAAAAACAGAGTGAAATCTTGACTCTACTGAAGTCAATGACAAGATACTTATTGACTTCCATGGAGCCAGTATTTCACCCATGGAGTTTTTCCTGATAGTGGAAGAACAGATATCTCGGCCAATATTGGTTTTAACCTTTTTAAATGAAAACAGGACTGCACAAATTCAGATATGCTGGTTGTTAGTGGGGCTCTGATGGACAGGTAATGTAATTAAATTATTAATTAAAAGAAAAAACCTATAATTAAGACATGCATCTATATTCTGTTTCGCATGTTATAATCCTCTTCTCCAGTATTCTTCTCTTTTGTCTTTTTCAGACAAAAATAATTTGAGTTAGGGACTGTGCCCTCCTCAGAGTTTGGAAAGCAGGTAGCACACTGAGTGCTACAGTAGTAGAAATAAATAATTATAATAGAAGGAACAGAAAATACAAAGTGCACACTATATTATACATTATACTGTATATGCAAAATGAAAGCAATGATTTGGTGCATACAATTATACAAAACCCCATAGACTGTCTTTTGTTTTCTCTGATTTCTCAGCATTAAGGATTTTGAAAAATCCCCATAAGTCTGTACCACAGGAGGTATGCAAAAATATAATCATGCAACAATTTATCTAAATATTCATTGTATCAAGGGAGAAAGGAACATTTTAAACTGTCAATTGCATTAAACAGAAGCTAACACAGTTCTACAACCTCCTGCTGTGTTAAGAAAAGGGCCAAGAAGTAAAGTAACACAAGGCTGTCCAACTGGTGGTCCTGACTAGCTGCCGCTGCCTACTTCAGTAGCCAGGGTCTCCAGGCTCCCCCTCCCTCCTCCAGCTTCCTGCACATGCCCCTGGGGTGGAGCTGCATGGCAGGAGGGATTCAGGGGGCTTTGCTCCACAGGTGGCAGCAGGAAAAGGAACTGGACTGCCTACTCTGTCTGTGTAGCATGTGCAATGGGGGAGAGATGGGCTGCGTGAGAGGTGGGAAGATGGGGACAGGTTGCCTGGCCTGCTCACACAGTTATCACAGTGAGAGGGATCCAAACTTTGTGTGTGGTGAAGGGTGGGCTGCCTCCACAGCACATACAATGGGAAGAGCTGGAGTGCATGCATGGTAGGAGGGTGGGGAGCAAGCTGCCTGTCCTGGCCACACAGGTTAGGGACAGACATTACACACAAACCAGTTTAAGTGATCAGAAACTGGTTTAAACCTGTAACAGAACAAATGTTCAAGTGCATATAAACCAGTCTGAAAATGGCTGAAACTGGTTTGAGATAAACCTGGTTGAATGTAGCATCAGACTTAACTGACTTGGGTCAAACTGTTTTCTGCAATGTCTGTTCCAGACCCCTTCCTGGTTTAAGTTAAACCAGATACCCCCAACATCCTGGTATGCTCACTGGGCTGGGTTGGGCTCTGTGCTGGAGCAGAGCAGGGTTGGTCCCAACCCTCTCCTTCCTAGCCAGAGCACTATCACAGCTCTGCCTGGCTGAGGGGCTGCAGCAGCTGTCAGGCTTCCTCCTGCCCCTACCCCACTCCCCAGTGGCTGCTCAAGCAGGGATCCCCACTCCTGCAGGGATCCAGCATCTGCTGTTTGTGTGAGAGGTGTCTGTGTGGGTCTCCAATGTCACTGGAATAAAGGCAGACAGCTAGTGGCTTGCAAATGCAAATGCACCCTGCCCATGAGAAGACCTTGAAACTACTGAGGGCTTGATGGGCTGATAAACTGGCCGCAATCTGTCAGTCGTCAAGAAGGGACAGAGAAAGGTGCTGGAAATCACCTGGTTGGCAGACAGTCTGAAGAAGCAGGGAGACAGAAATTGAAAACCTCAGTGTCAACAGATGCAGAGTCTGGCAACACTCCTGCCCCTTGAGCAGTGAGCAGGGACAAGCCTGGGACTGCAGGGGGTTAAAATCCCTCCCTAATCAGAGCATCCTTCAGGGACCTGGGCATGCCCCCACTCAGCTCAGCACTATGGAAGGGGAGGGAAGGCTGCTCTAACACCCCTTGGCTTCTAGCCTGAGCCACTGCAGACATGTGCATGCATTTTTAAAGTTAAGAGGGGATGTCTGTACAGCTACAAACTGATTCAGCCTAGGCAGATTAGAGTAACCTGCAAAGGTTGAATCAATTTAGACTCATGATTTTTGAATGTCTGTCCCTAGCCACAGTATTCAGTGGTGGAGAAAGCTGGGCTATCTGTGCTCTGCACATAGCAGGGCAGGAAGGATGCTAATGTGGTGAGGTGGCTGTTGGGGGATAGCATGCAATGCCTGCAATGTGCGGCTTAGTGTCCTGTGGCCTACCTGATATGTGCCTCCCCGTCCACTGCTCACAAGTTGGGTGGCTCTGAGGCA
The DNA here is from genome assembly GCF_001723915.1 of Gavialis gangeticus. Taxonomy (NCBI): domain Eukaryota; kingdom Metazoa; phylum Chordata; order Crocodylia; family Gavialidae; genus Gavialis; species Gavialis gangeticus. The sequence continues at coordinate 74,155,613 of NW_017729031.1, forward strand.
ACACATGGCAAGAACAAAACATATCGATTAATCACAGAATTCCTAGGACCAGGTCATTAACTAAGCAACCAAAAAAAAAAAAAAACAAACTCTGTGCAAAAGTAGGTTGGGTGGGAAACAAAATTCTAAGAGATTGCACTGGTAGAATTTCTCTAGAATTGTGTGGGTCTTATCTAGAGGTTTAAACCAGTTTCTGATTACTTAAACTGGTTTATGTGTAATGCCTGTCTCTAACCTGTGTGGCCAGGACAGACAGCTTGCTCCCCACCCTCCTACCATGCATGCACTCCAGCTCTTCCCATTGTATGTGCTGTGGAAGCAGCCCACCCTTCACCGCACACAAAGCCTGGATCCCTCTCACTGTGATAACTGTGTGAGCAGGCCAGGCAACCTGTCCCCATCTTCCCACCTCTCACACAGCCCATCTCTCCCCCATTGCACATGCTACACAGACAGAGTAGGCAGTCCAGTTCCTTTTCCTGCTGCCACCTGTGGAGCAAAGCCCTCTGAATCCCTCCTGCCATACAGCTCCACCCCAGGGGCATGTGCAGGAGGGAGGGGGAGCCTGGAGACCCTGGCCACTGAAGCAAGCAGTGGCAGCCAGGCAGGACCACCAGTGTAGAAGCCCCCCAATGCTTACAGAATAGGCATGGGGTTTGGCTTCCAGTGAAATATGCTCAAAGTCAACATATACCATATTTCACGAATCTACTCTAGCTCCAGGACCTCTATCCATTACTTTTCCATTCTTTTCCACCTCCAGCTTCATAGCAGCATGGCTCCATTGCAGAGTGTGTGAAAAAGACTGTCTGCGGCACTGATACTCTTGACAAGGGGAAAAATTTTAGCATGGGGTCCTGATAGAAGGGTTTTATTTAAAGATAACAGTGATTCCTAAATTGTAGTTGGAAGTCTATTTGTGGTCCATGAAACCATGGTGAGCAGCCTGCAGATGGTCTTCACTTGCAATGGCCAACTTCTTCAAATGAAACTTTAAGGGTAAGGGTACATAGTTGTATAGAAGAAATTTTGAAGTTTGTATAGTGTACATTTGGTGTAATAAGTTTGGGAACCACTTGACAATACTATGTTCTCCACAACAGAAACATATTTGAAATGACAGAGAGATTTTTGTGTTATTGATTGATGTGCTGATGGGTTCCTGCAGTTTCAGAAATAGGCCTCCTTTCAGATTTATTTTTACTCTTAGACATATTTTGTTTGCTTGCTTTATATTTCAGAAACCCTGAGACTTCCAAACAAGTATTTATTGGGGGGATGAAATAGGAGCCATGAGGGCAATTGTTTGTTACATATGCTATGAAGTATTCACACACCTTGAATTATTAATCCAAACACCAGGACTTTGAGAAACTTCAGTCGATGATTTGATTTGGAGGAGATTCAGCCTGATTCAGCAGCTGAATCTCTGAATCTGAACCAAATCAGAAGATGCATTTATCTCTCAGAATCAAATTGGAAGCCTCTGAATTGATTTGGAGAGATTTGATGATTTGGCCATAGACACAGCTTTATATGTTTTTTCTACGTACCTTGAGGTACCAGGCGTGGCTTGTGAATGCTGAGCTAGTAGGGCAGATGGAGTGTCCCACAGGTGCACAGGTGGGGGGTCCCTTGCATGCTCAGTGGTGGACCTGGAAGTGGACCAGAAGTATATCCCCCTGCACTCCTGTGGTACACTTCATTTGCCCCACTATTTCAGCATTCATGAGTCGCGCCTGGTACCTAGAGGTATGTAGAAAAAACATATAAAGCTGTGTTTATGTCCAAATCTCTGATTCTCCAAATCAGAATAGAATCTTCAGATTCAGCTGAATCAAATCAGGACAGTGACCTGAATCAGTGAATCAAATCACCGTCCCCCGAAGTGGGCTGAATCCAAATCAAATATTGCCCGCTTTGCATACCCCTAACAAACCCTATATAAACTTCAAAAATGAAACAATAACCTAAGATTTAACTTTTAAATCTTTCCTGTTCTGAAATGTTTCTATTATAGGTGAGAGACATTGACTCACATTGAAGTTAGGTCTGGAATGCTTTATATTTATTGTGTTCTGATAAAATGTTAAGTAGCTTATGTTTTTAGGTTAAAAATAATGCACAATGATAAGAGAATATGCTGATTAGGTCATTAGACTCACAGTAAGCAGAACTAATGTCCTTTAATTTAAATTAGAGGATTAGCAACTTTCTTCCTGGCATTGACCCCACAAATATCCTGTAATTTGTATTTCTGGAAAAA
>NW_017729031.1:74162878-74167282 GCF_001723915.1 Gavialis gangeticus
TTGGGTTAAAAATAATGCACAATGATAAGAGAATATGCTGATTAGGTCATTAGACTCACAGTAAGCAGAACTAATGTCCTTTAATTTAAATTAGAGGATTAGCAACTTTCTTCCTGGCATTGACCCCACAAATATCCTGTAATTTGTATTTCTGGAAAAATATATGCTGTGTTTTTGGTTGTAGCCATGTTGGTCTATGCACATAGTTGGTCTAATCAAAGATATCTTTACCCAAAGAACCTTGTCTGGAAAAATATATGACTGCTACCAAATAGAGACCCACACATATGTTAGGAACTCCAACCAAAGCATATCATATGGTTCCAGCTATCAACAAGCATACAAGATAAAAATCCCAAGGAATAAAATATAGAAAATGTTAATACTTTTCTTCTTCCTCCCTTCCTCCTTCCTTCCCTCCCTCCCTTTTTTTGTTGGAGACAAAGGTACCTCCACTTTTCATTAGCACATGAATGTGTGTGTATTTGCCAGGAAATGGCATTACAGTTTCCTTAAACTAAGAACTGAACTTCCAATTTTATCATCTATTGTTACAGAGAGTTTCTTAGAGTTAAAAAGGAGTGATGTCAACAGTTTGACATTTGTGTAGAACGTGCAACAACAAATACTTCCTTAAGATGAACAAAAATGGATTACCATCTGCTTGGATAGTTCTTGCTTGGTAAAGCTCTAAATTTGAAGGACACCCCTCTGGCTATAACAGTGATTTGATTTTTAGACTGAAATGGAACTAGATCTTTCTCAAAGTTTCCCAATAGTGCAAGGACACTACAAAGTAATTTCCTCTTATAGGAGCCTTATAATTCAATTTATCTACCCTATTAATTTGGAAAATTGATCATTTGAATCCATCGATTTGATTCAATTTTAATTGTGACCTTGACTTGATAATGCATTGTTCTGTTCTTAGTTAGCTTACTAAAACTGCAGATTTACACAGTAATATGCTTGTTTAATTTCATATTTGCTTCTTTATCCTTTTTAATAAAATTCATAAAAAATACAAAAGACTAGCTTATTCTATCAAATTGCTATTTGGGTTACATACTGAAAGGCACAGGTAATATAAAGTAAGCCAAATTAATACCAAGAGTCTCACACACAGGAAGAACTAAGAATCCATTATAGAATCTGTGCTGCTCAAATGAATACAGATACAAGATTCTGATCCTGAGAGGAAGCTGTTGAATAACTTTTGAGTATACTTCATTAGTTCTATTCCTAAATGCACTTGTGGAAAATTCTCAAATACTGTAAGCAGGGGCATATCCAGGGATGTGCACTGGTGCAGTTGCACCCTCTCCTCCCCACCCCTTAATTCCTGCTTCAACCAAAGGGCACATACAAACATTCGGGAAGAGCAGGGGGAGGTTAGATCATGTTAAAAATGGCCACTCAAATGAACTTAGTTCACCCAGTTGTGGATCTTACACTTAGATCCCTGGTTAGGTTGATCTAAGTGCAAAGTGTACAGACGTTCAGGACAGTTAGATTGGTCTAAAAATGGCCAATCAAATCTAAATTAATCCTACCTTCAAGGTAGTCTAATTTAGATCAGGTCAGGTGAGACTGATCTAACTGAACTTCTGTTATTTCCCAGCAGAGCACCGGAGTTGGAAAGCCCAGCTGTTGGCCCCAGCCCCAGGGCTGTGCTCTTCCTACCTGCCCTCCTGGCACTGAGCTATTTTTAGCCCCTTGACCTCTCACCCCAGAGAGACATTCTCTGCCCTGTGGTCCAGCTAATCCCCCACCTCCTCTCAGCTCACCAACCTACCTGATCCTTCAAGCTTCTCCTGGTGCTGGTTTTACTGGTATTCACCAGTGCCAGGAGCCAAGTAAGTAAGTCTGGGTGGGAGGAGGGGCGGGCAGGATGGGAGGGTTGGTTCATTGTGATGAGGGATTGTTTATCTGGGGTAAAAATAGCCCCTGGCCTTGAAGGGTGGGGGAAAGAGCCCCCATCTTCCCAAGCCCCTTTGTGGACCCTGTTAGCCCCGCTCCCCAATTCCTTCAACCCCCTTTGGACTCCAATAATCCCCTGTAGACCCTGCTTGCCCCCCATCCCCTGCAACTACACTAGTCCCTTTGATCCCTGTCATTCCCACCAGAGACTCCACTGGTCCTCTCAATCCCTGTCACAGACCCCACTAGTTCTCCAATTCCCCTGACCCTCCTGAAGACCTCACTTGCCCCTTGATTCCCCCCAACTTCCCCCACATACCCTTCTAGCCCCCCCTGGATCCCTTGATCCTCCACTAGAGCCTGCTTGCCCCGCCAAACCTAGGCCCCTCCTTGCTAGCCCCCTCAACCTGACTTACCTTAGACCAGATGACAACATTTAAATCAATTAAACCAATATCTAGCCTCTCCCTAACCTCCCCAAATGTCTGTATGTACTCAAAGTTTAAAGCCAATTGTTTGGTATTGGCACTATCATTTTTGTTTAGACAGCAGTGACAGTGTCAAATGATGTCACAAATCATTAAAATTTATCTGATTCCTCCTAGACTCACAGGTGTTAATGACTTTCTCTCCTTTTAATGGTCTTGATGTTTAATTAATCAAGCTAGCCTTCTGCAATTTTACTGTCTGTTAACTGCTCCTGGTAATCTAGGTCCTATTTCACAGACTTGCAGACTGTTTTTAACTTATTCCAATAAAGTTATATTTGGTTGTTTTGATTTTAAACCCTTAACTCATACCATATTAGTTAACCTTCCCATTTCTTTTTACCTGGAGAAAAAATGTATTGTGTGGTATATGGGATGACAAGCCATATCATCTGCACCCCCTTTTCAAAATCTTAGATCTGCCTATGATTGCGAGCAGCTATGAGTTATGAGCATTGCATAAGTAACTGTAGAACAGTATTAGATGAAACGGCTCTGACCTTCCTGTATATAGGTCAAAACCCACCAGTGGTGGCTGGTCAATAGGGGGCACTCAGGCGCCGCCCCACCAGTTTCAAAACAACATGATCAATCATGTCATGATTATGCAGGCTGGTCCACATATGCACAGTAATGCACCTTGGGGTGATCTCCTTACTGCCTCAATGGCAGATGCACAGTGGAAACACTTGACCAGTTTGAATAACTGAAAAACCTACTTGTTTAAGCAGGCAGCAGGGCACTGATACTGATGCCCCAGCCCAGGTAAAGAGCTGTTGGGGGGAAGGTGGAAGACAGGGGGCGCCATGTGCAGAGACATGCACTGGCCCCAGGCAGCCTGCAGAGCAGCTTCGGCAGGTAAGTGGGGTAGAAGGGGATTGAGGCCCCTGTAGGGACTGACTTGGGCAGAGGCTGCTGCCCAGCTGGGCAGGGCTTGGGGCTGGGGCCACAATGTGTGATTGCAAGGCCCCAGAGGAGAGCAGGATGCAGCTGCAGGTGGCTCGTCTGGGGTGGGGGGAGGAGGGCTAGCTCCCTGCTGCCGCATGCACTGCAGGGGAGCTCCAGCATATTTCCCCCCTTTGGCTCCCCTCATCATGCCCCTAGATGACCCATTGGGCTCTGATTGTCCCCCAGCCTGGCCCGACTGGGGCTCCATTCATGGTGAATGGGGCCTCATCTGGGCCAGGTTGTGGGACAATCAGATCCTGGTGGCTCCTCCAGGGGTACAGTGCCAGATAGGCAAGGGGGGCCAGTAGCCCCCAGATCTTTGCACGGGACATGGGCAGTTGTGAGCATTGCTTTGCGTGCTCCATGCCTCACTGCTGCCTTTGAAAGCAGCGTGGTGTGGCACCATGTGCCTTGCTGCCCGGCCTACCCAGAGGCGGGACTTGCATGGCACTGTGCCACTTTCAAAGGCAGCAGCAAGGCATGGAACAGGCAGAGCACAGCTGCAGCCCACCTGTGCCCCCTACAAAGATTGGGGGACCACAGCACCCCCTTGGCTGCCTAGCACTGTGCCCCTGGAGGAGCCACCGGGCTCTTCTGTGGGTTGATGTGGGGTGGGTGCAGGGGTCCTGTGGGCTCTGCCCCCTTTGGCCTGGCAGTGCAGCCAAGGCTGGCCTCATTCCAGGCTCCCCCAGACAGTGCAATGCTGGGGCCGGTGCAGAGTGGCGAATTTACAGGGGCTGCCAGTGCAGATAAAGAGACAGGCTATGAAGTGAACAATAGTGGAATTCCACCCTATTGCCTACATGGCAGAACTGAAAGACGGGGGCTGTTCTGCTCCTCGGAAACCTGCCCAGTGTCCTGCATAGAATCTGATTTTGCCATGGATTTCCATTCCTCTCTCACAGTCTGCACAGTGGTAGGTAGACAAAGACTTCAGGGCAATTTTTTATGGCCACTCAAAAGCTTGACCTTACGTATCTGTTAGAATGTAAAATTTTCAAATGTCCTTTGTCTCCATGGAAAATCTACTAGAGTACATGATAATGCT
>NW_017729031.1:74172282-74181232 GCF_001723915.1 Gavialis gangeticus
GCAATTTTTTATGTCCACTCAAAAGCTTGACCTTACGTATCTGTTAGAATGTAAAATTTTCAAATGTCCTTTGTCTCCATGGAAAATCTACTAGAGTACATGATAATGCTATTTTAATACGAAATATGTATCTTCTTGGACACAGAACTTATGCATAATAAAAATAATATTCTGAGTGCCTTTTTTGTTTTCTCAAAGTATACAAAACACACACAACATAACTCATGTCATCCTAGCTTCTTTTGTAAGTAATAGAAAGGTCATTGTACAAGGCAACCAGGGTTTTTTTTAAATCTGAATAATAGAATGATTGTTAGTTTAATTACTTTCTTACTGTCCCTACTACTACAGTGCTAGCACATTACTGTTTTCTGTGTGAAGTTAAAGGACATGTTTTGTTTTTGTCCTCTCCAGTTTTTGGCACAGAAAATTGAACACGTGTTCCCTCTCAATTCATCCAGCCATAAGAAGGTTTACATCAAGGAGGTCCTGACCGCCAGCTCTTTTCTTCTCAATTAGCTGGTTATTTTTCAATATAGACCAATCTCCCTTTCACAGTCATATGTGCTCTCTTCACATGCTTCACCAGCTAAGAGCAGGGGAATAACTGAAAAAACAAACAAACCCTAGAGCTTGCTAAAGATACGATACTGAATTGTGGTCAGGATAAGTGCAAATTGGATACTACTCATTTAGGCTAAGATTACCATTCCACTGTGAAGGAGATAAGTGCTGCTCACTTGCCTTCCTGAAGGACTGACAAGATGACTAACCTGATAAAAGTCAGTGTTAATGAAGGTTGCTTAGAAAATAAAGTTCAAAGACTTATCCCACCATCATTAAAAGTATATCTTTGAAATATGAACATTTAGTAGAGAATTATTCTTTAAACCTTACTTAGTATTATATTATTAAAAGGACACTTTAGTGTCACTGAACTGTATATGTGCTAAGAATGGAGGTAGAATCACATTGCAAAGTGAATCCAGATGTAAACCAAGGACGTTTAGAGTTGGCCTTTAGTTAGATTATTATTTTTTTTTCTTTCTTCCATTTTCATTTTGGGTTTTGAATCTTCAGTGAATGCTTAGATCACATTCTCAGGCTTTTTATCCTAATCAGGGGTAGTAACATGCAATTTTTAATGAAAACTGAGAGATTCTTTTACCTCCAAGAGTCCTAGAAATGAAAAAATCCCAAATATTGTAAGCCTTGTGATAAAAGGCTAGCAACGAAAATTTTGAATGAAGATATGAATATTTCCAAAATGTAAGGTTTTGCCCTTTTGGGGACCTGAAGACAAGGCTCAAGACAAACAGTGGCATCAAGGAAAGATGGAATGACAAAGAAATGAATTGGATAAAACTCAAGCTGTAGCTGTCTCATGTGATGTTGCTAGTGAGTACACTTTAGTTTTCCCCAGTCCTGTCCTGCCCATCTTTCTGCTGTAGATTTGAAAAAATTGTATGCATATCTATTAGCAGAAGGAAAAAAATGCACAAGTCATCTATCTCCTAGTCGGTCATGGACAGGTTTGTGGAAATACCTGTTTGCAGACTACTAGCTGAGAAAATTATTGCTGTAATTCTGATTTAAGCCAGACAACTCAGATTCCAAAAAAGCCCCTTCAGTATTTCAGTTGTGAATGTTCATTTGACTGAGTCCCTTCGTGGGCAACATGGAAAAAGTAAGATTTGGAAGGGTTTTGAATGGAGAAAGGGAAGGGTGATAGGCTTGAAAGCATATCGCTTGCATGGAAAGTAGCATAGAGACAGGAGCTGAGGGAAAAATCTGACAAGAGTCCATGCTGCTTTCCCCAGGAGAGTTGAGAGGGCTTTCCATGTACAAGAGTATACATGGAGATGCAGTCAGACATATAGGCTGGAGCTGATGGAACTACTCAAGAGGAAATAATTCACATTCTTATGTTTCTAGGATTACTTTAACCCTGGTTCTTTCTCCTTTGTTTATCACCTTCAGTGCTTATATCCCATTTAATATTAGATAGTCAGTTCTCTGGAGCAGGGAATGTGCTTAAATTAATTTATTTGACGATGCACCTGGCACACTTTTGGGCCCTCAAACATAAATAATAAGCATCTCCAAATGTTGTGTGTAGCTTATTTAATACTTCTGTCCTGAAACAATTGCACACTATTGAACACATTCATTTTAAAAGAAAGCTTATAAATTAGGCTCACATAAAAGTAGGGGGATAGTGGGAGTGTTGTAGCATTCTAAAGTAATTTTAGACATACTGCTTGCAGAAACAAATGTGATGGAGAAAGATTTTACCGACAAGTTATAGAGTGGTGCAGTTATTTATGAGAATGAGCCATTTTGTTCCTATTTATTGAATTCTCTTATTTATAGAAAAGGGCTGATTGTCACCTTTAGGTTTATTAATGATGAAATAATTTAAATAGATTATGATGATGATGATGATTGGGTCACATCACACACTGAAATTAAATGAAACTGGCAACTTGCAACATTCAGATAAAAGAGCTCCTTTGATTCTGATAGATTCCATTAGAACAAGCTGTACACTGTTAGTTGTATGTTTGCTGGGTCACATGAAATCACATGTAAGACTACATCAAGAATGTTGGCAGATTTACATGGGATGACATCAAATAAATCATCAAGATAGTCAAAAAAACCATTAAGCACATTCTTACGAATAGTTTGTATTTTTATTTTATTCAAAGGCTTCCTTTCAGTCTTGAGAGGTACATAAGACTGGAGCTTGAGAAATATGAAAGAGTTTGTATTTAATGTCTTTATTCACAACTCACAGTAAATGCCATTGTCCATGGGGGACTCAAAACTTGACATGGATGAATTACTTTATTTTGCTTCTGCAAAAGGGATGGCCTTGTCCCTTGTTTAATTTAGAGAGATATACTTCAAAATGTTAGGAAACTAATTGAAATATTTCAAAGAGTTTTCCTTTCCTGTACTAGAAATAAATAATAATGGATTTTCTGATAAGGAAAACCTCTTTGCTGCCCAGAAACTTGTTTTTTACTGTGCCTTGTAAAACTGAGTTTTTGTAGACATGTTGCCTGATTCAAAATCCATTAAAGCCAGTGGAAATATTCCTACAGACTTGAACTGGATTTAAATCTTGCACATAATTAGCAGTTTAGAAGTCAGAAGCTCTGCTCAAAAATCTTAGCACGGTTCTGGAATAGTATATATCAATGTCAGCGGAGGTATGCCAGTTCAAAGAAACTGGGGATATGACCTGATATATCTTACACAACAACTAGATATGTTCACAGCATGAAATGGTTCCATGGCAAATGAGCAACCAGGAGATTCCAAGTTATGTCTTAATTATAATACATGGAACTTTTTTGATAATTACAGTAATGCTCTGTAGCAGGGAAGAGGATATAAAAGAGACCTTTGAGACCATACCTCTTGATCAACAGAAATATCAAAATTAATAACAGTAGCTTCCAATAAATTGAATCTTGAACTTAAAAAAAATACTTATGCAGCTGTCATCTTCCTTAACACGCTGCTGGAAGAAAATGACAAACCAAAGAGTATCAGCTCCCACTTTTAATTACTGAATAAGAAAGTCACTACAATATATTTTCTTTCCTCATTATGTTAGCTTTAGATATAATTTTAGAGTGTTCTCCATTATCATTTTGCACTAAGAATGGATGCTGTGCTGCTGAACCCTCAGCCTCAGTTCCTGCTCTTTTGCAGAGCTATAAAAGCCAATATAAATTTTGGAGTCATGTAGTTTTGAGACTAAAAATGAGATGTATGAGATGACTTCAGTTCTCACTCAGGAGAATCCTGAATGCCAAGTGCTCCGATTGCATGTTTGCAAAATGTTGCTTAATATTGATGATCCAAAGACTTTGAAGGGAAAGGTAGATAAAATTCATTCTTTTCTTTATACTTCCTAGTGGAGGTTTAAGAATGAAGGTAACATTATTTTGGAAAACATGAGCTTTTGAAACAGTATATGCAAGTAGCTAGATTCTATAAATACAGAATCATAGAAAATTAGGGTTGGAAGGGACCTCAGGAGATCATCTAGTTCAATGGTTCTCAACCTTTTTTGTACCAAGAATAATTTGTAAACATTGATGACCAGTCCCAACCCAGGGCCCCTTACTCCCAGCTTGCTGCCCCCCGTCCCCAGGCTCCAACCCCCACAGTGTATGGGCACAGGGTTGGTATGTGGGGTAGGAGGTGTGTCTGTGGGGCATGGGGGGCCCCAAGCAGCCCCTGGCAAGCTGGAAATCTGACAGCCTGCAAGGGAAAAGCCACGGTTTCCCATGTTTTTCTCCTTTAAAGTAGAATCCGTTAAAAAATTTGTTAATCCATTTCTAGAGTTTGTTTGCGACCCTTTCATATATTTTTGTGACCCACTTTTGGGTTGGGACCCATGGGTTGAGAAACACTGATCTAGTCCAACCCCCCGCTCAAAACAATTCCATCCCCCAACTATATCATCCCACCCAAGGCCTTGTCTAGATTGGTCTTTAAAACCTCCAAGGATGGAAATTCCACAACCTTTTGAGGTAACCTGCTCCTGTGCTTTATTACCCTTCTAGTGAGAAAGTTTTTCCTAATATCTAACGTGAACTTCCCTTGCTGCAACTTGAAACCATTACTCCTCGTTCTGTCATCTGCCACCACTGAGAACAGTTTAGCTCCATTCTCTTTGGAACCCCCTTTTAGGTAGTTGAAAGCTGTTATTAAATCCCACCTCAGTCTTCTCTTCCCCAGATTATTTTCAATTTGTCTAATTCTTTTCTGTAGTGCGGTGGCCAAAACTGGACATAGTACTCCAGATATGGCCTCACCAATGTTGAACAGAGGGGAAAAATAACTTCCCTTAATCTGCTGGCAATGCTTCTATTAATTCAGCCCAGTATACTGTTAGCCTTTTTCAACCAGGACACACTGTTGGCTCATATTCAACTTATTGACCACTGCAATCCCCAGGGCCTTTTCTGTAGAGCTGGTGCTTACCCAGTCAGTTTCTAGCCTGCACCAGTGCTAAGTACAGGACTTTGCATTTGTCTTTACTGAACCTCTTGAGATTTATTTTTGTCCAATCCTCCAATTTGTTGAAGTCTCTGAATCCTAGCCCTATCCTCCAGCATATCTACTACTTCAGCTTCGTATCATTTGCAAACTTGTTGAGGGTGCACTCTATCTCATCTTCCAGGTTGTTGATGAAGATATTGAACAAAACCAGCCTCAGGAACTATTCCTGGAGTACTTAACTTGATACCAGCTGCCAACTAGACATTGAGCCATTGATTACTACCCTTTGAGCCCAACAATCTACCAGTTTTCTATCTACTTTGCAGTCCATTCATCCAACCCATACTTCCTCAGCTTGCTTGCAAGAATCCTGTGGGAGACAGTATCCAAAGCCTTGCTAAAGTCAAGGTATATCACATCTAATGCATAGTCACCCTGCATCCACAGCGCCAGTCATATTGTCGTAGAAGGCAATCAGGTTGGTCAAGCATGACTTGCCTTGGTGAATCCATGTTGATGGTTCCTAATCACCTTCTGCTTCTCCCAGTGCTTAGACATGGATTCCTTGAGGACCTGCTTCATGATTTTTCCAGGGACTGATGTTACTTAAAATTCCCAATAGCTCAAATTAAGAGCGAGACCTTAAAAAGGGGTAAACTGAATTTATTTGTTACATGAAGCAGATACATAAGCTTGGACACACCACACCAGTCATACAAACAGACATACACAAGCATACATACAAACAGACATAGACAGACATACAGAGAAAACCACTCCAGTAAGATGTTATATTTACCAGTAGATGTTACTCAATATTAGCACTGGATGGCCAGGTCCAGGCTTATTGAAGATATGAGTGGGGGTATACAGGCATGCTCCATGAGGTTGCAGAGAGCGGATTCCCCCATCTTGGCTTGTCTGCATCTCACTCTTATAGGGATTTCAAGTCTTTGTTCAGCACTGGGGTTTCTCCATGCTCAGTCTCTAGTTAGAGATTGTTTCTTCTTCTTACCTCAACTTGAGGTCATTCCAGTAAAGTTGGTTATCTCCGCTGAGATCATTCCAGTAAAGCTGGTATTGTGTAGTTGGTCTTGAAGCATTGTGTTCTTGAAGCATTGTGTAGTTCAAATAGCAGGATATGCAAAATTCCTTCTTCTTTGCACATGATCACAGACAAGTTCTTCAGCCATCCATTAATTAGTTTACTGTCTGGTAACTTGTATATTGGCACCTTGTTGCTTTACACAATCAATTAAATGTTCTTCTGTTTTCATGCAAATAGTTACCATTCTTTCACTATTCACCTTCTTGCACAGACACTCACGTACACAAGGCATACAAAGTTCATCTACTCATGTCAAGCAGGGAAACAAGCACAAAATGGAGTTTTAGTTCATACTACACTGAGGTGAGGCTGACTGGTCTGTAGTTCCCTGGATCCTCCTTCTTCCCCTTCTTAATGATGAGCACTATATTTGCCCTGTTCCAGTCATCCAAAGCCTCTTCCAATTGCCAAGCATTTTCAAGGATAATGGTCAGGACCTCTGCAATCTCAGAGTGCAACTCCCTCAGCATCCTTGGGGGCTTTGCATCTGGCCCCATGGACTTGTACAGATGCAGATTTTCTAAACAGTCCCTAACCTGTTCTTTTGTGTCTGTTGGCTGCTCACCCCTTCTCCAAACTGTGTTCAGGTGCAGTAGTCTGGGAGCTGACCTTGCCTGTGAAGACTGAATATCATAGCGTCTCCCCTGTGTTTCCTGGCAGATCAGAAGTGCCACACAACACTTTCTTGAGTGGCAGTGGCATTTTAAAGACTACTGAGGTGAAACAGAAGAGAGACAGCAGAGAGAGTAGGAACACTTTTTAAATAGCAAATATTTCAAGTGTAAAAAAGGAAATGTTGTTTGAAGAAATGAAGCAGTAATTTAAGGGGAAGATAGAATTACTTGAAGCTTGTTATATGCACATAAGGGTAAACTGAGCTAATGGAGAAACAAGATCCATCAGTATATCTGACCCTTCAACTATCTTCTCCTTCTCAGACACTCCCCCTTCCTCCCCACACAGAACCTTTCTCCGCAGAACATTTCCTTGCCCCAGCTGGAATCCTCCCTCTTCTTCAGTCCTCCATCCCTTCACTCTTTCCTTTCCTCGACAAAACCACTCAGCCCCTTCTCTTTCAAAATGGTGATGGAGGAGGGAAGAAAGCCAAATTGTCTATCCCCTGAGCAAGTATCTGTACCTAACACTGAGGCAAGTCATCACAGTACTGGCCAGGAAGTTTGAACAAGGGCAGGCCAACAATCCTATATTAAATAGACTTCTGCAAATTATTTGCCTGCTCCTTCACACCTGCAAGTGTCCCAGGTCCTGCTTCGTAAGGACTTCTCCATAGAATTTTCTGCCCTCTTTTCTTTCTGTTCAGATAAAAGTTAAAAGACACATTTATGTGGTATCGCAAGCACCTTGTCTAGCTGGGACCTTGGTCTTTGGTGCAGTTTTCTGCTGACAATGTGATTTTGGCAAATTATTAATAGCTATTTGGTATGTATGGCAACATAATGAACCACCATGATCTTTTGTACTAATTGAGATTTACTAGATTTACTAAGCAATCCCATGGAAATTACACAAAGGCTTAACAATTACAGTCATGATTCTGCAGCAAATACCCCACAGTGAACTCCTGCACTATTGCAAAGACCCTTTGAAGTCAACAGAGCTCCATGTGGGTGCTCAGCAGGGTTTCCCTAGTAGAAATGAGGCCTGTGATTGATTCCTTGTTATATTTACATAGTTTCCTACTGCAAAAGGTAGGAAGGTAAGTTCCCAAAAGGCAAATCTGCAAGGAGAAATAATAGCCATGGAAAACCAGTTGTTGTACAGACTTAGAAATGGAAGATTTGTAAATGTAACAGAATAGCAGCTTGTGTATCAGGGTAAGAGGAAACAAAGAACTGCAGCATCACCAATTTTTCTACTGCTCAGGAAAACTGAAAAAAGTCCTAGAATTGCTGTTTTTCTTTTTCAAATAAGTGAGACTAACATTTTATTCCAGCAATTTCTAGCAGGGTTCACATTTGGTTTCTTGTAAACTATAAATTCATAAGGAAGGGCTCCCACAAGTCATCATCAGTTGGAACTGTTTCAGGATTTATGCGTGCATGTCATCTTCAAAAAAGTGATTTCCTGCAAATCACTTGTACAGCCGGACAGGCAGGCTGGTGGTGAGCAATTAATCAGAAAACAAAATTTTACATCCTTGTATAGACTCTTAGGGAGTGAGAAATGGTTGAAATCCAGTAGGGTAGAGAGACAGGAATTTAATCATTTTTTGAATACTGGGGGGTTCTTCATAATATTATCTATAGAACAGAATGTAGAGGAAACAAGACATATGCAAGTGTAATGCTGAAGGGGTCACATATGTGCTTGATATCTTAGGAAAACTGTGATGAAAACAGTCTCTGCTTGTGAAAATTTCCTATCTGCTGCTGCCAAAGTCCATGTCAGTTTAGATTTTCAATCCTGCAAATGATGGACATGCAAGTTAAAGTTACAGGTGCCCTATGCAGCTCTAACTAAGTTCTTTCAAAACATTTCTAAATAATATTCATGAATCCTCCTATTAATCAATCCAGAGGGATTCTCTAGTTATTGCTCATTCCCCTTTCATATTCATTTGCACCATGTCCAGTATCTCGTGCTGGAAGTAACAGACAATTATTTCAAGAATGTTAAAGAAAAGTCAAGTGGCTTGAGATTTCCATGCAATTCACACCCCATTTTATCTCCATTTTCTTGAGAGGAAATGCAGCTTGTGGCTGTTCATTTGCATGCCAAGACTATATTAAGTTCAATATCCTTGTTGTTTCAGTAAGCTGAAGTCATACATCCAAAATCTTTATTTTGTAATTTAAT
>NW_017729031.1:74186232-74188094 GCF_001723915.1 Gavialis gangeticus
TTCACACCCCATTTTATCTCCATTTTCTTGAGAGGAAATGCAGCTTGTGGCTGTTCATTTGCATGCCAAGACTATATTAAATTCAATATCCTTGTTGTTTCAGTAAGCTGAAGTCATACATCCAAAATCTTTATTTTGTAATTTAATTTTTGTAATTAAATTTTTCAGAGAGGGAGGCTTAATTATTAGGTAAAATAATTTGACACAAATACGTAAAGGGCCTTATTCTCTTTCTGGCTATAACCCCTCATGGAGAGAATTGAAGGAGTATTAAGCCACTTTTTGGACCAGACGCAGAAGATAGAGGTTGATGTTCCCAAACCAGCTTGCAGAAATGCCACCATGTAAAATCTAAGAGGTGAGGCTCATATGAATATGCAGCCATCCTCACATACATGTTTATTTCCTCTATGTACTAATACAGCTTCTTGAACTATTTCAGTAGATACCCTAAGAGGGAAGGGAGAGTTTGAGGCTTGGCATAGGAGGTTCTGACTATATGAACCTGATGAAATTATGGAAGTCTAATCTCACAAGGCTAGGATCTAGTCCAAACTACATAGCTAAATAAAGACAATAAAAAAGCTCGAGGTTGAATTAATTCAATCTCTGTAGGTTAGACCTGCATAGATTGAACTAATAATCTAGTGAATAGACATTCAAGTATGATTCCAGAAATGCAGCTACATGCCTGCAGTGGCTCAGGCCTGGAGCTGGGGGGTGATAGAGCACACCTCCCTGTTCAGCTGGGGCAGACAACTTGGGCCAAAGCTAGCCCACCTACCCTGCAAGGGGGGAGTTTGCAGGGGAGGTACACAGCATCCTGGGATGCCAGGGGACCATGAGTTAACTTGAATCTGGAGGGACAGAAGTTCAATAAACCAATTGAACCTAAATCAGTTAAATCTGATACTACATCTACCCAGACTTATCTTAAACTGGTTTGGGTTATTTTGAAAATGGTGTATGTGCAGTGAACTTCTGTTGTGTTACAGAGTTGAACAAGTTTCCAATCACTTATATCAGTTTGTGTAATTTCTGTCCCTAGCCTATGAGCTCCTAGGGTGCAGACAGAAGTGCAGCTCCCAGTTGTAACTCAGATCAATGTCTACAAAGTGTTCTGAGTCACAACATTACCCCAGACCAAACAGAAATTCACTGTTGGTTCAGAGGGGAGGGGAATCTAGCTGCCCAGTGGGGGCCTGCAGCCAGGTTCCTATAGCAATGGCCAGGCTCTCTGCTAGTGCTTGCTGTTTTCAGAACGGGAAGGGGGAAGGCAGTGGAAGGAGCTTGTTCTTGGGACTCCCCAGCCAGTGCTGAAGGGTGGGGTGGGTGAATTGGAGCTCCCCACCTTGGGAGGCGGCTCCAATACACATGTCCCACCCTCCACGGATGACTGAACTCCAGATTGAACACCCTCTGCTCTCTTTCTCCCCTCCCATTTTGAAAACAGTGACAGACTGGGAGCTCAGCAGACACAAGTTACGGAAGATGCTACATTTTGAAATGCCTTTATCTGATACTTCATGCAATGAGGGGTCAGGTTGTTACCCAATCGGCCATTTTCGAAGCTGTCTGCACTTGTGTTTGGTCACAGCTATAAACTGTTTTCTGTGGCCAAATCAGGTGACAATTGTCACTTCTGTCTGCACTCCTAATGGTCTGAAAGGGCCATTCCTAAATTTCATTTAGGGGAAATTCTAACTTCAGATGTCAGCTGTACCTTTTACCCCTGACATTATCCCAAGCTAGTGAAATTCCCAGATACAGCTTGCTTTTGAGCATGTTACACTTCCTTGGCCATATTCACCAAAATTCCTGGGTACAGTAAGGAGGTGTGCCTAGTAGCATTGCCCCAGTTC
>NW_017729031.1:74193094-74199371 GCF_001723915.1 Gavialis gangeticus
AACAAAATTCCTGGGTACAGTAAGGAGGTGTGCCTAGTAGCATTGCCCCAGTTCGGTTTGAAAGCCATGAATTAACATGTGTTAGGCACTGCCTCCTGATGGAATACTTGGAAGTAAACTCTGTTAGGGAATTCATGTAGGGTTTTAATATGTACATAACACAGCGTCTTAATGAGGAAAAAGGGTCAGGATTAAACCTGGGTCAAAAACATTTGAAACAGCTAAGCTGTTCCCTTGTAGAAATACGATAACATATTTTACCTTGACATAAACTGGTCAAGGTACCCCATAGGTTCCCTCCAGGCTGAGTCTTAATCCACTACATAGAGGACAAAATAATCAATATTTGTCTATACTAGACAATTATGCATTAGCAAATCCAACTATATTTTTCTAGCCCAAACAAGCCTTTTGATGAGGTGGTTTCAGTCACTGTTTTTTTCTCTCTCTACCATCTGCTGGAAATTCATTTATATAGAAGAAAAATACTTATTCTCCATTTGCCTTCAAGGCAGGGATTCTCCACCTCTGCTCTTTTTACATAATGATTTTTCAAAATAAGAGACAGCTTCTCTTTCCCAGTTTAGCTGCAGACTTGCATCTGATCTCTTTTCTGAACTAGGATTAATAATGTAGATATGTTTAAAGTTGAAATAATCTTCTATGTATGAGCTTCCCCTTCCAGCTGCTCTTTCATACTCCCCCTTCCCTCAGCTGAGCCAAGAAACTCATAAATATTTTATAAATAAAAATCTCTTCTCTTTGCCCTCCCATGTAGAGTCCCACACCCAACAGCTCTGTGTGACACTATATATCTCAGAGGGAAGAACAACCTCTTTTGGTAGGGATTGTCAGTCTTTTATATGAATTTTAATTGAATAGTTCAAAGCTGGGTAACATCAGAGCATAGCACTAGGGTGGACACTCACTGATGATGTCAAGCTATCTCTCTTTACCTTAAGCAAAAGCAATCAGATATCTTCAGTGGATAGAGGACAGATGTGATGGTTAGGAGCCTAATGGGTGAGAAGTGGCAATGGAAGAGATGCAAAAGGTTGGAATAAAATATCCAAGGTTATTTTGGTTTGGCCTCAGTGAAAGATCCTACGAGGGGAGGTTGAGAGATCTGGATCTGTTCAGCCTTTACAAGAGACATCTGAGGGGAGACATTGTAGCCACCTATAAGTTTATCAGGGGAGGACAGCAGGGAATTGGTGATGTGCTGTTTCCCAGAGTGCCCCAGGGAGTAACTAGGAATAATGGATGCAAACTAGTGGAGAGTAGATTTGAGTTAGACATTAGGAAGAAATTTTTTACAGTAAGGGTGGTCAGAGTCTGGAATGGGTTTCCAAGAGAGGTAGTACTACCACCTAACTTGGAGGTCTTCAAGAGGAGGCTTGACAGTCACCTGGCTGGGGTCGTTTGACCTCAGTCCTCTTTCCTGCCAGGGCCAGGAGGTTGGACACGATGATCCATTGGGTCCCTTCCGACTCTACAATCTAGGAATAGGCTAGAACAGTGGTGCTCAACCTTCTGGCCCTGCTGGCTGGATGAGTAATGCAGTGCTGGATCCAGAGTGGGGTTGGCCTGCAGGTGTAGTTTAGTGTCCTGGCCAAGTCCCAGTCTGGCTCCAGAATGACACCATGTTCTGGCCCAGCCCTGTGTACCAAATCTGGCTGCAGCCTGACTCTGGTTGCAAGCATGATCTGGTGCATAGGACTGTGTCACCTGGCCTGTGGGGCTTCCCACAGGTCCAGACATTTGGCAGTGGCAGTGTTAATTGCCATAGCTCTGGAAGCCATGGCAATCAATAGTACCACAGCTCCCTGCTGCCATATTTCTGGAGCCGGGGTGGGCCCACTGACTGGAGATTGAGCACCATTGGTCTAGAAATCTAACATGACAATCTTCTCTTGAAGTTCTTCAATTTAAGCTTATATCTACTTCTGAGTCAAAACCTGAAATCATAATCATGGGGTTGGAAGGGGCCTCAAGACTCATTTAGTCCAACTCCCAGCAGATTCACCATTCCTAAACTAAACTAATAAATTAGTTTAGGATTCACCGTTCCTAACCTAAACTATCCCAGACGAACACCTATCCAGCCTTTTCTAAACAATCTCCAATGAGATTTTCTGGACAATCTCCAGTTTCCAACTTCCTAGCCAATTTGTTACATCAACCTATTGTTTTTACAGTTAGGAAGTTTTCCCTGAAATTTAATCTAATGTGCCTTGCTGCAGTTTAAACCTCCTTCCACATGTCCTGCACTCTACACTAAGGAAGAACAGTTATTTCTCCTCTTCTTTACGGCCTTTTAAATAGTTGAAAACTGCTACCATGTCCCACCTCTCAATCTCTTTTTCCCAAATGAAACATCCATCATTCTCTTAACCTTGCTGCATACCGTTTGTATTCCAGCCCACTTATCATCTTTTTTGTCCATCTTTAGATCCTTTTCTGTTTCTCTACATCCTTCAACTGTGCCCAAAACTGGGCACAGGCCTCCATTTGAGACCTAGACAGTCCTGAGTGGTACTATTTCTTTCTGTGCACTGGATTCAGTGTTTCTGTTAATACAACCCAGATTTACATTTGCTTTTCTTGTGACAGAATCACATTCCAGGCTCATGTTGAGTTTGTGATTTACCATAACCCTAAATCCTTCTTAGGAGTACTCTGCCAAGTGAAAGATTCCTCATTTTCTAAATTCAATCTCTAAGTTTTTACTTCCATTTGCATAATACATGAAAAAGTAGGTAATTAAAAAAATTGAGCTATTTTTGAATGATGTTTCAGGTCAAATACTTCTTGGGGTCCTTTTCTCCTAAAGAACAGGGTGTAGTAAAATGACAATGATATTTACAGATCATTAAATGAAAGGAGTTATAAGAATGTTTAAATGTTCTATGCATCTCAGCGTAGCTTTCACATCTTGTTCTGTCTTTAGATTTACTTGCATAGCTCTTAGGAGGCAAAATGTATAAATACTTGAATGTTATAAAACAAACAAACAAACAACAACTTTTGAATGAATGTACCCTGCATTATTCCCCAGTGCTAGTAGCATGTTTAAAGCTATTCCAATAGCAAACTCCTGACTTGTGCTTTGTGTGTTTGAACGTATGGACAGGAGTTTTTTTGGGCCATAACATATGGTAAACTACTTGTATCCAAGAGATTTCTAGCACACCACACTGATCCAGGTGGGCTGTCTCCCAAACCAGAAAAAGTACAACCACATCAGCAGAGTTTTTTAGGCAGGATAACTGCACTACTAAGTGACAAGTCAAGTTAACTACCAAAAGTGATGACTACATCCAGCAACACTGCTTCTAGTTCAGAAGACAGCCCATGCAGAGTCTTACAATATGTTCACAGGTGTTGCTGTTGAGGATATTAAGTTTACCAGGTAGATGTGGCCTTTTGTGCATTTTCCTTGTATTAATGCAACTACGTTTCCATTTACTGTGCCACATAATTATTTTATGAAGTATGGCCTCTCATTTTGCTTGTTTAATTATTTTCCTTTGCATCCTAGCTGTGTGTTTGAGTTTATTTGTACACATTTTAGAAAGAAGGCAGTATTTACCAGAACCAGCCATACTTAAAATGTCCTTCTTAGCTTCCCTGAAATGCACGTCTTCGATGGAAAGGTTGGAGGGAGAATGGCTTTCTGAATGTGAGAACTCTCTCTTGAGTGTTGCACATAAATCCTGAAACTGAATATTGGTGCATATCAGCTCTAGTAGCAGCAGACCATAGATGACATTAAAAGTACTGTCATGTGAAAATGCCTAACAGAAACTGTAAGCCACACCAAACAAAGAAACATTTTCTCAAAAGCAAGACAGCTGAGGAAGATTACTAAGACATTGCAGTGTAAAAGGTTAATTTTTTCCTTTAAATCATCAGCTTCTTCTAGCTGGCAATGATAGTTTGAGGCTAATTGTTTCTATTACTTGTCCAAAGCAGAATCCTCTGCAATTTATTGATAAACTCCTATCTTATGCCCATGTCTTAATCAATTTAGAGACTTTGCTTCCCATTAGAATGAGTTGTTTACAGTTGACAAATATTCCCTTATCTCTGTTTTCCTTGCAAAACTGGTCATGTGCATAAAACTTCCATCTTTTATATTACCAATTAAAGCTGAACAATTATACTTCTTTCTGGTATAAATGGGAACACAATAAGATTTCTTTTAAATATTGTTCTTCCCCCTAAATCCTGCACCATGGTATTTTGGATTCAGAGTCTGAGTGTTCAGCTCAATTAATTAAGCTTTTCATTCTCAAGAGTAAACTCTTGGTATTAACTTAAAAAAAATTGGGAAAAATTCTGGGAAATGTTTTTGTACTTAATAGTCACAGTAAGCACTGGAACTGTAGCCCATGTGTTTAGTAGAAACTGACCTTGTCATATGACAGCAGCATTGACCTTTGGTGACACTAACCACGTCAGGTAAGGGAGGCTAAGAAACAAAGATTAATGGCTCTGTATATGGAGCCATTACATAAGTACAACTGCACTATAAAAATCATAACTGTAGCTTTCAATCCACTTTGTACAAGCAGCAAATGGCTAAACAAGGTGCACGATAACAAGGAATCAAGCCCATTTAATCTAACCAGCATGCTGTGTGGTACATAACGGGCACATCTACACGAGACATTTACCTTGCAATTGACTAATTAGCCATGCAGTAAACATCTCACTGGGCATGTCTACACATGCACTTTAATGAGCATTAGCCTATTTTAAGGCACATTAAAGTGTCACAAAAAACTGTGCTCTTCAGTTAATGCACATTAAGACAGGCTAATGCACATTTTCCTAATACCTTACAGTAAATGGCATTTGTACATACATTTGCTCCTGCAGCACTAGGTGCTTTTAAGCACCCAGCACTGAGGCACATTCATTTGTATAAACAGCAAAATGCACATCAGCAGTGAGAAAATGGCAGTGTTTCACTTTTAAATGAAAACACATTGAAGGTGTTTTAGTTAAAAAATGCACTCCCACCATTTCCTTAGCGCTGAAGCACATTTCACCATTTATACAAATGCATGTGATGCAGTGCTGGGCGCGTCAGCTCACTTGTGGAGCAGACTCGATTAATTGACTCTGCTCCAATGCACCAGTTCTCTGGTGTATCAGAGCAGACAAATGTATGTGTATAAATGCCTGGAGGTATGAGATTTAATGCACATTAACTAAAGTGTGTTAATGCACGTGTAGATGCTTCCACTGTCTACATGCATACCCCTATTAGTCTGGAATAAACTAATTTACTCTATAGCAGGGTAGTACTTGTAAATATAAGATCTATCCTGCTGTGGAGTAAGAAACTCTGCAGTAGTGCACGTGTAGATGCTGGAGGGGCTGGCTGGGGCAGAAGGGTGCTTCATTGTGGAGGATGCCTGATGCTAGCCCAGTGTTGAAGCACCCTCGTGCCCCAGCCAGCCTCTCCACCGCATGTTGAGTCATGGGGAGTAGCTCTGGGCTGGCAGTCTGACCTCTGGGGTCCCTTGCCAGTTGGGGTTTCTCCAGCCTGACTCCATGTGCTGCACCTGAATAAACTGCAGAAATTATTGCTCCAGAGTTAATTACTCCTGGGTGCACATTGAAATGGTGCACCTGGATGCAATAAACTCCAGAGCAATAAGCTCCATGGTTTATTCAGATGCCATAACAACACATGTAGAAGGGTGCATCTGCACATGGGCTTTACTGTGAAGTAGATTAATTAGCTCCATAGTAAAGCAAGACCATTTACATATGCACTGGTATTAGAATGCAGTAAGCTAATTAACTCCACTATAAGATAGTAATGTCAAGAACAGTACCATCTTATGGTGGAGTAAATAACTGCACTGAAATGCACATGTAGATGGTGACCAGGGGCATAAATTACACCTGGTCAGTCCAGCCAGCAGGGGTCCTTCTCCACCCCAGCTAAAATTGCTGCTGTCCCAGGTACATGTGCAGATACCGTGCCTAGGATCAGGTTACTACAATTCAAACAGCTCCAGAGTTTATTGCTTCGCTTTAACTGCATGTGTAGGTGTACCCACTGATTAAAGTACAAGATGATTTTTTTCAAAGAATTTCACTTTTAGCCAGTAGAGTAAATACATAATTATTGATTGTGTAGTACACTGCACAATTAATTGTGTAATACATGTATATAGTAAAATTGTTGTTTATACTGATGCCAGTGAGAAGAGAACCAATATCAGCATTAATGTTAGCATGTACAACTTTGCTTGAC
>NW_017729031.1:74204371-74208429 GCF_001723915.1 Gavialis gangeticus
CCACCCCAGCTCAAATTGCTGCTGTCCCAGGTACATGTGCAGATACTGTGCCTAGGATCAGGTTACTACAATTCAAACAGCTCCAGAGTTTATTGCTTCACTTTAACTGCATGTGTAGGTGTACCCACTGATTAAAGTACAAGAGGAATGGTGATTTTTTTCAAAGAATTTCACTTTTAGCCAGTAGAGTAAATACATAATTATTGATTGTGTAGTACACTGCACAATTAATTGTGTAATACATGTATATAGTAAAATTGTTGTTTATACTGATGCCAGTGAGAAGAGAACCAATATCAGCATTAATGTTAGCATGTACAACTTTGCTTGACTGCTGCGTTTATACTTATATGTTTAGAAATAAAGGCCAGATTCTACTTTCAGATAAGCAGATACAAACTAAGTGGTCTTTATAGCTACCTGATCTAGCAACTGTTGAAACCAATGGGAATCTCTCCATTGACTTGAAAGATGTTGGTTCAGGCCCTAAGAGCAGAATCTGGCTTCTGACCATTTTATTTTCTCTCACCCTTTATGTACATAAGAGCAATTTATTTTTGCCTTTCTAAATGTAATAGCAGAGTTTTAAATCCAATGTTCTGGATTTTTAAAAGAAGCAGTTTTGTTCCTCCAAATGGTCTGTTAGTGGATTTCTGACAAATGTTTTTTAGGGTCAAGTTCTAATGATGGCTTGTAAAGATCTAGTTGTGACACATTCATCCCACAGTGCAGCAGATGATGAGACTGTGATGATGATAATAATTTTGTTTACTTTTGTTTCTGGATAAATGTCACCTTATGTTATTTCAGTCCAACTGCATGGTGTGAGTGATGGCCTAACATTATGATTAGCTTGTGGAACTCCATGCAACAAAGTGTCATAGCTCAGCTACACTGTATATTAGCTAAAAATGGCAAAAGTTGTTTTTGCTCAAAAATCAATACCTTTCTACAGAGCTGAAAGGAAGACTCCTATTAGGACCAATACACTTAAAACAAGTTAGCAATGTAAGAAGGAATCTGAATACTGGGTGCTGATGTCTATATCTTCCTACAGCAGAATGGTCTAAGTGCCATATTTCCAGTAAACCTCTGAACAGCAAGTGAAAGATGGATACTAGCTTCAGGTGACGGAGAGCTTGTTCCCACTCTATAGAAATACCTGCATAAAATGGCTTTTCCTACTATCATTGAAATCAATTGCTAATTGCAAACTATTTAGAAAGTCTCCTACTCTTAATGATAGCTAAAAACAGATTACTTCAGAAGGACACTGCAGTGTGATAGAAATCCAAGGGTGAAATCTAATTAATGTGGTTTGAAACACCCTTCATGAGAGTATTTCACTACACTTTTTTCTATAGCTAGCATTAAACTAGAATTTATTTCTGGTTTTGTATCTATTCCTTTCTTTGCCCAAATAGTCCATCAGATGCTTCTCCTCTTTTCCTTGGAAATCTTTGCCGTATCAGTTTGAAGCTGCATCTACATAGTGGCTACCTTTAAACTTGACCTCAAAGAATAAGAAAACCAAACAGAAAAAAGAGTGCAGCTACACAGCTACAGCATATCACAGTTACACACTTAATGAATTAAACTATATGCCTGGTAAGATGGTCAGGTGGGCAATGTATTTATTTGGGTTAAGTTCTTGGTTTTCCTATACATTTTCTGCATGACCTCAGTCAAACTCTTAATCTCCTGACCTGTATATGCATAAAATGGTGCATGTATGATTCCTTCCTTATATTCATCATATGTTCTGAGTGTAAACTCTTTGGGGCAAGGACAGTCTCATACAATACATGTAAAAACCGCTTAGTACCATGGATCCAGAGTATTGGCACTACTGTATTACAGATAATGAGAAAACTACTGTGCAAGACTCCTGCTAAATGGATCCAAACTACATGTTCACCTGCACTTATTATACAGGAAGTTTCTCCAGTGTACTACAAAAGAAGCTGAACATACTATACATAAAGGATATTCTGTCTGATCTTTCACTACATAATGTATCTCCGAAAGGAATGGGAAAAGTAATATTTAGTAGTGATGGAAGTTGTATATTTTTTTCAAACTTGTAGTCAGTGACACTATTTCTGCCAGACTCTTGGGTGTCTTGTGTTTAGGGACACTAAAGAAAGAAGAAATTCATCTCAAGGATAACATCCTTATTATTGCTTCCAAATCTGATTTCACTTGTGAAACTCTCTAAAGAATTTTGCACCATTTTAATAAAAATAAAGACAATATATTGGAAGAAATATGTATGTATACAGCGGCATAAGTTAGTTTATTGACTCGAAAGTCAGATTACATGCAAATATAAGAGGATTCACAGGTAATAAAAATGAATTCAAAAGAATAAATTGACATTATATCTTCTCAAAGTCACATTACATTCAAAACTAATACCAAGAGATTTCCAAATGTTTCCTACTAAAAATGTATTCTTCAGTAGTCAGTCTGTGATACTGTATATTTCACTGATAATTATACACATTTGATAGAAATACAGTAGTTGAAGTAAATAAGGGCAAGCATCATATAATGAGTCCCTGTGTAGGGCGTTGCATTGGCATAGAAGGAGCCTAACAGATCTAGTCAGAACTCTGATTATCCATTTTGCAGAAATTCCAACATATCAAAAAGGTCTCATTCTAAATGGGAATAAAAACTGGAACCTGTTCTGGAAGGAAACCCCAAAATTTTCCTTTTGGAAAACAATAAAGCATTTCTATTTGGTTTTTCAAAAAGAAAACAAAGCAAAACAAACACAAACTAACTCCAGAAGTACCATTCACTGGAAAATTTCTGACAACTCTACAAGCTAGGTTAATTTTTCAGTCAAAGGAGTTGTTCAGTTCTCTATAATTCATTTTATGTTTCTGGCTTTCAGGGTTGTTTTTTTTTTTTTGCAGTGGCACTTTCAAGGATTCATCATTACAAAGAACATGACTGATCAACTCTTTTCCTGTATATTTTGGGCATGGTTTTCATAAGTCTTGAGCACCCATTGTTCAGTTCAACTCAAAGAGATCAACTCAATTTTTGATTCCCAATATATCACTCTAGTGGGATAAAATGGGATGCAAAGCTTCCACAGAGCTTGAAACCTTTTCTAGTCCCAAAACTTCTGGGCGGGTTCTAAGAAAGTCACTATTGCTACAGCCACTACATGTATACTAACCCAGCAGGTTCCTTGACCCAGCTGCCAGCTGACTTCACTGAATCTGCTTCCTTAGCTGTCCACAACCCCACTCTTTCTGTTTCTCTTACATACGACTTCCCTTACAGTACAGCGTTATGTTCTCCTATCACACCACCTTGTCCACACACCTCAGTAAGAACCCAGCCTGCCCATTTATCATAGATTACCTCTACAACCCTCCACTCCTGAATTTACCAGAAAAAGAAAGAATGAAAATGTAAAGGTATTTCTTTCTTCATCCCTAAAATCTTACTACTTTGGTTATTATGACCCTTCGTGCCTTTTTTATAACAGTG
The DNA here is from genome assembly GCF_001723915.1 of Gavialis gangeticus. Lineage (NCBI taxonomy): Eukaryota > Metazoa > Chordata > Crocodylia > Gavialidae > Gavialis > Gavialis gangeticus. Next base: position 74,207,882 of record NW_017729031.1, read on the forward strand.
TCCCCTCAGCACAGTAACTCTATAGGCAGAGAGAACATTTTTTCAGAAGCAAAAAATTATTAGAATGAACTGAGCTGAAACTCCATCATGAGAGATGAGAGCTTTATGCAAATATATATGAGAGACGTGGAGGAGCATTTGGAACTGGGTTTAGAGAGATATGGATCAACTGTGATCTTTTTACTTTGGAACCAGTTTCCTCCTTTAGTCTACTGAGGCCTAAATGCATATGTAGCGTAGTGTCCAGGGGCATTTGAAACAAGCAGCTGGTGTAGGAGGACAGAGGCCAGGATGATCAGTTCCTGCTCAGTAATTTTTGGATGGACTCCAATCTATTTGAACACATACTTTGAGTATGTGTTTCATAGTTTCATAGTTAGTAGGGTCGGAAGGGACCTGAGCAGATGATCAAGGCTGACCCCCTGCCTGGGCAGGAAAGAGTACTGGCGTCAAACGACCCCAGCAAGGTGATTATCTAGCCTTGTCTTAAAGACCCCCAGGGTAGGAGCCAACACCACTTCGCTTGGAAGTTGGTTCCAGATCCTAGC
>NW_017729031.1:74208698-74211240 GCF_001723915.1 Gavialis gangeticus
TCCAGGTCGAAAATGTCCCATCCACTACCACTCTCTGGGTGCGGCCCTCCAGCCAGTTGGTGACCCATTTGACCGTGTAGGTGTCAACACCACAGTCCCCCAGTTTTTTAATGAGAACGGGGTGAGAGACAGTGTCAAATGCCTTCCAAAAGTCCAGAAAGACTATGTCTACTGCTACCCCTGCATCTAAGGATTTGGTGACCTGGTCGTAGAAGGCCACCAGGTTGGTCTGACAGAACCTGCCTCTAATGAACCTGTGTTGGTTGCCCCTAAGCATAATCTCCCCTGCTGGCCCCTTGTGGACATGTGCCAGAATAATTCTCTCAAAAAAGCTTACCCAGGATCAAGGTGAGACTAACTGGCCTATAGTTTCCCGGGTCCTCCTTCCTCCCTTTTTTGAAGATGGGAACCACATTGGCCTTCTTCCAGTCCTTTGAGTATGTGTTCGCATATACTCACATAATGTGAGTGAGCACACATCTACATGTGGCCTTTAATGTGCAGTAGCCTATTTTACTGTGTATTAAACTGTCACGAAAAAACATGCAATTATACTAATGTACAGTAAAATAGGTTACTGCAAATTAAGCGTCACTTAAAAAATGTGCGCTTTTGGTACTGCGCATTAGGGCAGGCTAATGTGCATTTATTTAGTACCTCACTTTGGAGGTACTAAATTTAATGCACGTTAGGATAGGATATTAATGCACGTGTAGCCGCACCCACTGTTAATGAATTATAAACACCCCTAAAGGAGTACAGGGTGCCTCTTTTCTTTAGAATAAATAGCAGATGTTATCTTACGCACACATATTATTTGAATGGATTTTATCTTTTCAGACAAGTTTTAAAAACCCATATCATTGCCCAGCAGTCCAAGAGAGATATAATGAATCTCTGAGGAATGTGTTCTTTTAAAATTGTTCCTACTATGTGTGTGTGTATGTTCCTCAACTACGGTGGTTCAGTTCCCTTAGTTTCTTTCTTTCATTCCCCCTCCCCACCACCATTCATTAACAAGATGTACATTTATTTATTTTTGGTTTAAGACATTTCAGCTCTTGATCAAAGGCAGAAGCACCCAATAATTTACGTTGAGACCCAATCTTAATGCACAAGCAGTTTTTCTTATAAAAAAGGAACTTGTTGTAGCAGTGGTCTCTTGGTATGGCATATGGATATATTAGTGTAATAAATTTATCTTTAGACATGGCATATAAATGCATTACCATCCATGAAGTTCAGGTATAGGCATAACATTAACAGCTACTGTTGGAACTCTATTACACCACAGTATCCTTCCAGTAATGCATGTGATGACTTTAAACAGAGCTTCTCTTCTAAATGGTAGACATTCTAAACAGCCTACCATTAAGAATAATACAGCTTTAGAGGAAAAGCCAATTGCTAGATATTAACATTAGCATTAGCATTTAGTACTATTTTACAAGGCCTAGGCCAGTTAAAAATCTGTAATTTATTACTTGCAGTACAACAATGGCAAATTGATATTACCTTTAGCATTTTTTTTAAGAAAGAAAGTTTTTATAGCTTGTTTGTTCTTGGATTTAACCTTGGGCTTCCAGGAAGAGAAAAGAAGGCTGGGGAAACCTAAAGGCAAATGAGAAGCACAGGATTTCTGTGATAGGTGGCCTCCTTGCCTAAGAGATTCACCAGAGATATATGGGGTGAATGCATGGCTTGTTCTACAGGCTGGAGAACTGTTGGGCTTTCAGTTAAAATATCTGGGGAAATCCTTTGGAAAGGGAACCCTTGGGGAAGTTTTATTCCACATTCCCTCCTGCATTGTTCTTCTTCAGAGCACAGTGTAGGGCAATGCTTTTATTTTTGGTTGTGGCTGAAATATTTAAAGAAAGATGTAATTTTCAGTGAAATGTTCTTGTTTATTAGGGCACATTCAGCAAAACTGATTTTTTCTCTTTGTGTAACTGAAAAAATTTTGTACTAATGTTCAATGCTCCTTTTACAAATTTGAAGATGGGCTAGCAAAAAGGGACAAGAAGACCATTATCTAAGCATAACTCATGGTCAAGAAAGCTAAGACTATTTTAACTCATTTTTTTTCTTGCAAAATGACGTTTGTAAATTCTCCTTGAGCCAGGCAGAAAAACAAAATCACTTGCCATAGCTGGGACAAATCAGGGATTTCAGAGAGAAATATATTCTTACATAGATATTATAATTTCCTATCCATATGCAGACTCGATTAATCGCATCTGCTAGAGCGTGGTAATTACCAAGCTCCAGCAAACTTCAGGATTGTGTGTATCAGCATTCCTGTGCTAAAAATGGCAGTGGGGTGCTTTAAATTAATTTGACAAGATTAAGTTCAAAGCACCCTGCCACCATTTTTCAGCATGGGGTCACTGATACATGTGATGCTCTGGGTACTTTAATTAGCATGACTGTTGGAGCCGCACTAATTAAAGAGCTCCTCCCCCTCTCTCCCAGAGCACATCTATAAATGCCCTATGTTTGGTTTAATTCTGCTTTCAGTGATGTCACTGGGAGTTTTGCCACT
>NW_017729031.1:74216240-74217559 GCF_001723915.1 Gavialis gangeticus
GAGCTGCACTAATTAAAGAGCTCCTCCCCCTCTCTCCCAGAGCACATCTATAAATGCCCTATGTTTGGTTTAATTCTGCTTTCAGTGATGTCACTGGGAGTTTTGCCACTGGCCTTCAAGAAAAGCAGGACTTCTTTACATATACTACGGATTTTTTTTAGTTTCAGAAAATATGGTGCAAGTTATATATTGTAAGTTTTTTTCCCCCCAAAACTTTCAACTGAGGTAGGTATAGTTTTAAGTCTCAACAGTTTTACTCAGTTATTTTAGCATACAAATCCCTGTGCTGAGTAAGCTTATTCACTATCCATCAATTACTTTAGAAATCATACAACTATTTGTTAGCCTATTAGATCTTGTTTTAGAAGCAAATCTGTGTTCTAAGGTCTCAGATTGCTAGAGGCAAAAAGACTCAGACATGATGTGTATTGTTTTCCAAGAAGAGTTGCTAAATGTTTTGACCTCATATCTACAAACACCTGACCACTAGAATGGCATTGATAGCTGCTCTGGGGGAAACTGTTTGTTCTATTAAAGAATAGCTGCTATGGTGGCAGGGGAATGAGAGCAAAAATGACAAAAAATTTTACAGTGAACACCTGCCAGTCTGCCATCTTTCCAGGTTGGTGAATATTGAAATTTTTGCTAGCATCACTCTGTATTCTTAGGAAATAGTATATCTAGTGGGTGGCTGTCAACGTAATCAATGACAATTTGGTATGTAACTTTCATTGAAGGTCAATAGGACTTGGATGTCTAACTGCCATGTGCACCTTTGAAATTCACCTCAAGAGTTTGAAGAGAACAGTATGCTTTTCCTTAGACTAGAACTCTAATTGGCAAAGCAGGCAAAGCACAGTATAAAATAGCAATATGAGAAACAGCAAGTCAAGTTATTATTTTCCACATTTTGCCTGCCAGGAAATGAACAGGAAACAAGTAAGAGAGACAAACTATACAGAATGTTCCTGTAAGTCACATAACGGATGTCTAAAAATAGTGAAATTGTGTGGATTAAGTCTTTCCATTTAAAATGTTGGTTAAACTCCGTTTACACCTAGGCCAGTTACAGACATTACACTTTTACAGGTATAAGTGATTGGAAACCAGTCTATACCTGTAACAGAACAGAAGTTCAGCACATATAGGTTTCAAAATGGTGGAACCAGGTCTGAGATTGGCCCCTGTTGAGAATAAGTGCTATAGGGCTTGGGTCCTCAGTATGATGATGACTTTTTTTCTCTGTTAGTAGGCTAAGGAGATATGAAAATTACCTCCTCCGCCCCTCCCTGATGTTCTTGTCACCTTCTATGTCTTTG
>NW_017729031.1:74222559-74224483 GCF_001723915.1 Gavialis gangeticus
GCACATATAGGTTTCAAAATGGTGGAACCAGGTCTGAGATTGGCCCCTGTTGAGAATAAGTGCTATAGGGCTTGGGTCCTCAGTATGATGATGACTTTTTTTCTCTGTTAGTAGGCTAAGGAGATATGAAAATTACCTCCTCCGCCCCTCCCTGATGTTCTTGTCACCTTCTATGTCTTTGCTATTTATGATTAGATTCCACAGGAGGTTCTTGCCAAGGAAAGAGAAACCCCCCTTACTGCTTTGGACCATTCGGCTAGATGGATTTTATGGGCCTCCTCCTTCTCCTACACCCAGACCTGACTGATACATCATGAAAGAAGAAAAAAAAAAAACCTCAGCAACTTCTAGGGTGATTCCTTCCCTGGACAGAGTTCTCCCAATCCCAGCCCTGTGAACTTTAGGGGGTCAGTATCACAGCAACTGGCCTTATTCAATGCCCCGTTTGAGAGCCAAATAGTTTTGTTCAATGGTGGCATACCTTTCTCATGGTTGTTCAACTTTCTTTTTGCATAGGCCACTGGCCTCTTTGTTTTGCCTCTCCTGATGTATCCACCCACAAAATGAAAGGCTGCAAGAAATCACGTGCATGTAACACATCATCCTGTCATAGAGCTGCTTTTACTGCTTCAAATACTTCTTCTCACTCTTTGTCCCATATTATGGGGCCATTTACTCTTTCCTTAATGGTATTGGTAAGGGAGTTTATCATCTCTACAAAATGTGGAATAAATCTATGATAGTAACTGGCCAGTTCCACAAATGCTCTCATTTGTCTTTTATTCTTCTGAGGAGGGTAATTTCTTATGGCTTCCACTTTATCTGCCACTGGTCTTATCTGGTCTTGTCCCACTAAGAATCTTAAATATTGTGTTTCAGCCTGACCCAGTGCACATTTCTTTGGGTTAGCTGTCAGTCCAACATGTCAAAGCTCCTGTAGTACTGCTCTTACTGCCCCTATGTGTTGTTCGCACTCCTCTGTATAAACCACTATATCACTGATATATGCTGCCATGTAATCTTGGTGTGGAGTCAGTATCCAATCTATAAGTTGCTGGAATGTGGCTGCAGCTCTGTTCAAATCCAAGGGCATTCTCTTAAATTCATATAAGCCCCAAGGGGCTCCATAGGCTGTTTTTGACTGATTGTCTGCCCTCAAAGGAATTTGCAAGTAACCATTGGCTAGGTTGAATGTATAAATAAACTTGGCCCTTCCTATTTGCTCTAAGTGGTTCCCTATCTGGGGCACAGGGATATCATCAGAGTGGGTTATAAAGTTTAAGTTCCTGACGTCCATACACAACCAGATTGTCCCATCCAGTTTAGGGTCTGCAACTAAAAAGCTTTGCAGGGACTGCAGGAAATGGTAATGACTCCCTGCTGCAACATCTTATTTAAGTCCTCTTTAATTGGCTGGTGGTTATGGTACAGGATTCTGTGCCATTCTTCCCTCATTATTTTCCCTTCCAGAGTCAAAATGTTATGTTCTGTGCCCCGAGCTCTCCTTGGGGCCTCACTAAAGACATCTGTAAAATTCTTCACCAGCCTTTTCAGTTGCTCTACCTGCCCTTCTGAGAGCTGGCCTCCTAAAATTACCAAATCTTCTGACTGAGCAGTCCCATCATTTCTTTTTGTGTCATGACTGACCTCCTCCTTCTCCGGCAGCGGAGTCACTAACAAACACTCCTTTTTTCCCATAACTTCAATAAATTGAAATAGTGAATTTGTTCTTTCTTATGTACTACCCTAATAACTTCTTAGTCCATATGGCCCACTTGCTTCACAATTTCAAAAGGGCCTTGCCAACACATAAGGAATTTACTAGTGGAGCTAGGCAGCAGAATCAAAACTCACTTTCCCACTTGGAACTGCCATTCCCTAGCCTGCTTATCATACTGTTCCTTCTGATCATAGAATCATAGAA
>NW_017729031.1:74225096-74227866 GCF_001723915.1 Gavialis gangeticus
TGTGGCCAGGACCAGGTCCAACAGGGCATTTCCTCTGGTGGGACTGTGCACCTCCTGAATTAAGTGGAGGTCCTGTATCTTGGCCAGGAACCTCCTGGAATGGTCCGACCTGGCTGACTGTTCCTCCCAGCAGATGTCTGGGTAATTTAAATCACCCATGACAACTACATCCTTCGCTTTAAGTGCCTCTGCAAGCTGGCCCAAAAATTCCCAGTCCAGCTCCTCCCCTTGGTTGGGGGTCTGTAGTAGACCCCCACCGTTAGATCCCTCTCTCCACGGCCCCCTTGTATCTTGACCCAGAGCACTTCAGCTTGCCCTCTGACCCCATTTTGCTGGCAGAGGGTGTGTATTGCTCCTTGACATAGAGTGCCACATCCCCGCCTTTCCTTCCTTTTCTATCCCGCCTGTAATGCCTATAGCCCCTAATGCTAACTGCCCAGTCATGGGATGAATCTCACCAAGTTTCTGTAAGCCCTATTATATCTGGGTCTGAACTGACTATTCTGAGGGTGAGTTCCTCCTGTTTATTCCCCATACTATGAGCATTGGTATATAGGCATTTAAGGCCTTGCCTAGCTGTGTGTGCCACCCCCCGATTTGGGAAACTGTTAGGACCCCTGTTTCTTACCTGGGCACTCCTTGCATTTGTCACCTGTCTTGCTCAGGTTGTGTCTCCTCGTCTTCCTGCAGCCCCCTCCCCAGGTGATGCTAGTTTAAAGCTGATGATCTTGTGCATTCTGCAGATTTCTCAGAGCCACCGTATTTGCTATCTGAAGTCTCTCAAGCCATCACATACTGAGTAGTTTTGGCTCTGTTTCTCTACTCTCCTCCCATCCCTCACACAACATATATTAAACTCCATGGGTATGACCAAATACCATTTCAAATGGTGCATAACCCAGAGAAGCTTGAAGTGCCTCTGAATACAACAATGGGTGTATCAAGAGATCCCACCTTCTTGGGTCCTCCTGGGCACATCATCTGAGCATTCCTCTTAAGGTTCCATTAAAACATTCTACTAACCTATTTGTTTGGGGATGGTAAACCGAAGTCTTAAGATGTTTAATTTTTAGCACTTGACATACACTCCTCAGGACATGAAACATAAAATTAATCCCTGGATCCATGACTATCTATGTATCCACTCACCCACCCAAGACATCCATTTTATAAGCTCTTCAGTTACCTGAGGTCCTGTAACCATCCTAAGAGGAATAGCCTCCAGGTACTGTTTGGCATAGTCAATAAACATGAGTATAAATTGATGCCCACTAGAACTCCTAGGTAATGGGCCTACTATATCCATTGCTATGCAAGAAATGTTTTCATCAATAATAGGTATTGTTTGCAATGGCACTTTAGGGTTTTTTTTTTTTAGTCATTTTCAGACATTATGGGCACCCTGCACATAACTGTTCAACCTCCTCATACAAATACAGCCAAAAAAATCTTGCTCACTAAATGGACTTCTATCTTCCCCTTTCCCATATGCCTGCCCAGAGGGTTAGCATGAACCACTCTCAGTAAAGGGACCCTGAAAGGCTGTGGGAACAAGACCTGTACCATTTCCTTCCCCTCTCCCCAACCCTTCCTGATACAGCAAAACAATCCATTCTTCACCTCACAGAGAGGCAACTTCTTGCACAGTTCTAGTTTTATTACCCTCCTTTTTGTGATCTCAGTCTCTCAGATGGCTCAGAAGGCTGATTCTTGTCTTTGCACCTCTCTAAACTGGGCTCCACTGGCCAACCCCTCCAGCTCAAAGGAGATTTCTTCTTCTTCAGTGCCTGGCTCAGTCCTTTTTCCTCCTAATAACCCAGGTGTATGCTTCTTTTGAGATCAGATGGTTTGCAGAATAGCATACACCTCTGGCCACTCCCTCCCCAATACTATAAGGTATGGCAATCTGGTGACACTCCTACAGGTATCACTCTAGTCACACCCTAAACAGTCACTGGGACCTTTCTATGCCAATATGTAGCCACCTGGCTGCGCATGCAGGCCATTCTAATGGGGAGACCCCTTCTCCTCTTGGCAAAAGATCAGCCCTCACCAGTGATTGGGCACAGCTGATGTCCACTATTGCTTTTACCTATTTTCCAGCCGCCTCCACCCACACTATGGGTTTCTTCTGTCGACAGTCCCCCACAGCTTCATCCAACTACAATCCATCATTTCTACTTGGGATTTATCCTCCATCATATTTCTACTCCCTTTCTGTTCTACCTTAAACTCGCCTACCAATGGGGAATTTCTTCAGCTACTAAAACAGTTCTGGGCCATGTGCCCTGGTTGACCACAACGGAAGCAAATAATCCCTGGCTGGGATATCCTCCTACTTTTTCTAGCATTCCATACTATTCTCTAATCCAGGGTCTTTAGAGTCACCGGCTTTGCTCCCTTATGGTTTCTTTCCCTTTGGGGATTGGAGTGAGCACTATCATAGTCCTCAGCTAGGCGTAGAGCTTCTGCCATCATTTTAAGTTGGTGGCACTTCACCCATTTTTGTGTGGATTCTTCTAGGTCAGCTAAAAATTGCTCCAGAAAAATAAGGTCACATATTTTTGCCTGAGACATTTTGGTAGCTTTCAGCCATTTCTCTAACAGGTCTGCCAGTGTCTGCAGCAGCACCCTGGGTATGCGATCTTCCCTTTTTTTAAATACAAAATAGCTATTGGTGGCACTCTGGGGTAATGTACATCTGGTAGAGAATTTCTTTCTTTACTTTGTGATAATCCAGGGCCTCTTCCTGGGGTACTTCTCAGTAAGC
>NW_017729031.1:74232866-74246191 GCF_001723915.1 Gavialis gangeticus
GTAATGTCCATCTGGTAGAGAATTTCTTTCTTTACTTTGTGATAATCCAGGGCCTCTTCCTGGGGTACTTCTCAGTAAGCTGCTTGGGCCTGTCCCACCAACAGTAGGGCTGTGCAAAATTTCAGCAGCCTTTTCACTTCAGAGGTGTTTCGGGCCATTTTGGTGCCCAAAAGACCAAATCTGAATCAAAACGGAAGGCTCCGAAACAGCTCCAAAATGAATCAGAAGGCTGCAAAGTGTTTCGGAAATGTTTCAGAGAATTTCAGATTTTTGGAGCTCAGCTTGGAGGGAAACAAAAACTAAGAGGGAGGGGAAAGAGGTGGGGAAGGACTGCTCTGATATTGACATCTAGCCCCCGGTTTGTTTCCCCAGCTCTCTGATCAGCTGTTCCGATGGGGCATGGCCCCCTGATCTGTGTGTAGGGTTTCAGCAGGCTACTGAAACCATGCTGAGCACCAGAAAGACTGCGGTGCTGCCACTGGCCCCAGCCTGCAGATGCAGCCTGCTGAAACCCAGCATGCAGATCTGGGGGATATACGCCTCAGGAAGAGCTAGGGGAATGATCAGAGAGCTGGGGGAAGTGATCAGAGAGCTAGGGAATGGTTCAGATCCCTAAACATACCCTGACTTCCCAGTTTAATTCCCCAGCTCCCCAATCTTTCCCTCAGCTCTCTGTTTGCTTCCCCCAGATCTTTCAGTGGGTGCAGGCCCCCAGATGATGCAGGATGACAGCAGGCTGCTGCTGCCAGGGGCCCTGGGATATTTCCCCAGCTGGCAGCAGCAGCTTGCTGAAACCCCGTGCACAGATCTGATCATTCCCCCTGGGAAAAACTGGGATCTGATCATTCCCCACACACAAATCTGATCATTCCCCCTAGGGAATGATCAGAGAGCTGGAGAATTGAACTGGGAGCTCCAGCTGACAGGTGGAGCTGCCCCATCTACCAGACAGCATGCAGCACCCTGCTGAGCCACACTGCACCTGCACCATGGGGCAGCTGCCATGTGGGTGCCAGGTGGGGGGATCCCCACAGCCTTGTGCTGCATGGGGGGGGTGCTCTGTCACAAGCCCTAAGAGTCCCCAATCACTGCTGCCAGAGCTGGTGAGTGTTGGGCTTTTATTTTTTTAAAGTGCATCACTCACTGGCTGTGGTGCAGGTGGATGGCAGGAGGCTCCTGCTGCCGGCTGGGGCCAGCACCAGCACCAGCACCCGAGTCTACCTGACACAGCTCACACCAAGTGCCAGGAAGAACCCAGTGCTGATGCTGGCCCCAGCTGGCAGTGGCAGCCTGATATCATCCCACATGCAGATCCGCGGGCCTGCACTACTCAGGAGGGCTTCAGAGCTGTGCCAGACTCCTCCCAGGGGGTGTGGACACCCGGATCTGCATGCAGGATGACAGCACGCTGCTGCCAGCAAGTAATACTAGTTTTGCTTTGAACAGTTTGAGGTGCAGTTTCACAAAACCCACTGCACCTATCTCTTTAAAGCTTGACCAACTTCATGCCCTCAAAAGGGGCTACCATCTCTACAATTTTCATCTGAATCAGGCAAGAAATAACAAAGTTATAGGCATTTTAGTGATTCCCCATTATAGCCTATGGGTGAAACACCAAAACAGCGTCGAAACTCCGAAACGGGACTGTGATCCAAAACACCAAAATGAATCACTGTCTCTCCAAAATGCCAAATCCAAAACTGAAATGAAACAGCCATTTTGCCCAGCCCTAACCAACAGCACTCCCAACTTACTGGCCCATTTGCTGCTTCCTAGCCCTGCTGCCACTTCTGCCTTTTGAAAAGCCTCCAAGAAGGCCTCAGGGTCATCTTCTTTAGTCATTTTAGGACCCCTAAAGTCTAGCATATGTTGTTAGACCCTTCTTGCTGCTGGACCATCTTTTCATCTAATGTTATTTGGCAGGCTGCCCGTTGCTGCTGATGTTGCAGTATTTGAGCCATTAAGCTCAGCATTTGCTGAGTGCCTCTTCTCCGCCCATGTCCCTAGGCTGTAGATCCATCCTCCCTTTGAGACTTAGGCCACTGTCGGACTTCCTGGCTGATGCACCAAGATGTCAAGAATAAGTGCTCTTGGGTTTGGGTCCTTGGCACGATGACGTCTTTCTCCCCTTGTTAGTGGGCTGGAGAGGTATGAAAATTACCTCCTCCAGCTCTCCCTGATATTATATTCTCACCTTTGATGTTTCTGATTCAATTCAGTGGGAGGTTCTTTCCAAGGAAAGAAACGCCCCCCCCCCCGCCACTGTTTTGGGCCACCGAGCCAGATGGATTTTATGGGGCTCCTCCTTCCTGTACATCCAGATCTGACCACACCTGAACTGAGAAATCATGAAAGAGAGAAAAAAACCCAACCCCCCCCCAAACCAACCACCCATTTCCAGGGTAATTTCTTCCCTAGACAGGACCATCCCAATCCCAGCCCTATGGCCTTTAAGGGGTCTGTATCACAGCCCAGCAACTGGCCTTACTAAGGATGAACTGCCCAGTCCAACTGTAAACTTCCAGAAACAGAATAAAAAGGGAAAAAACCCTCCCTCAGACAAGGTAAGTACCAAAAAAAAAAAAAGAAAAAAACCTGACCATTGTACCTCTAGACTGCAAGGAACAATTCTTAATTAATAGACAAGCCCTTTGGGAGGGCTGAGCTCTCCAGCTCATCCCTGTTCTCCTCTCCCTCACCTACTTTAAGAACAGGCTCCTTCTCAACCCGATCCCACCACTCTAAGCTCCTGAGGCAGCACTTCCTTCACTAGGGATCCTCTGATCTCCATTTGCCCTCTTCCCAGTGCTTAGATCCTGCCTTCCTCTCAGTTGATCAGCATCGGGAGGGGAGCTCCCCTGCATCTCTGGCTCCCAGGCACTGGGTTCTCCCCTGGGCTGCCCCACTCTCTAGAGCTGGAAATACTTCTAGGCCAATCCGGAGTGAACACTCACTCTGGAAATGTGGCTTCCTGCCGCATGCCGGTGGTGATCCTGTGATCTCCTGAGGTAAGTACAGGAGTTTCACCCCTTCTTCCAGGGATTCTCCCCCTTTTGCTCTCCTGACTGCCCCTGCCCCCACAAAACAGCAAATCTGTGTTTTATTTGCTACCAATCGAAATGACATTGTTCACAGAAAACTGCAGAACTTAGATTGATTCCACCTCAGGTTTTTTGAATGTCTGTACTTTGCCCTAGTGAAGAATGATTAAGGTGCCTTGCTACAGATCCAGAGGCATAAATTTAAGCCCTGTTCTAGACTCATAAATAAGGCCATATGTAAATTCTACTTGATCTTTCATGTTTAGGGGTTAAAGGTTGCCAGATGTTAGGCTAGTCACATTCATCTCTTGTGTGCTATTGACTACAGATACAAATTGGCCCAACTGGGTGTTTGGCTTGGAATGGCCTTTCATTTTTAATTTTTTTCCCCTTTTTTCTGCCCAGGAGAAACAAAAATAATACATCAGGACATAATTTGGTCTCTCACTTGCACTTAAACTTCAGTTGAGAGCTTGCTAGGTCCTAGTATTACTGCCATACATTTTATAAAGGCATCTAACATACATAAATGTAGCAACTACTACTAATCTTTTTCTGTTCAACTTGTGTTTTGCATATATATGGAAAAAGGTGTCATAATGATGTGTCAAAATGCTGTGGATATGTCTGGGGTACATAAAAAGGCACCTAACAGAATAAACTAATCAATTAATCATACTTTGGAATTCTTTTGCATACCTTCTAATCCCTTAAGGAAAATGAGCCATTGTTACTGACACTGAATTCATGTTTGAACCAACTTTCTAGAAACCATAAGAAACTTGAGGCTTTTGACATGTATAACGTAATCAAGTAGGACACCTTTTATTGTTTGTATTAGTGACAACTATTCATGTGAGACTAGTTCTTTAAGGTCATTTAGCTGATGTCATGACAATAGGGACACATTTATTTAATGGCATAATGGGATCTGATTCCCAATCCTAACAATTATGCCTCCTACCAGGCCACACATGCATGGCAGAAAGTGTGGTTTAGGGGTCAGGAATTAGATCCTAATCTCCCAATTACCATTTATCAGTGCAGAGGGAGTCCAGGATAATAACTCTGGGCTGCTCTTGAACTGGTAAATTGGGCTGGGGATGATGATTAGGTGTTTGTCCCCTCTGGCTCAGGGTTTCAAACTGGCCCTGGTGCAGTCCCAGGTCTGATGGTTAGGATTTGGAATCTGACCCCAGAATCACACTAGGGCCTGAAACTGACCCAGGAGGAGCCTCTGGCTAGGGCTAACAATCAGCTGATTGAGTATAAGGTTTCAGTGCAGCCCTGGGATAGGCAGCCCTGGCACAGAAAGCCCTAAATCTGGTTCACTGGGGCTGTCTGGACAGATAATCAGTTGATTGTTGGCCCCAGTTGGACAACCCAGGATCTTGAACCTGGGGCTGTCCTGGCCAGGGCCAACAACTAGCTGACTGTGAAAACTCCATGCCCAGGAAACTATGCTCAGGTTGCTAGGGATGAGGTTTAAAGTTCCTTGCTTCCCACACAATACATTGGTATTGTGTCATGAACATAACATGTAGAGGGGGGCTTAGGAGTCCTAAAAAATATTCCCACACATCACATGCATTTTATAATTAGGTTGAAGTCTGTAAATAATTTGCCTCTCTGAACTGTCTCTTCACTTGAAATCCATGATATGATTGTATTTCTACCATCCTATAGATCCCTGCATTAGCTTAATGTTTTACTTTTCTTCAAAAAAAGAAACAAAAGCCTCCCTCTCCTTCCCTACTGCCTCTTAGAAGTCCTTCTCTTCCCAGAAAATTCTTTTTACTGGCTGTGCCTTACAGGTGATCCTGGACTTCAGAGTTGGTAGATCAATTAAAATATGTGAAAACAAATAAATGTTATACTTTTAAATATCCCAGATATATTTTGTGTACAATTAAATGGAAGATACAGATGAAAGCGGCAGCCTCTGAATACCCTTTACAAAGGTTAATCTTTTTATACTATTGATATAAGTTATTTAAAACTATATTTTTGTCCATATTGAGAAATGGATGTCTTCAGCAGGTTGTATATCACTATGTCAATAGTATGACTTGGCATTGGATAAAACCAACTATTAACTAATAAAGTAACATGAGTTAGTGTTCATCATACTTTAAGGAATATTAACTTTTATTGTATATATTGACAGCATATGCATTTTATAACATTACTGGAACATCTGATATACTCCAAAGTATAGATTTGTTGCATTTCACTGCCTTATTAAGCTTTGTAAGAAATATTTAGTCCTGAATATTATTCTGATTTACTGAAAGAATCTATCCCAAGCTCTAGAGCCTGTACATTATTTATTTAAAAAAATGCATACAAATTCTAATGAATCAATATCCACTTACTTCAGTGGAAGGTACCATTGGTCAGAACTCCATTTCCTAATCCATTCACATCACAAACAATTCACCCCAGCAGAAAGTGACTGAACAAGCTAACAGTATGCACTGTGAGGCAACACACATGTAACTTATTGGGGGAAGCTGAGTTCTGGAGTTGACTGTCTTTCACTGAAAACACCCAATCCATTCTAATCAGCGAGTGGTCAACTTAAATGTTTCAGATGATGACAACTATTAAACACAGAAAGAAGTGACCTTCAAAACAGGTAAAATGCTAAAATGGTTTGAAGCTTATCAGTCAGAACAAACACCTTATAATTAGCCAGAAACTAAATAGAAACCAGTGCAAATTATGAGGCACAGATATTATTTGCTGCCTTAATGACACATCTGCACAAGCTAAATATTGCAGTCCAGGTCCTTACAATTCAACTACACTAATTTTCACCAGCTGAGGATCTGGCTTCCCAGATAGTCTTAATAAGTAGCCCCAAACAGAGTACATAGCAACAGCTTATTCTCAAGGTCATAGATAATTGTAGTGAGGACTGAATTCATGTACATTCAAATAGCATATTAAAAGAGTTAATTCTCAAGGTCCCTAACTACACTTTGCAAAATAATGAGTTAAGTTATTGGTACTGCTCTGATGAAATAATAGTAGCTTCTACATCAACCGTTGCTCGTACTTGGTCTGAAACATTAAAATCTGTTTTATTAAGGGAATAAAATATTGACCAGGCTAGGATATCAGTCTTTAACTTTCTTCTAGACAGAATTCTCTTGTCTGCTTAGTGTCTCTCTTAAAATATGGTGTAATTTATAGAGCAATCAGGAAATGGGAAGTGTTTCAGGTCACCAAGTCTGGAAACAAAAGATTGGTTCATCATGCACTAGCTTAATCCAGCAGGACAGAGAAATATAATAGAATCTTGTTATTTAAAATTTCAGCTCCCCAAATCTCTAAGGTATGGGATCTTGTCCTGGGACAGTTGCCTAGCAAGATGTTCTGGATTTGTGGGCACTGGAAGACTATGCTGCTGAGGAGCTGAGCATGTGAGCTAGCAGGAAGTCAGGCAACGTTCCAACAGAAACTCAAAACTCCGTTTATAGTTAAACATTTTGTGGAGATAGTTTGATTTCAACAAATCAGCAAATTCTAGCAAAATGTATTTGCCAGAATTTTTCCAGCTGTTTCCATAGCCCAGGACTTGAGGCACATGCATTGAATTGCCTTCTGTGTCATAGATGCCTGGTATGATCTTGGGCTAGTCACCTAAAACCAGATTTGTAAATATTCAGATAGGTGTACAAATAGTACTTCACTCTGATTGATTAAAATTTAAAACCTGCTAGGTACCAACTTATATCTTCAGGTATTGCAAACCTCGATGTGCCTCAGATCTCTATCTACAGCAGTGTTTCCAACCCTTTTTTTATTTGCAGACACCTAAAAAATTGCAAATGGAAGTGCAGAACCCTTTGGGAATGTTGAATGGAGGTATGGACCCCTGAATTGTACGTGTGGGTATTCACATACCTTTGATTGATCGTAGTCATCTTTTGCAGAACCTTTAGACAGTCTGCGGACTAGGGGTGTGTGAAACGGGCCTTATTTGATTTGGATTCATCCCAAATCAGGGACAGTGATTCAATTAGTTGATTCAGATCACTGTCCCTTATTTGATTAGGCCGAATCTAAAGATTTGGTGCTGATTCAGACATAGACATAGCTTTAAACATTTTTTCTACATACCTTGAGGTACCAGGCATGGCTTGTGAATGCTGTGATGCTGGGGCAGATGGGGCATGCCACAGGGGCATGGGGCCCCCCCCCCCCGGGTGCTCTGCGGCAAACCAGGAAGTGGACCAGAAGTACTTCTGATCCACTTCTGGGTCCTCTGGAGAGCCCTCTGGGGGGGCCCCCCTGTGCTCCCTTGGCTTAGTGATCAGTCATGGGGTGACCCCAAGTGTCCCGCCAGACCCAGGAGGCACCAGTTGCCAGGGGGACACCATGGGGCCTCCAGTGTACTCCCCGGTGGACTGAGAAGTGGCCTGGAAGTGCTTCTGGTCCACTTCCGGGTCTGCTGTTGAGTGCATTGGGGAGCCCCCCGCGCTTCCCTGGGACACTCCATGCACCCCAGCATCGCAGCATTCCTGAGCAGCCTGCTACCAGGAGGTATGTAGAAAAAATATTTAAAGCTGTGTCTATGTCTGAATCGCCAAATCTCTCCGAATCTCTCCAAATCAATTTGGAGGGTTCCGATTTGACTTAAAGAGATTAAAGGGTCCTCTGATTCAATTCAGATTCAGAGATTTGGCCACCAAATTGGTCCGAATCTCCGCCGAATCAAAATAGGGACTGAAGCTTTGCACAACCCTACTGCAGACCCCCAGGGGTCTGTGGACCACAGGCTGAAAAATACTGATCTACAGAATGGGGGTGATGCTACTTCCCTACCTCACAGGTGTACCGTCAGGATAAACTGAAGATTGCAAGCAATGAGGGCAAACAGTTAGATAAATAGAAGTCCTGTATGTGACACTGCTCTTTTGGCCTAGAGTTCTATCTACTGACAATGGACCAAGTGCATTATATACTGAATATGTTCTTTCTCCATAGACAAGTTTAAACCTTCCCAGGAGCTATACTGGCACCTCACTTAGGAATACTATTCTAACCTTACTACAAAGGCAAGCAGACATTCAGGACTGATACTTTTCACCCCAAAATTAGACTTTATAAATGTGTGGGCATGTATTTCTCTAGATAAGAAAGAGAAATAACTGTTATGCATCTTGTGTGGGAGGAGATGGGTGAGAAGAGTGCTTGGCACATTTGATTGCTTATAGTGGTAAAATTGGTTAATGCTAACAATTTATGATTGTGTCCATCACAGTCAATTTGAGGCAGGTAGTGTTTTTCTTTGTTTGACCAAGAAGAACTGACTATTGTAACAAGGATTGACCCTGTCAGCACTGCTCAAGGCAGTTAAACACAAGATGCTATCATTGGAAACAAATAGCTAGCCCTTTATTTTTATGGATGGTAGAAGCTGCTTGTTACCATGGCAATGTTGCTTTTTTGTATTGCAAGGCCATAGTTGAAAGGGGCAGGTAACCTCTAAACTTTACCACTGATGCTGTGGGAGAAAATAAAAGACAGATATGACAAATATTAGCCTTTTTGTTCAACAACACCTGTAGATTTGGAGAAAAAATAGCTTAGTATGTCATGCAAGTGGTTATATGCACTGTTATGAATACAGCTTTTCATTGTTAAGTAGGTAGTTGATGTAAGTGGCATAATTAAAAAGTTCATGAACAGAAATATTAACTGGGCATAATTAGAAAGCCAATTCACAGACAATAATTAAAAAGTTCAGTCAGGGAGGTTTTAAATGGGTTTAAGTACAAAGCATTTATAAATCGATAGCATTTTTGCTTGCATCCATCTGAGAATGTTTTTATGGTTTTTAAAGAGAAATTTTACTCCAAAGAACAACTTGCAGTGACTTCAATAGGACTTAAATATCTGCTTATGCACTCTTTTAATATAAGGTTCATTTCTGAAATGAGGCCTTACCAAAAAGCTAAGGGAAGCATAATAAGGTTTACTAAAAATTAGTGTTTCTTTCTGAGCAAACTGACCCCATAAGATAGAATAACAGATCTTATGGATCTGTAAGATGCTATATCCATTATCTGCTACACAAGTATCCGGATGAAGAAAATTGGTAGATTCCCTAGGAACACTACTGTTGAAATACCTTTAGTGCAGGACACAAAAGATCAAATGTAGAGGAAAGTACAATGAACAAAGTGCTTGAAAATAGTGTTAAGGAAAAGTAGGTTCAACACCTCTGAAGACTGGTACACAGGAACTGCCAAACTGGGTCAAATGCAGTGGCATAATTAGGTCAGAGTAAATAGGGAAATTGCAGCTGTTTGGGGAAATGTGAAAAAAGCAGCTGTGTGATTGCCATGGCAACTGGGAGTCCACTGTGTCCGTTGCCTGGCCCCTATGCTACTGGTCAGACCAGTACCACTTTCAGAGTAGGATACTGCCTTGGATACTAGCATCACAGGAGGAAACCCGGGAGTATGCAGCTGAGGTAACCTGGGTCTGAGGCAAGTTTCTTCCTCTTGCACCCAACAGTTCAAGGTTAACTTATGTCTGAGAAGGTTATACTCCTTCTAAAGCTGTTGCATATTTTTTTAAAAGTACTGTTGTAACTTTAAGTAGCTTTGTTATCACTTTAATTGTCTAATGCTTTTCTAAAAATCTATTAAATTCTTACCCATAATGATATCCTGAGGCAGTAGGTTCCACAGATTGTGTACCGGGGGAAAATGCAATTTTTATCAACTTTGAATTTGCATCATCACTATAGTCTCATTGAATGCTCCCTTATCCTTGCATTCAGGAAAAAAAGCCAATAGAAGTTTGAGCTCTGGAAAATCACTGGAGTTTTCATGTCTCCACATTTTGTGTAATGAGAGTAAAAACTTTCTGAAAGGCAACAAAACAAGACTTTTTCCCCCCTAGTTCAAGGAAGCTGGTCCAAGGCAAACAAGACTGCTTGAAATGTTGGCCATGAAAACTACTTATATAGTGAATTACCCATCTGCAGGCTTGGAACAGGAACAATGCAGACCTCATATTTGAACTGATGTTACCATTTAATGTGCTTTCCAGCAAACCATTCATAAAATTCATGGCTACAGCTGATCCCAGTTACTGCATTTCTTTTTTCACATTTGTCTTGGACAGGCTATTCCACATCTTTATGAAGCTGTGCACAGAAGAATAATGATGGACCTAAAGCAAACTAAGAATCTTATGCTCTCAGCTTCAGCTCTGTGTTGAGTAGTGGTCAAATAGTCAGAGACATTTATTAATAACATACTAGCTATTTTTCGATTCTTTCCTTCTCCAAAAACATGTAGTCTCAGAAAACAGGAAGGTCTCCACATCGAAAATCTTGATGTCCTCCATTTAAATTAAATGGGAGCAAGTCCATTGATTTCAGTGCAAAGATGGATCAACAAAAATTATGGAGATGGATGAACTTATACAGACCCTTATTTCTGTGAATTCCTGTTTCTAGCTATTGCCCCTTCATTGCTTTCTTTGCCCATCTACCATGTTTTGTCAAGGATATTATAAAATTTGACTTTATTAAAAAACTTGAGCTTGTTTTATTTGAATTAAAGGTGATAATTGGAAGGTGATAGCCCTGGAGGTGACAATCTCTTCTTTAGGTACAGTGTCAATTATAGAGTTACAGCTGTTAATGGAAGCACGGGTTTCCCGACAGTGTCTTCTTAATTTAACAGTTGAATAATAGGTCAGGGTGGAGGAAGGATGATTTTGAAGCTGAAACACGGGGTCGGGAGTCACAAGATCTAGATCCTGTTCCCAATTCTATCCCAGACTTCCTGTGTGACTACAAACTAGTCTATTCACCCCTCTGTTTCAGTTTCTTCAGCTGTACAACAAGGGCAACCTTTACTGCCTCAGAAAGTTTTGGGAGGCTAAATTTGCAATATGCTTTGAAATTCTCAGAGGAGGGCAATGTGCAAGTACATATGAAATTCTGCTGCTATTTCCATGCCTATTTAGTTCCTGCCTTCTCCATTGAAACCAGCAACAACGGATCTTTCTTGTGGCAGTATTTTTCCTGAAGTGGACAGCAGTCTGTAAGAAATCACATTGAGCCTAAAATAACAGCTTGAAAACAATCTGTACTATTCACTTGGAATTGTTGTACTATCAATGAAGGCTATCTCATACCTCCACATGTGTCTGTGCTGCTTTCTGTGCCTTAGATAAAAGTTTGTATAGCAAAGGATGGTATTTATACTAACACATATCAGACTTTGTACACAAATTAATCTGAAACAAAAGAAGGTACCACTGAATCTTAGTGGTAGGAAATCTAATTTCTCAATTTTTCTTAGACTCTAAAACAAATGGTTTGTGTGAAATAAGTAGAAGGATAAATGGGATATCGGAAGAGGAATGCGTTGGCAACATTGTTTGATGCAGTCTTCAAAGACAGATTTTCCACAATGCTTCTACCGTAGGGAGACAGAGATAAAAGATACTCTCACAAATAAAATGCTGGAGGCTATTTCATTGTCTTCCTACTCAGTCCACCTGTTTCTCATCATGTATCAAGTCAGGTACTTCTCATGACTAAAAAGTCTGAGAACATGAGGAAATGTAAAACAGCCTACTGACTAACAGTAATGACCACAATGAAAGCACTAAGAATCAACAGTTCACAACGTTCAATGTTTTATGCCTCAGTTTGGAAAGTCAGGCCCTTCCTCAATATCTCAGAGTGTGGCAGGTGGATCCAAGCTAATTCAATTTGCCTTTATATTTGTGGAAGAATATTTCCATGATGAAAATTCAGATGTCAGAGAGAATTCTTTGCTGTATTAGGAAACGAGACATCTGCTATGGTGAGCTTTGGCAAGAAATGATGTTCTGTAATTGAAATATCCAACCTCTAGTGGGTACCTACTCAAAACACATCCTCAGTGCTGCTATTTTTTTTTTATAGGGACAGAAGTGCCTTAGTTATTAGGGCCAGCAGTGGCTGCCTTGTTTTTCTATATATGGAAAATTTCTGGCCTTCAGACATACAGCTCACAGACTGAAACCAACCAGGGAGACAGAAAAGACAACTGTATTTATTCAGAGTGGATGGATCTATCTCATTCTCCTTCTGAGAACTGTTTTGAGCACTTTTCCTTCCAAATCTGGTTGTTGCCTGAATGGATATATCAAATGCACACTGCAACATCTGTTCTGCAGATTTCAAGCTTTGTGAAACTGTCATTTTTTTCTTTGAATCTCCAAGACCAGTGCATTTTCTGGTTGCAAATCTAATCATCAGGAGTAACATTCAGAGTCTGAAGAAGTTATTTGAAGTTTTACTTTAAAATATGCACATTACTTTTTGTCTGTGGAAAGGATTTACTGGAATTTACCTATCAGATTAGTAAGAACTAACAGAGCTTTTGGAGAACTTCATCAAGATATTAAGACGCCCCTCTGCCAGCATCAGAAGCATTCATGGATTATTTTCTGTACTTTTAACATACTCTCAACAAGAAAGTTTCAGTTGATTCATGTAGCCTGTTGTTAATGATCCAATAATATATCAATCCACTATGAAAAGGTTGAGCATACATTCAGATTTCTGCTAATGGTTTTCAGTATTACAAACAGCATTTGCCATTTGAAAACATGACTTTCTCTCCCATCTTAACTTTCTGTATCCTTTTTAGGGTGCCGTGCAAAGTAACCTCCCATTTAGGAATATGAAAGTCAAAAACTATCCCAGAAATGTGGATCCTTTTACACAGCAGCAAACAAATACAGCAAGCAGAGTCCATCCAAAAAGCACAAACTATATACTATGTCCCATGCATCTTATTAAAAGACAAAGGAAAATATGAGAACTCAGTGATATAAGGCACAAACACCCCAAAATTAATCAAATCAAATAATCAGTTCAGTTAAATAAACCATGAACACAAAGGCTTGCTTCTACACAGTTTCCAGTTTAAACAGAGAGAACACTATTTAATACAGTGGTTGCTGACACTGGATTTGGACCCAGCCCCTATACTGGACAAGCACAACTCTCAGACCAACCACAACACCTACCAGTTGGTGATAGGTGAGTTTATTGATAGAGAGTAAGAACAGAAAAGCAACAATACAAACAATCAAACAATTCTATATCTACCAATCCCACAGCTATCATCTGAGTCAAAGTCCATTTGGTCAGGATTCAGGGCGCTTCTGATTCATTAATGTCCTGGGCTAATTTCTAATTCTAGAAGAAAAATATTGGATTAATAGAAAAAACTTTATGAAAGGCCTGCCCTT
>NW_017729031.1:74251191-74252478 GCF_001723915.1 Gavialis gangeticus
CACAGCTATCATCTGAGTCAAAGTCCATTTGGTCAGGATTCAGGGCGCTTCTGATTCATTAATGTCCTGGGCTAATTTCTAATTCTAGAAGAAAAATATTGGATTAATAGAAAAAACTTTATGAAAGGCCTGCCCTTGACAGGTATGTATCCATTTGCATTTCTAGAAAGCTTTCTACAATGTGAGAAGGTGTAATTGTTCTAAGTTTGGCTGAAATTGAATAATTTCTCTGTAGCCTAAATAGGTTAATTTGAATTAATTTTACCTCCAGAGGAATGAGGGTAAGGTGGAAAAATTATTTTCCCTAATAGACTTGAAAATGAAAAGAAAAAAAAGAAAGGAGAGAGGTTTTGTTATAGGTAAGTCACTTTTCACATACAAATTCACTTTTTCACCCTATGTAAAAAGTCTAACAGTAGAATCAGATTTACTTTGTCACCACTGACATTTCAATATCCTTTTATTTATCTCTAATCTCTTTTCCTATTGCATTCACCTTATGCAGGCACACAAGCAGTGAAACTATATAAAATTCAGAGAGTACTTGTTTAAAACTTTTGCTTTCCATTCAAGTGAATCAAAACTGGGATTTTTATGCACAAACTATATAATATAAATCTTGAAATTACAGCACCTACCAGGGGTGGATCCAGGATTTCCCAAGTGGGGGTGAGAGGGGAGGAACCCACACTGCAGGGGTGGCTGCACCCTGTGCTCCCAGCCTCCTCCACCCCTATCAGTGTGGGATATTTTTGAAATCCCTAAGGCAGGCAAAAATCCACCCTCCCTTCCCCTTCCTGCTCAGAGGCAAGTCCTTTCTCCCCTCCGCCCTACTTGCTGCTGATGCTTTCTCCACGGCTTGGAGGCAGGGAAGCTCCAGAGCCAGCTGGGAAGGGGACAGCAGCAACAGCATGGTGGGAGAGTAGTTCTCCCTCTGCTTGGAGCAGATGCGGGAAAGAGGAACCCTTGTTTATCCCTGCTGCTATGCCCATCCCCAACTTAGCCTAGCTCCCATGAAGAAGGCAGAAAGAGCTCTGGTTCTCCCCCCCCACCACATATGCACGAGGGTTTATTGCATTGCATTAATTGCACATGTAGACGTGCCCTCTATTAACAATATTCACATATATTTAATTATACTTATTTTACTGTTTAATTCACATGTAATCACACATTATTTTATGATTAGTAATATATTAATAATACTGTGAGTTTGTTTAGCAGTGCTCAGCACAGAATCTCAAAGTTAGTCATAGTTTCATAGTTTCTAGGGTTGGAAGGGACCTG
>NW_017729031.1:74252489-74254187 GCF_001723915.1 Gavialis gangeticus
CAAAGAAATCATTAAACATGTTAGCTTTGTCGTCTGGTGTCATATAATGTGAGAGTTATTTGATTTTACAGATGGAGAAAGTGAGTGACAGAGGCTGTGTTTACACATTCACTTAACTGCAGAGTATACTCTGCAGCTAATTAGCATGGATCCAGAAACTTTTGGACGTTTTTTTAATCAGAGAAAACCAGGATTCCTGCTAATCAGCTGCAGAGTGAAGTGTCACTGTGTACATGTGTGATGGTATTGGGCTGCAGTAACCTAATTCGCAACACAGTAAGATAGCACTGCCCGTGACAGTACTATCCTACAGCATCTATCAGATAGTACTATCTTATGTAGAGGGTAATTTACTTCATTTAAATGCATGTGTAGATACTGACAGCGGGCATAAATTGTGCCCAGTCAGCAGAGCCAGCTGAGGGCTAGCCTCCTGCCTGCCATCGAGCCACACAGCTCCATACTTTTAGCACCCTTGTGCCCCAGCCAGCCCCTCCGCTGCCCAACACCACCAGCCCTGGCATAAACTGCTCTGCCCTGGCTCAAATTTCTGCTGTTCTGGGTGCATGTGTAGACACTGTGCCTGGGAGTAGTTTACTTTGGCTCATACTGCTTTGAAATGTATTGATTTGAATTAATTGTATGTGTAGATGCACCCAGACTGACTAAGGGGAAGGGTTGGGAGGAAAATTTGTCTCTGAACATGAGTCTCCCCCAAAGTTTCCTACTGACCCAGGGTTCATCACTGTCAAACTAAGTCAAACTAAGCCCCACACACTTGCTCCCACATCAGAGACCTCATGATAAGGCAGAGCAGATGGCAATGTTCAGGCTCTGAGCAGCACCGATGGGGAACTCAGGGCTGCTCTGAACTTCTTGATGCTACTTTTGAGTTGTTTAAGCTTCAGGCTGGGAGCAACTTATTTGTTAATGACAGACCAGTGGTTATGAGGGAAGCTGCATAAGCAGGACCCAAATGAGTGGTCCAGTACTGAGCACTGCTGCGTATCCTTAGTTATGAAAGGTAGGTGCACTTGATTTACTTCCACAGAAAATCATTAAATTTATTCATTTCATTTCATTTAAATCATTTAAATTTATTTAAAGTATAGATACTTTGGAAATGCTCAGGTTTAATGGATGGATGCTGGTTCTAGTAGGGCTTAGAGATTGATAACTTCTGACTTGCACTGGAAGATGCCTGAGATTTGCCATTATAGATTCATAGATTGTAAGGCTGGAAGGGACCTTGGAAGATCATCAGGTCCAACCCCCTGCACCAAGCAGGAAAGATAACTGGGGTTCAGGTGACCCCAGCAAGGTGCCTGTCTAGTCTCCTCTTGAAGATTTCCAGGGTAGGTGATTGCACCACCTCTGGAGGGAATTTATTCCACAGTCTGTACACCCTGACTGTGAAGGCGTTTTTCCTAAAGGTCTTACTTCTCATTGCTTAAAATTTATAAGGTTTTGTGAACACAGTAGCACACTTCCCTTTAGAGCTTGTAAAAACTTGAAAAAGCACCCATGATTCATGTGTTTCACCATTCCTTTGTTATCTGCAAATACCTGTGAAACCCTCTGACAAAGCAGAAGAGGAGTCCTCTGGAAAAATGAATATGTGATGACACAAAGGTTAAAAATTGTATTCTAATGCATAGGCACAAAGGGGTTAAATTAAGGGGCTAAAGTTGCCAAGAA
>NW_017729031.1:74259187-74263013 GCF_001723915.1 Gavialis gangeticus
TCTGTACACCCTGACTGTGAAGAAGTTTTTCCTAAAGGTCTTACTTCTCATTGCTTAAAATTTATAAGGTTTTGTGAACACAGTAGCACACTTCCCTTTAGAGCTTGTAAAAACTTGAAAAAGCACCCATGATTCATGTGTTTCACCATTCCTTTGTTATCTGCAAATACCTGTGAAACCCTCTGACAAAGCAGAAGAGGAGTCCTCTGGAAAAATGAATATGTGATGACACAAAGGTTAAAAATTGTATTCTAATGCATAGGCACAAAGGGGTTAAATTAAGGGGCTAAAGTTGCCAAGAAACTTTAATTCTGGCATTTCCTAACATTACAATGCTTGATTTTGCAACCTTAAAGTTCTTATAGTGAAGGTCTTGAATCTAATTCAATATGGGAAAGTGCAGCAAATGAACTTTCAGATTCTCATTCAATTGCAGTCTCCCAGGCTTTGCAGAGAACATTGGGGAACAGAAACTTCCTAGATATAGTAATGGAAGGGAATGTAACTGGCTAAAATGTCAACTATGTACTTACAATGCAAGCAGTAGGCAAGTTTAAGAATCAATGCATCTAATCATCTCCAGCTGCTATATGAGGATAAACAATACATATGATGTGTTCTTTCCAAGAGGCAAGGTGTTGGTGTGGATACCACCTAAGCTCTGGGTCCTCATTTTTGCATCCTGGACTTATTACAGCAATTCTCTCTGGAATCTCTGTGTTTTTAGGTCTCTATTTTACTGATAAGTCTGTAGAGATTATTATGGTTGGGTAGGAGGGTTTGGTTTTTTCTGTCTTCCTTTCACCTTTGTCTAGGGCATCCTAAGTCATTTGTTGGATTTCTATTTAACACAGTTTTTGAGGCCAAGTGGAGATTACGGAGACTTAAAACTCTGTGGCTGGAGTAAATACAAGGCCATCCTTTTTTCTGTTCATATACCTCTTTGCTCTTACTCTTACCTCATATTGTATTACTCTTACCTCAACATGTATACTGTCAGGCAAATAATCTGCACCCTAAATACTGGACCAATAAGAAGCCCTACATGGCTTTCATCTTAAATGGGGAAGCCAAAATGGGTTGTGTGTGGAGGAGGTCCTTAGTATGGCCTAGGGACCATCGCAATTACAAAGCAGCATTTAGAGGTCCTGGACCAAAACCATCATCATTACAGCATGTCAGAGAAAGTTTTGGGGACTGAAATGTCAGAATAGCACAGCCAAGAATGGTACAGCACAACTTGGAGGAGATGCATCTATATTACTGGACTGTCTGAGCACTGTCTCATTCCTTGTACAAGAGTATAGCGAATGGCCAGTGATCTCCCTTGGATATTGTCTGTGCACAACAAAGTCCTAGCTACTCCTCTTTTTACATGGGTCATAAGGATGGGAATACAGGAGCTTTTATTCTGTCTCTATGCCACTGGAGGCTTATGTTATATTGATACAATCCTTTTGCAACCAGCTTTGAGGATTTTAAGGCTATCAAATGCAGGAAGAATCTAAGCCAAAGTCTTTGTTGAACAGATCTGAGAAAGATATTTTTCAGACCTCCTATGACTCCATCCAGAACAACAAAACAAAGGTCTGGTTTTAAACGATACATGGTCAATCACGGTTTGGAGGAGCAATATGGATAATACAGCTGTTGTCAAAAGTGGTACTGACAATTTGATCAAAAGGCATTTTTAAAATTTTGGATAGACTTTTATTTCATAAAGGAATGGAATATGAAACTCAGTTGAGGTGAACATCACATCATATTAGACTGCACCAGAAAAAAATAAAAAGCTTCTGGAGTGGAAGAAATCTGAACGTTAGAATCCTTTTGTAGAAATTATTTTTAAAAATTCTCTTTCAAAACTCTAATGTAAAAGCTCAAAAACCCTAATACATTTGCACAGAATTCAGCATCTTCTGACAGCTTTCACTGACCACTCAGTGAAAGTGAATAATGGATATCTTGAAATATGATCAAACTGAGACAATTGCAACAGACTCCAAGTGTCACTGAAGTTAATGGAAGTTTTGACATGGACTTCCAGGGGGCCAAGATTGCATCTGGATGTGTACATTCGTGCATCACAGAATTCTGCTGGATGAAATCCTAACTGCTGAAATATGTGTCATAGTTCTTTTACTGATAGTAGCTAATGGAGGTTCACCCAAAGCTCAAATAGTGTGGTCCTGTGTCACAGGAGCAAGAGAATTTGATATATTAACTCACCTTTGGTCATGATGTTTCAAGAAAGAGAGCTGTGCTGTACAACAGACCACCAAGAAATTATAGATGGCAACTTGATATATTAGATTTCAGTATTTAATACTGTATTTTCTCACATACAACACACACTTATTTTCCCAAAAAACAATTGCTGGAAATTGGAGTGCATATTATATGCAAGAAAATATGGTATCATGGTTTCTGCCACTTAAGCTTCAGCAAGGCAAAAATGACAGTAAAGTCTAATCCCAGTTCACTGGTATATATAAAAAAGAGCAGACTCAGCTCCCTAGCTGCTGCTACTCAGTTACCTGCTACAAGGAAAGATCTTCTTTTCTTTATTCTACCCTTAAAAAAAGGTGTGAATCTTATTCTGGGATCTGTTGAATATGAGAAAATATGGTAACTGCATTATAAAAGATATGTATGGTAACATGTATTAGCTAAGTTTCTTTAATAGAGATAAAAAAAAAACAAAGAAAAATTGTATCATGAACTGTCATAGGGTATATACAAGCATTCAAAGGACTACCAGTTTAGTTTGAGTGGCCTAAGCTGTGCAGTTTAGTTTAAGCAGCTGAAACCCATAGCCACAGAGTACAGTCCAAGCATTTAGCGTTCAGGGGAGAAGGCACACAGGCAGCCTGTATTGGCAGTGGCCCGCAGACAGGGGGCCCCTGTGCATATATCTCAGCATACCCTACAAATGCCCTGGCCTGCTGGGGATTGCCAAGAGCAGCTTAGTGCACAGGGCAGCTCTGACTGGCTGATTACCACTGGAAAACATCCCAGGGAACTCCCAGTCACAATAATCCCTCCCTCCTGTCATGCTCTGAGGCTCCCAGAGAGAGACCTTGAGCATAGCCCCTCTCTTGTTAGCTGCAAGTGCATCAGTTTGCTTTTACCCTGCCACAGATCCTTATCTGTCATGGACAAGCCTGCAGACCGAGAAGTGGGGGTGCGTCCTTCTTGTCACCCTGAATGACTCCTGCCGGAGGCTGCAGGACATGACCTGTGCCTGTCTGCAGATGACCCCACAAAATAATCACTCCGTCATGCACCTTCCAGCAGAGGATCTAAGTACACAGCCTCCTGTGCAGGTCCACTTAGTGTACTCTAGGGCCACCAAGCATCTGGAAATTGGCTGACTACTTGTACCTGGCTGATAGCCGAGGCTCTCCTGGATGCCATTGACTCCAGGGTGCTCTGGGAGTACTTGTGGACCATGAGATGGTGGCTCATGGCCCACAAGACCAGCAGT
Source organism: Gavialis gangeticus (assembly GCF_001723915.1). Lineage (NCBI taxonomy): Eukaryota > Metazoa > Chordata > Crocodylia > Gavialidae > Gavialis > Gavialis gangeticus. The sequence goes on from NW_017729031.1 coordinate 74,262,675, forward strand.
GACTACTGGGGGCACACTGTCCTGTGCATTTGGGAAGACAAAAAGTGACTGCAGAACTTCCACATGTGCTGGACCACATTCATGGGCATCGTTGCTGAGCTGGCCCCTAACACTGAGTAGCAGGACATTGGCGCAAGCTGGCCTCTAACTGGAAGGTTGCCACCCCTGACAGCCTCCTCTGTGAGCACCCATCGGATACTTCTGGGCAGCGTACATGAACACACAACTGACTAACATTGTCTGGGACAGATTTTCATGTCCAAATGCTCTGGTAATGCTTTTAGTGAAATGAAAAGCAGTTCTATCAATGGTGGAATTATGTAATGGCCGAATAGCATT
>NW_017729031.1:74263024-74263287 GCF_001723915.1 Gavialis gangeticus
ATATATTACAGCAATTGTATATATCTTTAATGTAGCATGCAAAGAAGGGTCAATAAAGTTAAGTTCAGCCATGGTGAAAAAAACTGCTTTTATGCCTGAATTGTTTAACAATGGACAATTAATCTGAGTGCTTAGTCATCATTGACAATTGTATTGCTACTTATTGAAATTATGCATGTACTTAAGTGCTCTGCTAAACTGGGATCTTAAAGTACATGCTTAAATGAATCCCAAATCAGCAAAGCACTTAATTTGAATATGAA
>NW_017729031.1:74268287-74281076 GCF_001723915.1 Gavialis gangeticus
ACTTAATTTGAATATGAAAAACATACTCAGTTCTCAGTTCATACTTAACTGCTCTGTTAACTGGGGACACTAAAACACATGCTTTAATAAGTGTCTCTTTCGTGACACATTATTCACTTAAGAGCATGTTTAGTTTTGAACAGTGACAAATATTGGTATTTTCTTATCATTTCTTCATAAATATTACCCTATTGTACATGCAATCTCTACTGAGAGAACACCCACAGAAACAGGTTCAGAGTGAAAGAATTTAGGGTCAGGAAACCATTTGGGTCATCCAGTCTGGAACCTGTAGTTTGCAGTACCTATTCCAATCTGATTCCCAAGCCAAACTTCTGCCTAGGTATTTGCACCTTTCTCATGCAGTATTGTCAGCTAGATGCAGTTTAAAAATCTGCTTTCTCTTCTAAAGATTCTCAACTTTGCTTGCTCCGTGACCCATAAAATGGCCAGCAGTTCTACTTCCTAATCCTCTGTGGCTAAAATGATCAATTCACAAAGACTGAAAATTCTTCAAGCTCTTTGCCAACTCTATATGAATAACAAATGTATTTGTAGCCTGGGCCAATCAGAGAAGAAAAAAAAATGTATCAGATAATCTATTTGTAATGACTAATTTTGATCAGCCCTAGTCACCAGTATCTCTTTATAGGAACCATATTTTGACTGATAACTTCATTTATTTCTGTGGACTTTCTGGTTGCAATCAATAGATTACCTGACAGGTGATACCCCTGGGATGTCCTAGTCATTACATGTGTGGAGAAAGCCAGATTCCTTCTGAGCTAGCAACAGATAAATTATTTCTGTCTGCATCCACCTGCGTACCCTTTAACTACTGCTCTTTACTGAGAGCTCTTAGGCCTGGGTATTTGGAGAGATCTATTTGCGAACGCAAATAAAATATCCTGCACTTGGTTTATATTACTCAGAGATGAGCAAACAGTTCAGAGGAAATAAATTTACTCAACATATTTAACCTGTCTTTCTACTTCCAGATATGTCTGTAGGATGTATTCATCATTTGAAATTATTCACATTTTAAAAAAGAAATTCCTCCCCACCCCTTTAGATGGATGGAGAATGGTTCACTGTGAATAGTCAGCACTAGCTAGTCAAGCTCTAGCTGTGAGTGATTGTAAGTAATGTTTCCATTATCTGGTTGTATAGGCAAAATTCTAACCCTTGAGACTATGTTGTAAATGCTGTGAATTTAATTCTTATCATGTTCTTCAATTGCCCTTGTTTAAGGGCTTCCTTTTCCCCTGTGTGCATCCTGTGCAACATAAAACATACCAGCAGTGGTGAAAATACTAGAAGAAGTTGTTTAAATTCACATTGCACAAGCATCTGTGAATAGGCCTATTACTCATGGAAAACAAACAGAAAAGGGCAAATTTGAATTTATAGACATTTTTGTTCTGCATTTGAATGAATACATATAATTTTTCTTTTAATCAGGAGTCACGCAGCTCTAATAGTTTTATTTTTGCAACAATATGTATAAATGTGACCCCATCATGCAAGTTTCTGGATGCATCTGCATCTTTAAAAATATACATGAACACATAAAAATAATCCTGCTATCAGCAGGCAGCACAGAGTCCAAGACCTGAATAAATAGAGAGAATTATTTTCTCAAGCCTGCTGGGACATTTCCGTGTTATTCTAATTCTGTAGAACGAGAATTTTATTTTCTAGTACTTGTTTTAAATCTTTCCCATTCTAAAAGTCAGGTCCTCAGCTGGCATAAATCACTGTAGTTCTGTTGGGTCAGACTTTCTAATTGGTTTGCACACATGGAAACTGGCTGCAATTGGACTGTACAAAGTTCTCATTTTAAAGTGACTCCCCTGCTGATGTAAATATGCCTGCTCTGGGTGCTGCACCTCTTAGCCTATTCTCTTATTCAGAGGGCATGTCAGGGGATATAAGAGATGTGTTGTGGGCTGTATCAGGAATGGGTTTCTATTCTGCACAGTACTTTTGCATTAGAATGGGGTCTATTTAGGTTCTTCAGCCAATTGCACTACTTGGAAACCATCTATTAGCATCTTAAATGTTTCAAGACCTCAACAGGAACATTTAGCTCACTGATCAGTTTATATCTGGCTCTAAATTGTTGTTTAAAATTGGGAATGCTATTAAGAAACATGAATTAAAAATAATCATTTTTATAGCAAACTATAGTCTTGCTTTCCCTTTGTCAGATGCTTAGTCTTAACTCACACAAATGCCCCCTTTGAAATGAATGGAACTGCATATTTAAGAGTTTGTAATATCCAATCCTTAGCTATTAAATAATAACCATGAAACCATAACCTGTGGGTTTCCCCATATAATCTGCAATAAGATGACAGAAACATACTGAATTTCTTGAAAGATAACCACTACAAACCTACTTTATTGAAAAGTTCCTCTGTACTAGTGGGAGGTAAGCCTTTCTGGCAGGGGTGCCACAAATTAGCCATGTATTTTCCCCATGTGCCACTTGGATCCTCTTCTATCTGGTCTGCTGCTCTGCTTTTTGCTCCCTACCCTATCTGCCACTGTGCTGCCTGTCCACTCTCCAGTCTGCCATGTGCCATACAAAGAGCACTCATGTGCTGTAGGTTGGGCACCCCTGCTTTAAGCACTGTTGGAATTTTTTGGTATAGTCTATTGCTTAATTCACAAAATAGGCAAAGAAAACAAAATCTTATCTGCAACTCATTAAGTGTTTGGGTCTTTTAAAATTTCATACTTGCCCTTGGTTTAAATAATAATGGGAATGTCTCTTGGAACTCCAGAATCTAGAAACATTACTTAACAAAAATTCTACAATCCTAACAATATTTTTGATGCTGTCCTCCTTTGACAGAAGTTAATCTTCTTATTAGAATGCAAGATGTTAATCAAGATCTTTCCACTTTAGCTTTGCACAGACCTAGTCTGATGAATAGTCTGCTTTTCAGAATACATTTAATTTCTTCATTTAGCTAAATTAAAAAGGTACCAATTACTTCACTACTAAGCTTTCATTCTTGTTTAAACCTGTGTGTTGTCCTTCCCATTTTCAGATGCATGCATTATCTTCAGTCACTGGTTCTGAGAGGAAAAGATTCTGCCTCCTTCCTGGATGAAATTGTTTTGTTTTTCCATTTATAAACTCTGGAAGCCTTAATATTAAAAAAAAAAAAATAGAGATCATTTTAGTTTTCAGGCTAGTTCTCCAGCCAATCATGAATACCCCAGGCAGATAAACATGAAAGATATAATAAAAACTGTGAGTGGATCATTTCAGTTTAATTTTGTGGGGCACAATCAGCTTAGCCAGCCATTCTTAAAATTCACCGAAGCTGCTATGTATTATTACATAGTTGGCCCATGGAATCTCTGTTACTGCTTTCTCCTATTCCCGACCACCTGTATGCAGGGAGATAGCTGAACAAGGGGTAGTGATGCTACAGTGAGCAGCCTTAATGACCTGACTCAAAAGACCACTAAAGCCAGTGGAAAGATTTCCATGGATTTAAAGGGATTTTAGATTAGTCCCTAGTTCCTATAGAGATTTCCTCCTGGAAATCCACTGAGAAAAATCAGCATTATTTCTGCTTCTTGGCACCCAGACTTCTAATACCATGCTCCCCTCTCACACCCCTCGCCCCTGCATCCCCCTCCCCAGTTCAGGAATACTCAGGGGAGCAGGGAGTATTTTACAAAGCACATTGCACCTGTTTTCCTGACCCTTGATCTCTCTCTGTATTGCAAGGCAGAGGAAAACATCTGCCTCTGGAATAGCACAGGGCATAACAGAAGCCTCATTCTTGCCTTTTTGGCAACAAAATAAAATTAGGTGTTTCAACACCACATCATGGAAGAGACCGTGAAGAAGGAAGCGAGCAATTTCTAACAATATATGCCACCTGGGTGCCTGTCTCACACTAATTTAAAGAGAAAATAAAAACTGAAATATCACTAACGAAATTTATTAGCTATTTGCATTTCAGGCTTTTAAAAAGAAAGCAGACACAAATCATAATTCATGATGCCCCTAGTGATTTCTGTTCCCTAATTACCCTGATAACTTGCCTGATTAGTACTATGCTTTGTATGACAGTACTGGCTGGAACACAGCAAGTCTTTATTTACTTTAGAAGGGCTCTGGATATGATTAGCAGGAGTGCATAAATGTACATTAGTGCACATTAATATGGCAACTAATCTAGGCTGTGGACAGAAACAATATATATTCTATTTTCCAGTATGTTTCTATTTGAAAATTCCTTCCACAACAAGTGCCTCTGAGGTACTTACTTTAATTTTCCTGTTGCAATTTGTAATTACCACCAGATTGATATGTCTGTTATTCTAAATAAATTGCTTTACTGGCAAAAATATGCCCTCTCTGTAAGTAGATTATATTTATTGCCAGGCAGTATGCTACAAAGTAGGATTTCACAACAAAATAGGAGTTAACTCTTTGTCTTGGGTTTTTATTATTTAAGATGTTCTTTTTTTTCCATAGGTATACTGTTTTCCCCCTTTTGCATGGGGGGTGCAGGTGGCACCATACAGACACCATTGAGGTCTGCAAGATTGCAGAAATGGAGAATCCAAACTCACCAGAACTAAGGATTTCTTCTATCTAGGTTGGTGCTATACCTGAGATGACAGGGTGCCCAACACTGACAGGGACCTTTGGATCATGGGTGACTGGTGCCACCTGAGTCAGCGGGGGCACATGCCCCTCCCCCCCAGCAACCAGTCAGCAACTGGGGGTGGGGGTGTCAATCTTGCCGACTGGTGCTCCCAGAAGTGGCCATGGTGCTCCCAGAAGTGGCCGTGGTGCTACATCTGGCACTCCCACTCCCTGGCTGGTGCTTACAGGAGAGGCACCAGTGCTCCTGCCAGTCCTCCCTGCCCATTGCCTAAGTGGGGAACGCGGCCTGTAAAGGGGTGCTCTTAGGAGGTGCATGTGCACCCCCATGCACCCCTACACAGCTCCACTGCCTTAGGTATTATTATGAGAGAAATATTGTTCAATCATCGTTACAAGTATTTACCCTATACGGTAGGGATCGGCAACGTTTTTGGGCAAAGAGCCCAAAATAGTCAAACCTCAACTTGTATGATGTTGGCATGCCAGGGGTGGATGGTGGGGGAGTCACGAGGGGCCCAATCCCTGTTGTGGCGGTGCAGACCCACCCTTTTCTCTCCCATCTGCCCCAAGGCATGCAAGTCCCCACTACCAGCAATGAGATGGACCTTTGCTTCATGGACCCCAGTACAGCTGCTTTCAGCCTCCTGGCTGTCTGCCACACCCAGCCTGGGGTCTGGGCAGCCCTGTACCACCTTCCACAGAGCCTGGGCTGCTTGCAGCAGGTGGCAGGGATGCTGCAATCAGCTCCACTGGGGCCCATAGAGTCTTGACCCAGCTCATTATTGGTGGCGGGTGCATGCATGCCTCCAGGCGGATTGTAGGGAAATCAAGAGGGGCCCGATCATTGTTGTGGAGGTGCAGCTTCCAGCCCCTTCTCTGCTGTCTGCTCAAGGTGCACGTGCCAACCAAAATGCCTTTGTGTGTCACCCTTTGGCACATGTGCCAGGGGTTTCCGACCCCTACTATACAGTTTCCAAATAGAAAAGAGAACCTACCCTATGTACAAAGGGTACACCTATAGAATAATAGGTTCATAGGAAAGAAAGTCATTTAGTCCAACTTTCTGCTCAAGGAAGGATCATCCCTGACTATACTATCCCAGCCATGTACAGCCATCCCAGCCATTCTGCAATGCAATTCACTAAAAGTAGTGGGAGAAACCCAACCATTTCAGAATTTAGCTTTAAGGCTTTCTTCAGACACAGGCAGACCTCATGGTCTTGCTTTTTCCTTGCCTTTAGTTAGAAAGGTTTCTTTGCAGCAGCAGCATAAATAGCAGTGGGTGAGAGGGGCAATTGCCCTGGGTACCAACTTAGGAGGGATGCCAAAATTGTCCTCCACCATGGGCAAAGCACATGGCAACAGCAGCAGTGGTAATCTGTGACTGGGTAAGACTCCTGCCCTCCCCAATTGCCATCTTCCCCCACTCCACACTCCCCAAACCTGGTCCTCTCCTCTCACCACTCCCTGGCAGGGTTTGCCCAGGGTGAAAACCCTGCTTGTTATAACATTATTTTGCAGTTATAAAATTATATACTTATTAAGTGAGTTTGGATTCTTTAGCAAAGGCTGGATTTTGTGGAAGTTTCCGTAGGTGTAGAACTGAAGAGTGCATGACATCCTAAGCATTTGTTCCTGGCTAAACATGGGAATTTTAGAGTATTGATTCATTGCTGTCTCTAGAGGCAAATGATGGAGCGATGTTGGCTCAACTTCTGCAGAAATGCAATTTAGAATTTTCTTGCCTCTGATAAATTGTTATGACTTCTATTGGATCAAGATGCCAGATGTGTAACTCATGTAAATCAGTGTAGCACTATTCATATTCGAAAAGGAAAGAACTGTGTTCCTGGCCCTGCCAGAGACATGTTGAATAGTTTAAAAAGTGCCACCCCTGGTTCCCTTTCAGAGGTGCATAATGGGACTCAACACTTGTGGAAATCAAGTTATTAACCTTTCTCTATACCCCTACCAAGGATAATATTGATGTTTATGCACTTCTGCTTATTGATAGAGGCCTTGTGAGGACCAGTTAGGTAATGTTTGTCTGTAAAGTGTTTTGAATATATTAGACTTTCTGTAAAAGGCTGGTATTCTTATTAGCTGAATATAGTTGGCATTTGTTGTCCTGTCCTGAAGAGCCGAGCTTTGTTAATCATGTACTTACTAATTTGCATTTAGTATTGTGAGTATTCTTTCCTGTTCAACATAGAAAGAAAGGTTGAATGATCCAAATCAAAAGCAAAACTTAAACTGAAATTTGAAAAATAAATCTTCCTAAAATGACAAGATAGACTACATTTTTGCTGTGTGTACAAATCAAATCGACACGTTCCTTTTTCCACCTTACCAAAAAATCACAACCAAAATAAAAACCAGGAACAACAACAGAAACCCAAACACAAACACGTATTCTTAATTCAAGTTTAGTGAGACATACTATAGACCAGGGATGGACAAAATCTGGCCCGTGGGCTGAATCAGGCCTGTGGCATTTCCCAACAGTCCTGGCCTGCGTTGCTCTAGCCAGTCTCCATGGAGACCCCAGGAGCAGCAGGGTTGTGACAAGGCAGGACAATGATGGCCCTGCACTCCCAGGGTCTCCATGGAGACCAGCCTGAGTGGTGCTGGAAGGGTGTGAAGCTGGGAGGGGAGCCGAGTCCAGGGCCAGGGCAGGGGTCTTGTGGAGGTAACAGCATGGGCCAGAGTCATGGCAGAGCTGTGATCTGCTCCCCACACACCCCTGCGATGAGCGTGGGTTCCACAGACAGGCATGCGCAGGCAGCGGATCATGGCTGTATCCCAGCTCCACCCCGTGCTGTCACCTCCACAAGATCCCGGTCTTGGCCCCAGGTACAACTCCTTTCTCAGGCTTGTACCTGGCCAGCACCACTTGGGTTGGTCTTCTTGGAGACCCTGGGAATGCAGGGCCATCATGCTGCTCCTGGGGTCTCCATGGATACCCGCCAGCACAGCGCAGTACAGGCAGGGGCTGCTGGGAAACGGAGTCCAACCACTGGCTGGAATTAACCATTTTGCCCACCTGTACTGTAGGCTGACTTCTCTGACTCGTACTCTTGGCCTCTTGTTACCTGATTTCATTCTTGGTAGCCAAAGGGAGAAGACCCACAATTTGAGAGATCTGGAGGACTGCAAATTCCTCATTCTGCCAAGTATCTGACCATGTCAGTACAATGCCTAGTTTACACTTAACTGAGCAATTTAGCAAAGGAATATGCTAATACTATATCACAAGGGTAGGAATTGCAAATGTTGTGTTTACTATATGCATTGTATCTTAATGCGCTGAGGTAGGAGTGCCAAACTCATCAGGCCCTACCAGCCAGATTACTAGTATGGGATCGGTCCATAGACCATATGAATGGCACAGGGCTGGCTCCATAGTTCTGACTGGGTCCACCTCCCACTTCTGGTGTGGGAAGAGGCCTGGCATCCTGGGTCCTCGGCTGCTACTACAGGAACAAGCAGCAGCACTGGGCCTCTTTCTGTGATGCTGCTGTGGCTCCAGTGCTGCAGCTCTTGCCCAGGTGCTTGGCTGCCACTGCAGGGAATTAACAGTGGTGCCAAGCTTGAGCCTCAGCGGGACTGTGGGAAGCAGTACCCCAGTGCTTGGTTATAGCTGCAGGAAAGTCTCCCCATCAAGGCTGCAGACTGGATGACCCAACTCTGCAGGCTGGATGTGGCCCACAGGTCTTATGTTTGATACCCCTGTGCTAAGGCAACAATAGCAAAAAAGGAAAGAGAAAGCAGAAAGGAAAGAGAAGCATGAAATATAGTATATGGTAATTGTCTTTTAAATGGGGAGAATGGATCCTTTATGAAGAATTCAGAGACACTATACTTCTGATTAACATATACCTTGAATTGTAAAGAAAGGAAATATTTGGCTCTCACTTTAATAAAGATAAGATGAAAGTGCCTTACCTGCTGTCTTTGAAAATGGATAGTGACATTAGAGACAGTCTGAAACTGCATGGGGGCTGATGCTCTACAGTATCATTTAGCTTTTGATTCCTTTCCAAGAGTGATTGGTCAATGGGCAAAGTCAAGTATAACCATTTCTTACTGCTTACAACAATAGGAAATGTTTTATGGTAATTACTGAGTCACACATTACAGTGCTTTTCATATAAAAGAATCCCAGAGCATTCTGCAAATTTAATAAACTTGCAAACTATATGCCCAATCCAAACCTCAAAGAAAGATAGTGGAGTCAATGTAGCATTTATTCTAATTTTATAATTAAGTTATTATAGATTTTAAAACAACAGAACAACTTATGTTCTCATACATAAAGCTGAGCTAAGATGTTCAAAAACCCTAACTCTATGCTCTAGTAAAATTGGAAGAAGAATAGAAATGAAATGTAGTATATCTTTAAAACTCAGTTTAATTTACCAATAATCTGGGACCACAAACAGTAAAATGCTTTAAGCATAAGCCTATGGTTATTGCATCATCTATGTACAGAGCAGAGTTAAGTTGTTTGCACATTTATACACCTTAATGTTTGTGATTTCATGACTTTGCTTTAATTCTGAATTCCCTGGATTTAACATACTTGGTTTACAGATGCAATAGCTTTCTAATATGCTTTATCCTAAAATCACTTTAGGACTAAATTAGGAGTCAAGAGTACAACTGAAATTTAACAAGCTTGGGAAAGAGCCATTTTAAATTTTCCATATGAGATAAACTGACAGTAGGTTAAAATATACAGATATCTTATGATCTGTAGGTAGTGCAGATGCAATCTTTTCTTTTCCTCCATATTTGGTTCTAATATGATTATGCCTGTAAAATGTTACTGTAATCTTTCCTTCCAGTAACTCACATTAAAATATATCCAGATTGATGTGGGAGGCATTAGAGTGAATTGTAATGCTAGTGAAAATAGGCTTGAGAAGCAATCCAACATCTCCAGTATAGATTCACAAACTGGTGCAGCAAGTTCAGAGCAGATGCCAGCTTCACCACTAAAAAGACTTTACTGAGAGACTGGAGAGACTTCTGGAAAATAAAAGGATAGCTCACTCATATCTATTTATTGCAAAGACTCTTTATCAAGAGAAGTGTCCAGTTAATCAAGTGATATCTGTCCAATCATATTTGGAATTAGTGCATCAACTTATTTTATAATTATCATATATATCTAGCCAATACAAAGCCTCATCCATTCTCTTTTGAACCACTGACCTACAGATGAGACACTGTATTCTATAACTGCCTGTCTGTGTAAATCGGTGTGTAAAGTTTTCTGAGGATAATAATCTGACCTTGAGCCTGGCAAAATAATGAAATAATTAATTTGGGACCCTCTGAACACAGAATTAGGAGCCAAAATGTAATTACTGTAGCCTGTTCTATGACAAGTAGATCATGTTAAATGAAAGTAAATATTTTTGGCACTATTACAGGTCTGATTGATAAACCACATGCATCTTGGTGTTTTGTTTTTTTTTTAAAACCCTTACATTTAAAGGCTTACAATGTTCTTTGGGTAAATGTGATATCTTTGATTAGATCAACTAAATAGTTGGAAAAAAATGTTCTTTGCAAGCTTTCTGGCACAAACACCCTTCTTCCTTTAAAGGAATTAACTGGCTATCAATCAGATGGCACATTCATGATCTTAAGGTGTAATTAATGGGAAAACACTGATCAGGAAGTGGAGCCATTACTAAGAGAAGTCTCTCAGGACAGATTCTTGCTCCAGTTCTATTCAATATTGTTACTAGTGATCTAGATGATAATATAACATTTTTGCTTGTTTAAGTTTGCTGAGTTTTGGACGGTTTGATTTCAATCACCCTAATCACAGACCTTGTCAACTGAAGTAATTTGGATTTCAGTATATTTACTATTCTGGAATCTTCATGAACCTTCCACAGTGCCTTATTAGTTTACCATACATTCCATTACTAAACAACAACAAAAAATCCACCCCAATTTTTTGTTTTTGAGGGTATTTAGCTGTTGTTTTTCCTCTGTAATGGTAAGTCTGGATTTAACATCCATATAAAATAACAGATCTTATAATGCTTTTGTATTATCTGAAGCTCAGTCTCTACAGAGAAAAAACCAGACATTTTTCCTCCCATCAATTTATTATTAGAAAGTAGTTCCTCAAAGTACCATGTTTACCTGAATCTAAGATGACTCTAAATTTAAGATGACTCCCACCAATAATTAAATTCTAGCCATGGAAATAAATTTTCCTTGGCTAGAATTTAACTTTTGGAGCATCATCTTGCATTTGTGTCCTGTCCCCACATTGCAGTGGGCAACCAGCAGAAGGCGGGCATGTGGTAGTGGGGCAGGCAGCAGGGGAGTCAAGTAGCCTTCTCCTTCCTATCCCCCGTCACTTGTTCCCCCATCTGCCTGCTTCCCCAATGCCTGTATGCCCCACACCTGCCCCACGGGTGTCTCTATCCCATCCTCTCCTCCCCCTCCCACCTGATGCCTCTGGTGCCTGCCCCCTGTGCTGCCTCTCCCCACCCCCCAATGCCACTTACCTTCCCCTTGTAGCTAGGGCCTGGCTCCAACCAAGGTGCAAGCAGCACACAGCATGTGCTGTCTTCAGACCCAGCTCAGCCATGCAGCAGCTGGTGGTAGCTTTAACCTCGGCCCTGAGCTGAGGTCAGAGCTACCACTACCTGTGTGTGGCTGGACTTTGGCTGGAGACAGCGACAGTGAGCAAAGGTGTGGGGAGCAGATCCTATGGTGGGCAGATGGAGTGGGGGCGGGCAGCAGCTGCAGTTCTGACTTCAACCCTGGACTAAGGGTCGTAGTCAGAGCTACAGTCCATCCTCCCCATACTTGTATTCGAATCAAAGTTAAGAGGCTCTCCCCCATGTCAATTGGGGGGGGGAATCTCATCTTAGATTTGAGTATTTATGGTACTTGCAGTTTTTATATCTATAGTACTTTAAACTCCCTTACTTTTACCTATGATTTCTGACTGCTAGATAATAAGCCTGTCTGTCTATCTCATCAATTTACAACCAAGTATTTATTTTATCTTCTGTGATCATAAATTCCATTTTCTTGCCTGTTCTTTTAAGTTTTGAGCTGTCCTTCATTCCAAATCTTCTCCTTCATCAGCATAACCAAAAGGTTAGTGTAAGCATTTAAATTCAAACCAGCTTGATAATTTTTGCACCGTTCAAGCTAACTTTTCCACATTCAAATTAGAAAGTGACAGAGAGAACATCATATTGCTAATATCAATGCTAAATATAATTGAAAAGCTTAAAGTAACTTTAGAAAACAGAAGAAAAAAGGATTTATGTTTTCCAGAAAATACAATATAGGGCAGAAAATGGCAACGTTTCCATGAATCACAATAATTATTTTCAAGGGCAAAACTGTTGAAGAATGGTTTTATAGTATAGATGGTACTAATGAAATAAAGTAGCCAAGGGTTTTTAGATATTGTTTTCATAAAAAGGATAAAGAATTCAGTGGGATTAATGATTAGCAAAGGCAGAAGGATGGAAAAAGCAAGACTTGAAAGAGGAGAATAATAATTTTGAAATTTTTCTCAGACACTCTGAGTTCCAAAGTTGCAGTGTGTGGACCTGTCCACCAAGCGGAAGCTCATTTTTTAGTGTAAAATCTTAAATTAAAGCAGTTCAATAGCTCCCATTTGACTTCTCTAAAGGAAAATGCATTAAAATTGAGTTAAAATGGGCTGTGTAACTTATCACAGCTAAAAGAAATGGGACTTCTGAGGTTAGAGAGTGAGTGTAGTAGGAGTGAGCTAACCTTAAAGAGTTATACAAGAATTATCCTGACAGTCTTACCCCTACTTTACCAGAAGCTGTATTTCACAGTAGGATGTGTTGTATTAATGTCCAAAAGATTGATTCTTAAACAAAGATATTAATGTGAAATATAAAACACCAATTATACAGAGTAGACAACTGCCGCAATTCACAAGGCATGCATTCACGAGTCTCTTAATATGTACCTTACTGTGGCTTATTTCTATAATTTATGTCTCTTTTAAAATCTGTTAGAACCATAACATGCTCCAGGGTCAGCGTACTTCTGCACTACCCCATATAGAATATACATATATAAGGAAAAGACCAGGCACAGGCATTACATCTGTCATGCTAAAT
>NW_017729031.1:74281447-74282423 GCF_001723915.1 Gavialis gangeticus
ATCTGTCATGCTAAATACAGCCTTGTATTTCTACCAAATGCCAGCATACAGCTCTTCAAGCTGTTTGTAGAGCTGCAAAGACACTGAAAGTACTACAAAACATTAGCATTTTCAAAGGGTGCATCTACACTTTGCCATACTGCAAGGTTGCTACAGTGTCACACTTTAGTTCCTTTTGCAAGTACTAAAGAACAGTGCAGTAACAGCTCATACTGTCCTGTGTGCACTGAGCACAGTTAGATTTCACCACTATATTGCCATAGCAGCATACTAAAGTGGGGGAGTGTGCTGCTACGGCAATGTAGCTGCTGATCACATGTAGACCCTTCTGGCTTTATTCATGGTTGTTCAAGCAGCAGGAGGAATTCCCTCACCCTAACCCCTTCTACTTGTTCTGCCAATCAACTGGTTGGTAGAGCGGGGGGGAAGGGCGCTAGTGGGTTTGGGGTTAAGGTGAATGACTGGCCAAATTTGCAGATGACACCAAGTTATGCGGGAGCATGGTCATGCTTGAAGATAAGCTGCAGATACAGGTGGACCTAGACAGGCTGGTAAATTGGGTGGATTGGAATCAAAATTGAGAAGTATGAAGTGCTCCATCTGGGGACGAACAATCCCCAACACACAGGCTCGATGGCTCCAAATGGACTAGCACCATGACTAGCACCATGACTCTAGGGTGGAGATCATCCAGACCAGCCGGTCCAGATGATCTCCACCCTAGAGTTCTAAAAGAACTGGCCGAGGGCATTGCAGGTCCCCTGGCACAGCTTTACGAGCTCTCGTGGTGCACTGGAGAGGTGCCGGAGGACTGGAAGAGGGCCAATGTGGTTCCAATCTTCAAAAAAGGGAGGAAGGAGGACCCGGGAAACTATAGGCCAGTTAGTCTTACCTTGATCCTAGGCAAGCTGTTTGAGAAAATAATTCTGGCACACATCCAGGAGGGGCCAGCAGGGGACTGCATGCTTAGGGGCAA
>NW_017729031.1:74282926-74294281 GCF_001723915.1 Gavialis gangeticus
GGCTAGGGTCTGGAACCAACTTCCAAGGGAGGTGGTGCAGGCTCCTACCCTGGGGGTTTTTAAGAAGAGTTTAGATGAACACCTTGCTGGGGTCGTTTAACCCCAGTACTCTTTCCTGCCATGGCAGGGGGTCGGACTAGATGATCTTCTCAGGTCCCTTCCGACCCTAGAAAGTATGAAACTATGAAAGGGACCTAGGGGTAATAATAGACCATAGTATGAACATGAGCCTTCAGTGCTGTGCTGTAGCCAGCAGGGCAAACAATACTCTGGCATGCATCTCAAGCAAAACCAACGAAGTGATTCTTCCACTTCACTCAGCATTGGTAAGACTGCAGCTGGAGTACTGTGTCCAATTCTGGGTGCCGCACTTCAACAAGGACATGGAAAAGCTTGAGAGAGTCCGGAGAAGAGCCACTCATATGATCAGAGACTTGCAAGGCAAGCGATATGAGGAAAAACTAAGGGACTTGGGCCTCTGATCTTGCGAGGTCCCTTTCAGCCTCTTGCAATCTATGAATCTATATATTCCTACCACCGTTACAAGAGCCCTAGTAAGAGGCTGGAGCTCTGGCAGCAGCACTAACAGGGATGACAGCACAGAGTGCAGTTTTTCTTCCTGGTGCCAACTGATCATTCATAGGCTGCCCCCCTCCCTGGCAGGGAGAGGACAGGCTGTCAGTGATCAAGCTCCTTTGGAGGTCAGGGGACTGAAGGAGCAGCCCTCTATAGTTCCCTGAATGGAAAGCTTGCCTTTGAAGCAACTTTGCAGCTCTCCAGCTAGGGACTTGGAATGCCGAGCACTACGCTTCTGTATTGTTCTCAAGTACCATGACACTTTGTGGCACCACAAGTCAATGCCTGTCCATAGCCAGAGAAAAATATTCACATACGTATTCCTTATGTGCATTAAGAGTACAACATTTTGGTTTTTTACCCTATAAGGTATTGTGGACACTTTGGCTGTTTAAATGCAAAACATATCACCATTTAAAACAGGGCACAGAAGGTTTAGCATTTCCACCTTCCCTTTTTTTCCCTCTGCTCTCTCTTTGTGACAGTATGTGGACCAGTCGCTCAGTTATCATTCTTACCTCAGACTTTTTGTGGGGTCACAGGTACATGGTTCAAAAGAATCTCTGCTGCTGTTTGCTTGTATAACAGGGTTGTCATACAATTCATGCTTAGGCCAACAACAATGACAATAGAATTGCTTTTCATGCCTGATGACTTTCAGCATATACAGACTTGGAAGGGAATAATTAAGATTAATGCTTTTTTATAATGGTACTAATAATGAGGATAAAAGGGCGCTAAAAATCAAGGAGCGGTTTGGCTCAGTTCCCATCCTGTCATTTGGCTCAGTTCCCATCTTAAATCACTGTCTTTTGGGAAGTGTGGCCACTGGCTTTTTTCTTCCCTGATGAACTAAATACCATTATCATATCCCTGTGCCATCCTTCCTATTGTGTTATTTTTATGCAGTGCTGCCAGTCCTATTGCTCTTATGATGCTACACTTATTAGATCATACTGCAACACCTACAGAACAAAGTCTACTGACTAAAGGACTTACAGTCCTTTTATGTAAATGTTGAGTTGATAATGACTTACAGTTACCCACAGTTATCTCTTTTGTTCCATTACAACTTAATAATATGACTAAGGATCATGCCTCCAATTTTCAACTAATTAGAACAACGAGGTGTAAAAGCTTTTTAGAAAATGACTGTGCACTGTAGAGTACTTGCTTCATAGCGCAAGAGGCTTTTTAAAGGAGCTATTCTGTAATATTGTTGTCCTCATTTTAACTTTTCAAAGTAACACCTTCATTCTCTGTTTAATATAACAAATATATTACTATGTACAGTGTAATATATATATCAGAAAGACAATTGACTATAACAAGATTTCCCTTTCAGCTGAGCTGAGATTATAGTAAAAAAAATCCATTTGTCAGAAAATTCACCTTATTTAAGATTCTTCAAAGAAGAAATATTAGGCCATCAGAAACTACCAAGCAAAATACATATACATTACATACAAAAAACCCATGGAGACTCAAGGAGGTCCAACCTTACACAATTTTATATAACTTTCAAATTTTAATCAAACCAACGAATCTACATGTCTGCAGATAAACAATTCTCAAATTCTCTCCTCCCCCAAGATGAAAGCCATTTTTAAAATTAGATTTGCATATTAGGTACATAAACAATGAGCCCTGCTGTATTAAATCTTAGATTTTACCTACTTCAGGCTTTCCTCCCTTGAGACTCAACTGGACTACTGATGTGAATGAAGTTAAATCTACATGTAACTACTCTGTTTAATTGGGTTAAATTCAGTTTCTTTTTGGTTTAAACACACAGAAAATCATGGAGTTATAGTACTGAATAACAAAGGGGACTTATTTTAACATTATTTTCTGAAAGACACAACCCCTCAAGCAAACTGCTTGGAAGCGTGAAGGGCTGAGGTTGCTCTGCCTCAATTAGAACATGTGGAAAAGCATCAGGACACCCACGTATAACAGCTCCTAACAAACACCCATATCATCACATACATTGTCAAGGTTTCAGACTGCCTAGACACAGAGTTTGGAAATTACATCATGGCAGCTTCTAGTAAACATCTAAGTCATCTCACACACTGTCAAAAATAGAAAATAATATATGAAAGAGAAGCTTTTCCTCTAACCCTTTGGCAGCAATTCACTACCAGCAAAAGGTAAAATATCAGAAATTGGTTTAGAAGCATGGGTGCAAAATCCCACTTCTGTGAATAGTTTCATAAGTTTAAATGCCAGGTTTGGTGGTATATATGGGATCAGAGGAAGAGAAAAATTGTTCCTCCATTTTCCTGATATTTTGCAAACTTAGAATGGTACAGCAGGTGTTTTCCTTTGCAGTAAATTCTTGCAAGTGGTGTTGTTAATTGAATTACAAATTATCTCATTATCAGATACGGTAAGTAATTTCTTTAAATTAAGTGGAGATTAATTAGACTAGCTGGGCAGAATAATTGAAGTAAAATACTTTCCCTCACCCCATCAAGTTCCCAAAACTTTTGTGAAATTGGAATAATTTTACAACTTGCTTTTGGTGTTTACTACCTTGGTAACAAAGAAGTATAAAATCCTAGGCATATAGTTCAATCCTAATTTGTAAATTTGTAAACCCCACAGTGGGATTGTTTGGGATATGAACTCTTGAATCAGGATAGTACTTAAGCACATATTTAAATGCTTTTCTGAGTTAGGTCTAAATGATGACATAATGTATCCTTTTAATATTTATTAGGACTTATTTAGGCAGATCATAATACAGAAAAAACAGAAATATCAGTAGAGGACAACCTCAATTATCCATTAAAACTTGATTATTTATGAAACTGTTATATGTACCAGGGCAATATCCCCTGACAGCTATTAATTATATTGAAATTTCCTTAGATTATACAAATTTATTTGCTGTCATCAGTGACACTTAGCGAATCAAGGTTATTCCACACACAGTATTATAATAAAGAAAAAAAGAGACAGGAATAAGATAATCAAAACACTAAAAATAAGGTTACTGGGAAAGAAGATTCAAATAAGGTAATTTAAAAATATATTTGTAAGGGAGGGGAAAGCGGTCAAGCATTATAAATCATTACTATCAACAGTAACATTAAGGTCAGAGACAATTTAGAAATAATCCATCAACTGATCAGGAATTATGTTTTCTTCCTCTGAAATATTTTCCATTTTGAAGTCTTACAAATAATATGTCTGATGCTGGCACAATTTTTCCATGCAAACTTGATACTGAGGATTCTACTAGTTGGCAACAATGTATCTTCAAGGATCATGCCTGTCTTTATCCTTGAGTGCCAAAAGCCTTTTGAAAATAGTCACTTTTGAAAAGTCTACCCTAAAACAAACACACATCAGTGTGTATCACATGCCTATCTCTTATGTGCACCAGAAATTAAGATAAATCAGTTCTCCTTGGATTATTTGCCACAAAGAAACCAAACTACATGTTTCTAGAGATAATGTTCTCTTTTATCCAAAGTAGCTGAAAATTCTTGGGATCCAAGAGGCAGAAAAAGTATTAGAGGTGTTGTTCCCTCCCCCCACGCCCTCGGTAACATACCCCTATACTGGCTTGAGAGGTAGCCTGAAAGGATTTTTTAAAGAATTAAATATGCACAACTTTTTAGGGTCTTGGCCATTACCTAAGTAAGGGGTTCAGTGTTGAATCTGTGCCAAACACGTCCTTCATTTGAAATGCAGTTCTATGGATTTTAACAAAAAGAGCCATTTTACTCAGTTTTACCTCAACTACTCTTTTTCATTTGCTTACTTTCTGCAAAGACATTGTCTTCCTATTTCTTCAGTGGGCATAGTCTTGCACAGCTGGCAAGAGCAGGTTTCTGATTTTAAAAAGGCAAAAAATACATTGATTGTTAAAAATATAGAGATTCAAAACATGTATATAAGTTGAGATTTTCAGATTTTTCTCCTCAGTAGCTCCCTTCAGGGGTCTAGTTCTCCAGGTCCATTTTCCTTTTAATCTTAAAGCTGTTAGGTTGTTCATATCAATCATCCTTGCACAAATTAATTTATGGGTAAGTTCTCTCTAAAGAGATGATTATCATGATCTTTTGTCAAATATACATTATACATTTCCCTTCCCTTGGGGGATTCCTTGCTCCATTTTGTGAATTCCTTTTCCTTCACCTTTTCCTTTTCTTTTCTTTTCTTGAGGGAAGAGGAGTCACTGCACACATTTTAAGAAGTCTTTTAAATCCATGCATAGCTTTCTTTTGTTTTACCTCTGGGCCCCCAGCTATCTTGATTACTGGCTACTGTAAGACATTTTTTGGGGGAGGGTCAGTGATAGGTGACTTCCTTTCAAATATTTTTCTTCCTTGAAAGTGTTAACTTAGCAGACAGCTCATTTAGTTTTTTTTTTCCAGGAAGATTAAAGTGACAGGCCTCATTTAATGTTTGTCTCAAGATAACTTCTATTTTATATCAAATGTAGAGAGATTGTTTTTAACCAATGGATTGTCACAGCTCACAAAGAGAATCTTTTAGACAAACGTATTCAAAGAAAAATAAATCCTCTATTTTTTTCCAGAGAAACAAGAGTAAGAGGCAAGATGTTTCTTTAGAAACATCACGGAACTGCATAAAGGCTCTCTTTGTAAATACAACAGAAGTATTTTATTTTGTTCAAAATGTTGCTTTTACACATTACATGGAACGAATTACCCATGGGTTTGTCTATATATTATGGCAACCCAATGAAGACAGACAACATGCTTTGCCTAGAATCTGCAGGCAAACTTCAAAGCTGAAAGTTTACTGCTTGTCCCCAGAGCCCTCAAGTTTCTGGTGTGGGTGAGAGTAGCTGCTGGCAGCTTCTGAGACTGTGTGCGCCTGTGGATTCTGGTGGACAGGGTGTGGACAGCGTATGCTCAGCCTTGTCCTTGTCAGGACCAACTGGACAAGCCTCATTAGTCCTAGTGCTACAACCACCGTGCTGACGAGTGTCCAAGGGTGGTGATCACAGCTGTTCGTGCTGGCCATGTTCTACTATGTATTCCCTATGTAACTGACAGAGAGAATGGGAGTGTGATTTTGCAGCCCCAAAGGGCACTCTTTTGAGATGCTGAAGACTAAGATTCAAATGCCTCCATTAGTAAATTAGCAGGCTTCCCAGTCAGATACAACAGATACCACAAGAACTATAGAGTGTGTATGTTTATACGTGGTTAATAAACATGGTTCAGCTTTATCCATGTCGTTTCTCTGTTATCTTCATGTTGTATAGAGAGCAAGGACACCACATGCTAAATGACCCAGAACCCTACAGGAACATGTTGCACAATAAATGCCATCAATAACATTTTAATCCAAATATCAACATCAGAAGAATTAATATGAAAATTAATAGTCTGAATATTTCTGCTGATCCATGGCTATCAGGGGTAAGAACTGAGAGTAGACATCTATGGCTAACAAGAAGAGTCATATTTAACAGGCAACGATTTGTAGAAAATGAGCAGGTCTAATTGCTGCATATGGCTGGAGGCTTGAAGAATCTGTGCAGTCTGGCCTCCATTCAGGTCTGGATATTGTGTTATTTTAGAGAGGCTGTGAAAATGTTAAACTATCAGTTCAACAGAATTGGTGCAACAGTTGTTTTTGGAAGCAGATAATTATTTAAGGGCTACCTTGAACTCAGTGAATAAACAGAAAAAATTAAGCAATCTTAATCACAGAAAAGTGAGTCTACATTGACAGAAGAATTATCATGATCCGTGATGGGAATTTTGGTTGTAAAGAAAGCCATAGTAGTACCAAAACCTGACAGCAACCATAGTAATGAGTACAAGGCCATCTTATGGGAGGTGTCCAAGGGTTTCCATATACGCTGCCTGCTGCCTTCATTATAAAAGCAGACTGACCTTAGAAACATTTTATAATGGAGTGCGTTTGCCATTGTGCAATCAACCAGCTGTCCACATCTATTAAGTGCAGAACTGCTAGAGTATATTTTTTGTTACACTGAAAATCCAAAGGGGGGGAAAAAGTTGATAACTGCATCAACATGACTGGACTAGACAGAGTCCTTGGAAAAGATAATAAGGTTTTAAGCAATTAAACCTCTCTGCATATCTGTAATTAGTATTGCTATATCACAAGACAGACCCGCATCTTTTCATCCAGGATGAAGTACTGTAAATTATCCAAGTGAGTAACAAAAAATCTTAGAGTCTGATAATCCCTTTAGCTTCAGACTTTTTAAGAACTTTGTAAGAGAAATTGCAACTTCCTTTCACAGAAACAGTAAATCATTTCCTTAATCAGAATATCTCATTTTAAATAGTTATAGAAGAAACTAAATCCACCTTACCTAGATTTGAGAAATGTTTAAAAGGAACTAAAATTATAGGCTATTTTTTTCCATTTTAAAAATCTATCAGTTTTGAAGTTAAATCTAGAGGTAAATCAGGCATTTAGAGATACTGGAGGCTTTGTCAGTAGATGCTCTGGACATTGTACTTTCTTTCATGTTATTCTAGAGGCTAGTTAAGCTCATAGTTGAAATCCAAAAGCTTTTGGAGACTGATGTCTTGTTCTAAACTTAAATCTTTAAACAGAAAAATTATTTCTGAGAGTCAAACAGATTTTGTAACCAGTCTTTTTCAACAAGACCTACTTGCAAAGACTGATCTAAAATAAATTACTTTATCATACTATACCAGGAAAAAACATTTCAAGGGATTTCTAACACATAGAGCATTAATATCAGTAGAAAGCAGCAATTTCTAGTTTGTCCTCAGTATCATTTTTTTTTTAAAGATGCCATGTTCTTTAGTTCTTTCTTCAGGGAAAGAAGTGAATAAAAAATAATTCATTTATTTGAATGCTTAGCAATGAGAACAGTGGTAAGCTTATTGACTTAGTATTGGAGTATTTTTTGGACTCTGAAACTAACTTGACCTGTTGAAATCAGTCACTGGAAAGTTGCCTCTCAGAGATATAAGATTACTAGCATTAAAAAGTAATATTTTTAGAAAGTTTGATTTCATGTTTTAACTGAAAATGTACATCAATGTTCATACATCAAACATACATAAAAAATTATCAGCAATCTGGCAGATGATATGGAGTGCACCCTCAGCAAGTTTGCAGATGATACCAAGCTGGGGGGCATACTAGGTACACTGGAGGGTAAGACTAGGATTCAGAGAGCGACAGACAAATTGGAGGGTTGGACTAAAAGAAATCTCATGGAGCACATCCCCATGAATGGGAATGTGTGTCTCCCTGGGGATAACTAGCAGCTGCACATATTTGTGCCACTGCTAGTTGTCTCTGGGTATGTCCCTGCCTGTGCACTCTAGTGCATGGCAAATTGCCCTGGGTGGGGAAGGGAGTCTGGGGCCAGCACACCACTTGATACTGGCTGCCAGCTAGACACTGACCCCTTGATTACTATCTGTTGAGTCCAACAATCCAGCCAGGTTTCTATCCACCTTACAGTCCATTCATCCAACCCATACTTCCTCAGTTTGCTTGCAAGAATGCTGTGGGAGACTGCATCAAAAGCCCTGCTAAAGTCAAGGTCCACTGCTTCCCCCGCATCCACAGAACCAGTCTTCTCATCATAGAAGGCAATCAGGTTGGCGCTTGACTTACCCTTGGTGAATCCATGCTGACCAGTCCGAATCACCTTCTCTCCCAAGTGCTTAGAAATGGATTCTTTGCGGACCTGCTTCATGATTTCTCGTGGCACTGAGGTGCGTCTGCCTGGTGTGTAGTTCCCTGGATCCTCCTTCTCTTTCTTAACGATGGACACTATATTTTCCCTTTTGCAATTGTTTGGGACCTTCCCCTGATTGTCACGCCACGAGTTTTCAAAGATAGTGGTCAGTGGCTCTGTCCTTGGAGATTTTTAAGACCAGGCTAGACTGGTCTTGGCTGGGAAGTTATAGTTGGGTATGGTCCTGCTTTGAGCAGGGGGTTGGACTAAATGCCCTCCTGAGGTCCTTTCCAACCCTAATTTTCATGGTTCTATACCGAGGCCTTTAAAGATTTTGATCTAGGCTTTCAGTTATGACAGAGCTATGTCTAGAATACCTGAAACACTTACACTGCTTCATATTTCCTCCAGCTACAAGAGCTGAATTCAGCCCTTGAAGTGAGTTAGAACAGCCTAATTGGTTCCCATTACAAAAATATGGGCCACAAAAATCTTCTGCATGCTCCAGGCACTTCTCCCAGCACTAATGGTTAGACTGTTGTATGGCCACTGAGTGAGGAAGAAGTTACTGTAACCTAAATTTAGATGGTTGCAATCAGTATAATAGAAAGTGGTTCCCATAAGTCAAGAGCCTGAGTCCCATAATGTTCTATCTTTCATAACAAGACAGTAGGTGCCTATTTCAGGTCGGGGGGAGGCTGATGTTGCAGTGAGTTCTGCATAGTCAGGGTCTGTGCCCATGTGAAGGTCATTGCCAAGTGAGGACTTGGGCAACTACCATGTATATGACAAACACAGGAAACATAAAAACCTACCAAAGAAGAGGTTACATGCTGGTCTAATTAAAAATGTATAATTTGAAGAATTTCAGTACCCTGTGTCTTGGCACAAAATGTTTTAATTTTGGATAAGCATCTTCTATTGAATTTGTATGACAACATAATTACTGTTCAATGTAATTCAAATGCATAGGAGTAGAAGAGAATGGGATTTATTTGTATGGTTTTTAATCATGGCTTCAGTATATTAAAGTAAAAATGAAAGCCTTCCCTTACATGTTGGCAAGTCCATTAGCAATTAATTAATTCCCAGTGTTTTTATATTGGTCTTTCTGCTTACAGTTTTGCAGTTACTAGGAACAAAATCTACTCTACTTTTAATTAAAACACAAACCTTTTTTGCTGAACATTGTAATAAGTTCACATTATGACAAGATAGAATATAATGAAGTTTAATGGAGCAGCCCACTAAGGTAATGTATCCTTGCAACAGTGTTATAAAAGAGAAACAAAGTGAACAGAGTGTAGGAGGAAGAAAAGATTAGGGAAGAAGCTCAGAATTTGAATACCTCCCCCCATCTTTTTTCCTTTGAGATTCAAAAGTAAGCACAAATATAGTAGTTGATATCAGAAGTGTCCAATACCTTGCTTTCAAAATATTTTCTATGCACATATATTCCTTTTAGAAAAATAATTTATGGCTTAAACTCTCTTGCTATCATTTTTAAATATGGTAGTTTACATGATCCAAAATATTGCTTGATTCTGAACCATCTCTACCATTATGGAAAAAGTTGCTTTTTATTAGCCATTAAGATTCATGAAGAAAAGCATAATAATCTGTACTACAGAATGTTACTTTGTGGGGGTGTATGCTGTGTATGGTATCTCTGTATCCTTTCAATACTGAAGATACCTGTGCTAGATCCATATTCATGTGATGGAATGAAACATTGGTGCTAGCTGATACGAGAGGATGCTAGAACCATAATCCTAAATGTCTAGCATCCACAGAGAGGCAGCAGCCATTATTTTAACCCATAAACTGGAGGCTGGGATTTGGAGAATGTGGCTTTAAATCCTTACCCTAACAAAGGAAATCATATAGGCCCAGATGCATGCAAGGATTTGGGCACCTAAGTACCGAAGCATGATCATCAGAACCTTTCTTCTAATTCTGAAGGGACCTAAGTTTCAGCCAGTAAAATGTCCTGTTCACCTACAGTTTATTTTTGTGTGCTGAGTTTCTGTCAGTGCTGTGCAGGTTGGTACCTATGGTAAGCCTACCACAAGCATCTACCACATATTGAGATCTACTAGTTAGGCATTCCCATTACCATTTCCTGCAAGGGACTCAATGTGGTCTGCATTCACAGAGCATACCTGCTGTATGCTTAAAGGATCAGGCCACATACAGAAGACAATGTTGATCTAGGCTAGGGACAACTATTACACATAAACCAGTTAAAGTGATCAGAAACTGGTTCAAATCTAGAATAGAAGTGATGTTCAGTGCACATGAACCAGTGAGAGAATGGCTGAAACTGGTTTGAGATAAATCTGGTTGAATGTAGTATCAGACTAAACTGATTTGGCTCAAACCGGTTTATGCAATGTCTGTCCTAGACTCCTTGCTGGTTGAAGATAAACCAGACACCCCCAGCATCCCATCGTGCTCTCTGGGCTGGGCGATGCTCTCTGCTCCACAGCAGGGCTGGCCCCTCCCCTCTGTTCTCTAGCCTGAGCAGGGACACTGGCAAGGGCTGCTTTGCCCTGCCCAGCAGACCCTGGTTCCAGTCCCTGCTGGTGAGACAAGAAAGGGAGAGGGGAATAAATCCCCTCACTGCTTGCACTTCTGGGGCACCCTGTCCCATAGGCAGATTAACCAAAAAAAAAGGTTTTTTTTTTGTTGCAAAAATGTAATTGGTTTAATAAAAGATATCATATGTGCCACAAGTCCCGACTCCGTTGTAAGAAGACACTCTGCCCTCAGGATTATGTAAGATTTATGCAAAGCTTTCTCTTGTCTTCCTGGTTTATATTTGATGTTAGACCAAGTTGTATATGCTCTGATTTACTGGGCTGTATTTAAGCTTAGGCAAAGATTTTTGGTAGTTCCCTGATGTATGCTTGAGGCTGCAAATAGCTGTGTTCAATACATGCTTGCTTCAGAGGAAGGACTCTTTCCCCACCCTCACTCCTGCCCCCTACTAGCTCTGGCTGGTACCTGTCTATGCCCGCTCTGCTCTAGCAGGGAGAGGTGAGAGCCTTGGAGGGCATCTCTCTTCCTAACCCGCTGGCAGTGACTGG
>NW_017729031.1:74299281-74300594 GCF_001723915.1 Gavialis gangeticus
GCTGCAAATAGCTGTGTTCAATACATGCTTGCTTCAGAGGAAGGACTCTTTCCCCACCCTCACTCCTGCCCCCTACTAGCTCTGGCTGGTACCTGTCTATGCCCGCTCTGCTCTAGCAGGGAGAGGTGAGAGCCTTGGAGGGCATCTCTCTTCCTAACCCGCTGGCAGTGACTGGCAGGTGTGCTCTAGCCGCCCCCTGCATCCAGCTTCTGGTTTGTGCCACTGCAGGCACGTATCAGATGTCCATCCACTTGTAAACCAGTTCAGTCTCTGCAGGTTAGACTAACCTGCAAAGATCAAATCAATTCAGGCTTGGGCTTTTTGAATATCTGTCCCTAGAAGTACAGGCAATTGAGATGTGGAGGCTCTCTCCTTCCATTCTGTTAAAAGTCTTAATTATTGGTGGGAGGGAGTGGGAGTAAAAGGAAACCTGACTTTGTAGCCTCATTGTTTAGAAAATAACCTGGGAAGGGAGAAGACATATATTTGTATCCCTGCTCCAAGGACTCTTTACGTGTTTTATCCAAGCGGTCCTTGGAGTAGGGACTGGAACTCCAGGTAAGTGACCCTTACTACTAAGGTTACAGTGTTAGAAGGCATGAACCTGACACTCTGATCCAATGAATCTTCCAATCCTTTATGCAAAGAGGCACAAGTTCAATAGCAGGGATGGAAAGTATCTTGGACTAGAAAAAGCTACAGCCCCATGTTTAGGGCAATTTCTTGGTTGAGGTAGGGAGGAAATTGAACTGAAGTACACAAGTATACTAATCATAGGCTGCTGTAGAAAGGAGGCAGCCTTTCTACTACTTTTATGACTGATTTTTTAAAAGAAATGAGAGAACCCTACTCTGTTTTCTGAAAGAAAACACTTTAGAGACCTAACTCTGGGAGAGGGTTCAGGCCTTCAAATCCCCAAAGGAGCTAGGTACTTAAGCCTGGACAAAAGAGGTGGCTTAAGAAAAATCATTGCCATCACTGTTTCCTATCAGCTAGCTTGGCTGGCTCCCTGCTCAGCTTACTGGCTGCTTTGAATCCTATTCTGAAGCATCTAACTTTTCCCATGCTTTGTGTAGGGTTCTCTGGCACCTGCCTGAGGGCTGTAGTTTTGTTCTAGGGGCTGTGCTCAGCATTGCAACACCGAAATCATTTTGCTGATCTAACTCTTTATTTTTCCATGTAATTCAGGGACTTACAGGATTAATTTTTAGATACGATACAGAGGCTTTAGCTATACTGCTTCCCTGCTGCACTTAGGACCATTGCCCAGGAACAAGTCATAGATTCATAGATTCATAGATTAAGGGTCGGAA
>NW_017729031.1:74307129-74308725 GCF_001723915.1 Gavialis gangeticus
TTCCAACCCTAGAAACTATGAAACTATGAAACTATGAACCCTGTAGTCCTGAACATGATGGCTCTGGCCTCAAAGGGACAGTACAAGGAAAACACAATAAGATAAAACACAGCAGGTAATGTCCCCTCATTTCTTCCTTGGAAAAAGCTGTTTAAGAAGATCTTGAACTAATGATAGAGGGTTTTATTTTCTTGATGGGCTGTCTGCTGGCTCCCTCACCTGTCAAGTTTGCAGACAGTATGAAAAAGCAGGGAGAGGGAAGACTGAAAAGCTCAGTATCATCAACATATGCATGTACTGAACATCCCCCCACTCTACTTCAGAGTGCTAGCTAGGGCCTGGGGTCTGGCAACACTCCCGCCTCTGGAGCAGCAAGCAGGAAAAAGCCTGGGACTGTGTGGGCTGGGTGGGTGTTTAAACCTCTCTCTAATCAGAGCATCCTGCCAGGACCTGGCCAGACCCCTCCCTCAACTCAGCACTGTGAAATGGAAGGCAGGGCTGCTTTAGCACCCCCCGGCTTCTAGCTGAGCTACTGCAGGCATGTGCCTGCATTTCTTGAGTCCAGAGGGAAAGTCTGTCAGTTGCAAACTGGTTCAACCTAGGCAGGTTAGATTAACCTGCAAAGATTGAATCAATTCAGGCTCAGGCTTTTTGAATGTCTGTCCCTAGCCTATATGTTGATAACAAGCAATTAAGCAGAGATGGCTAAGAGGGGTCTTGAGCGTGCAGCTTGGCACCATTCCCAGATTCTCTGTGTGTACTCAAGACCCTTTTAATACTCAACCTAATTGTTAGGTAGGAACAAGCTCAAATGAGTGGGTGGAGCTTGATTCTTCATGATGATCCTGTTCTTGGCATGGGTGTGGTATACACATACCCAAAGATATGTTAGAGAGAAAGCTGTAGAAAGGGTGTATTACAGTGCTACAGCCTCCCACAAGGCTGCAAAAAGAGCTTTTGTCTTTCCAACCTCTAAGGAGGGTGGCACAAAGCCCAATCACTTTTCTTGTTCAAAATAACACATTGTGAGGGCTAGAAGCACAGTTGAATTCTGAAAAGTGATTCTGAAAATGGCAACTACTTATTTCTCAGATCTGTTCCTCATGTGTATTCAGTCTCATACCTGGTGACTTTAGTGACAAAAATCATTTTCTCCTTTTTAATCCTATTAGCCTTGCAGAGTCAACACAGCTAAGAGCAAGCCAGAATCAATTCCTTCCTGTCATAATCAACAGAAATGTTTACTAAATTCTATTGCATTACATCTGTGCAACCCAACTGAACAGCAATGAGATTGCACAGGTGCAAACAAGAGCCATAATTTGGCCTGCTGCTGCTGATGCATTGGAAGGAAAAACTCAGCTTGAGTCAGAATCCTGGCTGAATTTGCAAAGCTGCCAGTTAGAGAAAGAAAAACATCTTTTTGCTACTGAACTGAGTGCATTTGATCCAGAAATCACTGAGAAACAATAAACATGGGACCCCATGATGCCATTTTTTAGTCACTTTTCAGAGGAGAACCACAATTTATTTAATGAACACACATTATAACCTCAATAAAGAATGTTAATTAAGAAAATGAGAAATGTTCTTTAT
>NW_017729031.1:74313725-74342032 GCF_001723915.1 Gavialis gangeticus
TTAGAGAAAGAAAAACATCTTTTTGCTACTGAACTGAGTGCATTTGATCCAGAAATCACTGAGAAACAATAAACATGGGACCCCATGATGCCATTTTTTAGTCACTTTTCAGAGGAGAACCACAATTTATTTAATGAACACACATTATAACCTCAATAAAGAATGTTAATTAAGAAAATGAGAAATGTTCTTTATTTAGAACAAGTATTCTGTCATTTTGAAAAGTACACTACGTACAGTAAATCCAGCTTGGCAGGAAGGTTTGGTGGTGCTCTGGTTAAACGGATGACAACATTTGGTTCCAGTAGGATATGGAACAGATTTTGGTGCAGTGAAAAAAACCCCCATGAAATAAAAAGCAAAATAAAAGCAGATAAAACACTTCTCAATCACAGAAAGCTGTAACACAGATGTAAAGAAATGGCACACAATTCACAAAAATTAGCTATTTATTTGCTGTTAAAATGGGAAACTGAGGGGGAAAAGTCCTCCTGTAGTGACATTGCCAATGTTAGCAACAAAATACCTCAGTGTTCATTTTATTAGTAATTGAAAAAGTTTGAGAAGAATAAAGACTTTTCATGATTGTATAGATTAAGAGATCTTTTAAAACATTGTTTCAAAAAATACAGTGAACGTAGTTTCCAAATTTTCTTTTGGATTCATCCAAGGAAGAAATGATGATTGATAGTGTCTTGGGAAAATGATTCAGTAAATAAGTATATCAGAGAGGGAACAATAAAGAAAAATACCAAAGGAGAGTTCAACAGACAAAAGTATGTGTGTATGTTTCTCAGTCACTAACTATAAGGAAGGAAACTTAGAGATTAAAAGAGAGTCTCTGTAAGTCACAAACAGATGAACATAAAAGGAGAAAGTAATCAAAGAGATGGGCCTACTTGTATCATTAAATGAGGAGAAACAGAGAGTAAGCGTCTAAAATATAAAACCCAGACTTTGTGAAGGTTCAGAATTGGAAGAAAGAAGTGGTTGTTTCTGCCAAATCAAACAGAAAAAAGCAAGTAGAGGGCTTCAGCCTTACTGCCTGTGGAAACATTGCTTATAGTTTAATGCACATAAACGTGCTTATTTTCAGAATAGAAAACTAACAGATTTTATTCTGAGCACTCAGCATTTCACTGATCACCTAAGCAGTATGGAGCAGGAAAAGGGGCTGCTTTCTAGGACTGCAACCTCACTTGACCTGCCAAAGAGGTGAATCCAGAAGGCTATCGATACCGGGTAACTCCTCATCCTGTGGATGGAAAGGAAACTTGCAGCACCTGGCTCTTTTGCAGGCAATGCCTGGACTACTGTTCTGAACAACGGTAACCATGTTTTGGAAACATTGTTACAAATGCTGTATTTCTCAGCTGAGTGAACATGGTTTCCAGGATCTTAACCCAATTTATAGCTGGAACTTGGGGTTCCCTTGAAGAGATGGGCATGCATTAACTGGGTTCTGAAGACAGTTTGCATCCCATCTGCAGAGGCAGATGCTGTTCTTACAGAAAAAGCATACAGAGTTTGGTATTCTGGGTTTTAGACCTGAGAGAGAGCAATGGCTTGTAGACCCAGCCCTGCAAGTTTGAGTTGAAACATAGTAATAGGCATTGTTTTATAAAAAGGGAGTTGACTATATAAGGAACCACAGCTGCAAAAACAGAAGCAGAAGACTCAATTTCTCAGGGACTGTAATGTATATTTGTTAACTACATCCTTTGGGAGGTGACACACTTGAGCTGTCTTTCTGTTGAACCTTGTTACAGAAAAAAACTTTACTCACTCTAAAAGCCAAAAGACATTTTTGTCATCTTCATGGAATGTGTAGCTACTTGGTATTTTACTCTGAGTAATTCTATTCTGAACCTATTACCTTTTATTGGAAAAGAACTCTCCTCTGTAGATTTCCTGATTGGAAAGGTATCCTTGTTAGAGATGGTGGCTTAGACCTGAAAGCTGGATTTTTCTCTTGTCTGTTAGCATCAATATTTTATCATCTAAACAGAGACCGAGTAGGACTAGGAGGGAGAAATTATGTCCTACTGGGAAGATTGGATTTATCGGACTTGCTGAGTTATTTGGCTGTTGACAGTTTTTCTTGGTTTTGCATTTGGGAGAATTTTGCACTGCCCAAGTATAAACTTTAGGAAAGGCAGTTATTATTGTCAAAGGCAACATCAGAAGAGAAGAGCCTGAGGAATACTGAAAGGCTGAGATAATATGGGCATTAAAGAGACAAACCTTCATGTCTAACACTATTTTGAGATTTCTTCTTGCCCTGACAAGAGCATTTTGCTACTAATGCATAAGGAACTGAGCGGTCCATGCTAACTGAGACTCTCTTATTTATGATCAGGAACTTAGGTTTAAGGGCCCCTTAACAGGAAGGTGAGAGCATGATGTAGATGGATGAAAAGTATTTTAGTTTTGGTTGAGCTCATTCTCTGCACTAGAAGCCCTGAATGCAGCGTGGAAGGTAGACAAAAGATATTTACTTATCCCCTTTTCCTCTAACTCACTGTGCAATACTTCTTCAAATGAAAAGGAAATATAAGGAGGTAACTGAGAGGGGTATTGTGACTGCAGCTCAACTATTGCTGGGAATAGAAATCAGCATCTCCCACTGAATGGGAAGCCTTAATTTAATTTGTTTCATTCGTGTTCATCTCATAAAACATAAAGGCTGTTACCTGATGGGAGAAAACACAGTTGTTCTCTGTCTCTGGCTTTATCCAGTAGGAAAGAGGCTGAACCTGTCAGCTACTTCCTGATAATTGGCTAGCATTAGGCCCCAGTCAGCCCACCTGTGGCTAATTTAAGGCATAGATTACAACAATAAGAAGTCAGTAGCCCTAGAGGCAGGCTGGGTAATTCAGCGTTCAGCAATAAAGCTTTGTAGGTAGAAGCGTGGCTTTTAGCAGGGTTGGGGGAAATAAGGTTCCCTTATTTTTTTTTAAAAATACAGTCTACAGCCCCTCTCTCCAAACTTCAGGAGTAAGAACTTCTAAATCTGGATGCATTCTGCAGTTGGAGAAAGCTTAGTCCTCATTTTGTTTTTCTCTTCCGTTTTGCTAACATCGTTTTGTTTATATCTTGTTTATGCAATTTTAGTGCACTTGCTCATCTTTTAGTCATCCCCTCATTCGCTCAGTCAGTGAATATCCAGTATTTCCGTAATCTGTATCTCCTATAGGTAAATATCTCTCCAGGTCTGGGTTGAAGCATATTAATGGGGCAATGCTTTCTAGCTAGCTGAAAAATGAACAGTTTATTCAGCTAAGTGAACTCCTCTATTTGAGAGTTGTCAGTGTTTACCAATGGGCTAGCGATTAACAATTGCTTGGTGAATGTTTTGTGTAACATAAAGCACTGCATGCAAACTGTATAGTACAACGAGCCATTGAAGTATCTGAAATCATACGAGATGCCATGCTGTCTCAGGCCAAATGTCCGAGGTCCACTGCTGCATTCCAAAGTAGGAAGAAAGCAGGTGAAATAATTTGTCCTTAGGGCAGAAGTATAACCAAACAGTTCTGCATATTAGACAGCAGCAGTGGCTGGGCCAGCAGCAGTGACATCTGCTGTTCTTGTGAACCCTCTAAGTTGGTACCCAGGTCAGGTCCCCTGATCACCCACCAGTTACAATGGTGCCCCAAGGAAAGTTTTCTCCTAGCCTGCAATAGTTACAAATAGGCCAATGCCAAATAAGAACCTGTGTCATCTGACTGATCACTTAAATTTCAGCGTATTGTTTCATTCCCAACTAAATGATCTGACAGTGGTAATTATAAGGAACCCATCACGCTGGTGGCAAAATCTTAGATACCTGCAAAGCAATTCATATAACTTTTTCAGTAAACACTCATGTCAGCAAAACTTCACGCATTTGAAACATTCACAAAAAGCAAAATGAGTTGCAAATACCCTAAATGGGAATTCAGTATTTTTATATAAAAGAACATTTGAAACAGCAACAATGTATTTTTTGAGCCCTACTATGGTTTATACTGCAGCTCTGAGAACAGAGGCTGAATTTCACCCCTCTGCAGAGGACCAGCATAACTCTTACACATAACTTAAGTCCTGTTTTGATGGCTTAAGTGGAAATAAAGTAGTCTAGGCTACAGCTCAACTTTCACAAAGGGTGAATTTAACTTACAAAGAAACATATGAGGTCTTTCTTTTCTGTTCCTTTTTACATTCACACACAGATATTTAATGTAGACTCAATGGATTCTCATGTCCTTTTTTTACATTTTTTCTATCTGCTACTGAAATTACAGTGTTCTTGGATATGGTCTTATTCGTGCTATTAAAATGCATATTACACTAAAAAATAAAGAAAACTTCAGCTGTCAATCTGGAACTTTTCACCTCCAACTGACATTAATGCAGGTCTCACAGATGTAGGGAGCTGAATATCTGAGTAGAGATCTGCTGTGTGGATCTAAGAGGAGAATTTTGCTTTTAGTCACAGCAAGCATGCAAGCAAGTAGAGAAACGTTTTTCTTCAGTTTATTCTCTCGTATTCCAATGACAAAGTGACTTTATTCTCTTCGAGATGCTCACCATGTGCTGAGTGGAAAAAATCGGGAATAATTAAAGAAAACATCTACCGTCCAAATTTTTTATAGAAGCATCTTTGATAAATAATTCACACTGGAAATCTTAAGAGGGGTGTGTAAGACAGCAAATGAAGTACTCTTCTACAGCCTGCTGGCCTCCTTAGTCCTTTGGAAGCTTGAACTACCTCCTAGGGCATGAGACCAGATAATATCCTGTAGGGAGGTTAAGCTAAGATAATTTCAAAATAAAGGAAAATTCATAAAGGAAGCTATGATGTGTAGGTGTGTGCCATAATAATTAAGTATTTGCATACTTCACTGCAGACACTATTAAGCAATGTGCCAAGTACCAGACTGCTTTACATAATGGATGTGAAAAAACTCCACACATCACACACCCAAAGTGATGGAATACATTAATAAGAGTTTGCACAGTGTGTGTCCTTCATGCTGGATGTGGTGACAAATATCCGTACAGTTACAAACTACATGACATTACATTGTTTAGTCCTCAGGGATCATCCTGCCAATTTTCTGTCTATCATTTATTTTTAGAGTCGGTGGTGTATACACTTAGAGTGCTCTTAACAGAAGGTCACAGCCAGCGAAGTTTCAGTACCAAACATTTTCCTGTCCTGAGTTTTGAACAGTTTGATTTTAAAGGTTTTAATGTACATCATTTTAGTAGGTGTTCCAGCAAGATTCAGAAGGGGGTCTTGGATCTAAATCTTCCATCAGTGTGATTTTTCTGCTTCCCTGATCTTGTTCGGGTAAATGCCTACTGATATATTTGCCATGATAATTTTGCTGTTTTTAACCCGTTTAAGGTCCTGAACTTCTATTCTTTCCTGTACAAGAAGATACCAATAAAAATAAGATCAAAATGTTATAATATCTCTTAGCAGAGAGAGGGATATTAGCCATGTTAGTCTGAAGTAAGGCAGAAGGCTGGATAGATTTGCACCTTTATAGACTAGCTAAAAACGTGTAGAATAAGATTTTGTAAGCAGAGGGCTTACTTCATCAGAGACTGTGAAGGGATTGTAGGAAGCGAAGCTATTAAATAGAAAGCACTGATAAGAATACAAAGGATAGGGAAGGAGAAGAGAAAAGTAGTAATGTGCTTTTATATTTATTTCTAATGGATGTAACTCATATTTTAACAGAATATCTCTCTATAGATCAGAACACACAAATGGTAGTGAAATTCTGGATAAAAAACATTTAGCTTTTGTCTTCCTTTCTTTAATATATTGAATCTGGTTTAATCTGCAAGAATGTTTTTTGTCTTAGGGGGGAAAAAGACAAAGTTCCTTATTTGGAAGTATTAGCACCAATCTGGAACTTCAAGATATTTGAAAGGGATGTCTTAGTAATACGATAGACAATGGATTTAAAAAATATAAGAAGTAACTTAAAGTGGGCTTCTATGATGAGGCATATGGGGTCCTGTGGGCCAGATTTTGGTAAATGAAACAACAGTGAGACAATCTACATAGTAAGATGCTATGCAATACAAGTAAATGTGTCAGAATATGGGCCATAGCAGGCAATAGATTCTTTGGTCATATACTGAAAACCAATAAATACTTTTAGTTTCTTTTGATTTTCCTTTTCTGTACTATAATGTTAGTTACA
This sequence comes from Gavialis gangeticus, assembly GCF_001723915.1. Lineage (NCBI taxonomy): Eukaryota > Metazoa > Chordata > Crocodylia > Gavialidae > Gavialis > Gavialis gangeticus. Next base: position 74,319,932 of record NW_017729031.1, read on the forward strand.
TTTAACGCTGGAATTCTTTCCATCTACTTGTCAGTGGCCATTAACTTATCATAAATAGTGATTCAACTGTCCTAATTCATCAAAGCTTTACTAACAGACTATTAAACCACCTAAGCGACTCTACCAAAAAATACCCAGCGTCACCTAAATACTATTGCACTATTCTCGTTTAAACATGGAGGGATATTTCTGTTTTCTCCTCTTTACCAGAACAGCGGTTTAGGCAGGGTATGTATTAATACCAGTCAGTCTTATTTGAATCTAGAAGTGTGGGTCAGATTATTCAAGATTCCTTGAAATAAGATTTAATTAGTACATGTTTTGGCTTTGAAAGAGATTTAAAAGACAGAGAATGGAAGAAAACTGCTCAGATGTACAGAAAGGGTGGTGTGTATGTGTGTGTTAGGGAAAGAGTGGGGTGGGGGGAGGCCATACATGTCTGTGTTTAGTGTGAACTCTCTAAAAGCGTCTAGACTTGGTGGTAGTATTTCATTATGTTTTAAAATACCATTTAACATTTTATGGTGACAGAGCCATATTTAAAGATGTGTTACTTGTTGTGATTAGTCTTGTGGCCTTGACTTTATTTTGATTGAGAAAATACATGTAGATTTTTTTATACCTTCAAAGCAGCACTTTGGTCTCAGTGCTAAGGTCATTTGTACTTAGTGGGTTACTGGAAATAAGGTTCTGTACCATGCTATGGTGTTTTTTGGAAGATCCATTCTTGCCATCTTTTGGTAACTTTCTTTGAATCCTGCTTAAAGTTAAACTTTGAGACTCTTAAGGCATCCCCATATAGTTTCCTCTCTTTTTGCGTTTTCATCTCCATTATAACTGCATGTGATGGCCTTTTTAAAAAGTCTAAAATAGAGTGGTGTATTTTTATTAAAGATCACAATATAATTTCCATTTGTTTTTTATTTATGGGCTGAACCAGCCTGTCATTGAGGTTGCATTACACAAAGATCAAAGCCTGCTGAGCCCCCTGCTAAATAACTGGATGATTACATGCAGTCAGCAATCAAAATTAATGTTAAAGAAAAGTTCAGGACCATTAATAAAGGTCAAGAAATAAAAAGCTTTTGACCAGACAACTTGTATCATTTCAAATGTTTTGAATGTTACTATTTCAGCAAACATATTAGGACAGGCTTCACCAGCCTACAAGTCAGCTCCGGCCAGTGGGACCTTTGGGTATGGCCCATGGAGCTAAGGGAATGAAAATGTTCCAGCAGTGGGAGGCTTTGCTCATGCCATAGCCTAGGCAGATGGTTGGGAGGGGCAGCAACAGGGAGAAGTGGTGGCAGCCAGGTCCTAGCTCAGGCCTGCCTTGGACTGAAGCTGGGTCATTCCAGCCTGCCACTAGAAAATGTTGCCAACTGCTGTATTACGATGTGTAGAATCCATATTACTATTTTTGCTCCATTTCAATCTTGTAGTTCTGTTGTCATGTAGTAGTGATTTTGATGAAACACAAATTCAGGCTACCGCAAAACCAAACCTTTTTAAAACTATTGTGAATGCTGTTCAAGAAATCTCTCCCCCTTCTTTCATAAAAGCTCCTGTGGCTCATGTTCTTTCAGCACTGAACTGTATATGTAGTTTAGAAAAAAAAAGAGGTACAATTTATTTAGGCATTTGTGTTTACAGCTAACAATTTTTAAGAGAAGCAGGAAATTTGTTCAAAATACATTATATGAGAAGAGTTTCTATTCCTTCTAATCATCTTGGGAATGTTCCCATGTACTTTCAAAGAGCAGGCATCTGTGGAGACAGACAGAATTCTGAATGGAAATTAAATATTTCTACACAGAAAAGCTCTCTTTTGCCCTTGTGAGGACAGTCTGTAAGCTGAAGTTCAGGATATTTTATGGAAGTTACTGTACAAATAATTGCTGGCTTCAGTAGTTACCATTTTATTACTCCTGTACAATGCAATACAATTTAATTTTATAATGCATCCTTCATACAAATATCTTATTATGCACATAAGTTATGTTATACCAGGGCATTATACTGTAAAATCTTACAATGGAAAGAATGTAGTATAATGGCAACAGAAGATTAAGGGAGGCAGTAGCACTAGTGTGTTAATAGAGAACATAGTGGTCTAGAGCAGTGGTCTCCAAACTTTTTTGATCACGCACCCCTATCAGTAAACAATTTTTGAGCACGCACCCCCAGTATATATATATTTATTTATTTATAAATTATATACATGTACTACTCGCGTACCGTACATGACACGTGACCGTCTGACATACGGACCGAGTGATGGCGCCAGTGTCAATCCATATATTAAATATTAGTAAAGCTTAATTTCTTTCTTATTTTTTAGATAAAAAATAAATATAAATAGAAGTTCTAATATTTTCTTCCCACACCCCAACGGATCGTCTTGCGCACCCCACTTTGGAGACCCCTGGTCTAGAGGGACTGACTGGCAGTGTCCTCCTGAGGACAGAATAGGGGACTTTAACTGATGTGTATGCAGATTGGAGGGTGAGTCAGTGGAACAGACAGAGTACTGATGGGGGAGTCTGTTGCAAACAGCTGTAACTGGCAAGAAAGGAAAAAAAATCAAATGGAAGAAGAGGAAACAGTGGATGAACAGGAGGCCCCAGGTCTGGCAGAGTAAGTGATCCTATTGACGATACCACTAAGGGTGAAATGAAATCACTGAAGCAGGGAGGGAGTGACTGGGGACAGCCTTGGAGATAAGGAGAGGGATTTTTTGTTTTAATGATGAAAATGAGATTGTGAAGAAACTGGGGCATGCCTTTCAAAATCAAGGTTATGTTTTCATGTTTGTGGACATTTTCTCAAAGACCTACTTTGGATAGTGTGGTATTGTTGAGATTTTCTGACAGAAAGTTTTAGACACTGATGTTAGTTCAGTGACTTCCTAATGTCTTATAGAAAATATCTCAAGTTTGATGACATAAGACCTGCCTGGATTCTTGGCGCATTTGTTGTGAAGAAGGATGTGGTGGCAGAGCAGTTAAAGTATCTTACTATATGGCTCCAGACAGAGAAGGCAAGCTCTACTCTCATCTCATGCCAAAGGCTGTTCCCAGCTCCAAAATAGTACCTGATCGTTCAGGCTGGGTGCCATTGGCTAGAAATGCCCTTTCCTTTGTGAACCATTGGCTAAGAAACAAGAGTGCCTTACCTACACTAACCCAACAGGCCATTAGGCTCAGATGGATCTTCCTTCTGTACTCTGGAATCCCTTCATAATTGCTCAGTGACCTTGATATTCTGCTATTACCACTGAACCTGACAGAGATTAGCTAAAGGATATGGTTCACTGAGTAGCTAAAGAATCTGGGAAATTTTGGATTTGCGGGTAATTAAAAAATAGGTCCAATTTAAACTGAAACCAAATTTTAAAACTATGTTTTTTTCCGCACAAGCTTGATCTTATACTTTTACATGTGTGGCTGTGACGCTGTTGGAGGAGCAACCATGAGATGGAATGATGAACAATTAAAAAGAATAAAGCACTCCTGTTTTCAGGAGTGTTTGGGAATTAGACAATGTTCACGTGTTTCCAAAAACCACTTTCAGGGAAACTGCATTATGATACTGCTTTATGCTATGATCGTATATTGATGTCATTCCCTGCAGTAAAGCAACAATTATGATATTATAAAGGAACATTCATCCCTCTGCCATTTTCTGCATTTGTCTCAATATCACTCAAAGCGTCAGCAGGAGAGTGTAGCATCAGTGAGGCGCAAACATTATTTGGGGTGGAGGAGGATTTCAAGATTATGAACCTGCCAAGTGAGAAGGTGGTCAGTTGGAGAAAAGGGATATGAAAGAGACCTAGATGCATGGTTGCACACACTTCTTTTGGACCACAAGACAACTGAATGAGACATATGTCATGTTTCTCTGATTGATAATATGCCCCAAATATTCAAGAGTGAATTCTTTCCACTTGGCTGTCCATTCTTAGTTAGCTCTATTTAAGACCTCAAAATAGTTAATTAGTAGGTTGCACTCACATCAAAAGCACTTTACAGTGTCTTTGATGTAACTTCTTTAGCAACCATACAGCAGCAGAGAGCCAAAGTGATGACAGGTAGAGGACTTTTTGAAAAGCAACTATGTGCCCTTGAGCAGGAAAAACATGCAAGGCGAAGGATGTTTCATATACAGCAGCAGTGACAGACTAGCTTATACATGCTGCAAATTGTGAGACAAGTTATATGTTTTTTGTGCATAGATCTTTACAGTGACTTGCTGTGATGGGCTCAGGTACTCTGCCCTCCTGGAGTCTGGCACCCTTAGGGCCCAGACTAGCCTAACAGTGTTCCCCAACCTTCTCTGCCTCCTATCTTTTGCCTGGCATGATTTGATGTTGCATATATAAAAGGGGCCTGGGGCGGCCTATTTCTTCTCTGCTGTCACCCCATGGGTGTGCTCCCCCTTTAAGTCTTAGTTGCCTTAGGAGTTTGAATCGTGACCTCCAGTTGCCTCCATAGTTACACCCATGCCTCACAGATACCTCATATCCTCAGGCCCCGTACTCTTGTCTGGGTTTCTGCCTCTTTGTCTTCTACTCTTTTGATCTGGATGAGCCCCCCCAAGCCCAAATCCATTGCCTTGGACTCTGGGTTTTTGGGCCCCAGACCCACACATCTCTGATCAAAGCTGGTCTCACAAGTACAGAGCACCCCTGGTACTCTACTCCATGGTCTCCAGACCTCCTCTCCTCCTCCTCTATAGCCACAACTCAGTTCTCCAATCAAAATATTAAATAAAGGGAGGGGGAAAGATCAGCACACAAAGGGTTAACCAGCTGGTTCTAATTCAAACTCAATCCCCTAAGGGCCATAATTGTTGTCTCCTGCATAAGAATTGGCCTGGATTCTCCCAGCCCTCCCTTTTCCTTGGCAGCCAGCTCTGCCTCCCAGTTTCTTCCCCTGCAGCCTGCAGGCCTGGACTGCTACCTCCGCTCAGAGTGCAGGTTTATATGCAGCCAAGCCTTTACCCTTCCTGTCAGCTGACTGCTGCCCTTGAGGATGTATATTCACAGCAGTTCCTCCTCAGCCTAACAAGTTGTTGAGCTGTTCCTGCCCTGCAACCCTCCTGCAGGCCCAGTCTCAAGACAGGAGTTCTTGCTGGAGTTGACTGCTGCAGCTATCACAAGTCCTGCTCCCCCTCTGATTGCAGTTAACAGACTGTGGTTACACTTGTGTATCACTGAGCATGACTTAACTGCACCCATGAAAGCACTGGGCGAGTCAGGATGACAATAACATGGTTCTGAGAACCACCCTGATAGAAACCAAACATGTTTAAGGCATCTAACGTAGGATGCTCAGAATGGAGGCATCCACTAACAGTAGACATGCTTGAAAACCTTGGCCTACGCTTTATGCAGATTGCTTGAGGAAAGAAATATCCCGGTCTGTAGAAAAGAACAAGTCCATTTTGACAACAATGGAGTCCTTGCTCAGGCAAAATTTCCATTTATGTCAGTTGCACTTTTGCTTGACCAGAGTCAGAGATTTGGGGTAAGGCAGCTAAGACAAATATGTAAGGATTAGACTGCATATTTTCCGTTAGTATTTGAAAATCTGGAAGGTGCATTTTATATATTGATTTGTACTCCACGTTCTCCCTCCCTCTCTCCCCCCTAGAAGCTGTATATGTCCTATCCAAATTCCTACTAGTGTGACAGCTGTTGTAGTAAAAAAAGTTTCCCAACTTAATAGCTAAAACATTTAAAAAATAATTTAAAAACATTAACAAAAAATCTCTGGTCTCCAATTTTTAATATTTTTTTCATACATATGAATACACATGAAGTATACATCGCTGCCCCTTTTCTGGCAGGCTTTGTTCTTTCACAATTTTATTTATCCTGACTTGTGTATAAATGAAGAATAATTACTGACCACTTACACAGAAGTGAAAAGAGACAAAAAGGAATATGAGAATGCTTTTCAAAGCAAATTTAGAGCTTTAAAATATCAGACAGTATGTTCTGAAATACACGAACAATTTCTAGATGAGATGAAATACGGCTATCATTGATAATATAGATTCAAGATAGGAAATTAATTTTGCATTTTGTGATGCCCTTTACAGATATTCCACTCCTCCTCTGAATATTGAAATAACATTTCTAAAGAAAACACAGCCATGAAAAATTCTTTAGTGTTCCAAATAACGGGGGTCTTAACAGACACCCAAGCCCAAGGCAGTTAAAAATATTTGTTAATAATATATTTCAATTGTCAGGTTTTTCCTACTTTTGCAAAGCAACTCAACCATCTTGAGATAAAAGACTGACAACTGTATTTATTCTATTTACATAAGTGTAATCTCACTCTGTAGCAGATGTGACAATTTACTGCCAAAGTAAGTTCATCACACAATTAAGGATGTGAATGCAAAGTCTATTGTCTGTCATAATGGTTCTCTCACTATTAACAGTTAATTAGTGATATCCACTGTTCATATGGACAGACACTATAAAACTGCATATAGATTTCTTGAACCCACAAAGGCATTGAACTACCCAACACCATGCATTCAAGTGGAGTACAATTCATTGTATTGCAAACAGGAAATATTTTGTAATGAATTCTGACCAGTTATTTTTTCTTTTGCCTCAGACTTACTGCCTCAGACTTACTGAAGGAGAGCTCCAGCATATTTGTATCAACTGAGGATTTGGAGCATTATTTCTAAATTTGGATTACTGCTTTATTGTTACACTAATGACTTTCCTATAAACTTTTATTACATCTTCTAAAATAATTTCATAAATATAGCTAGCTCAATACTTTTGAGTAAGTTGAAGATTTTATATATAAACTCCATAAAGTAATGACAGGGAATCTCCAAACTGGGTCCTAAAAGTACAAAATATATTTTCATACCAATCTCATTCTAGCAAAACACAATTTTGCTGTGGATATCATTCTAGTCGCTAGAACCTTTTTTGCAGTCATCTATAGCTGCTTTCCTCAGTAAGTTAAGAAAGAATGCCCTCGTATAGCTATTCTGTTGGTTAGGCATTAGACAGGTCAGGCAACACAAAGGGAGAAGAATCTACTCTTGGGTCCTCTGCTGGGGATAATCCTGGTGTGGGGGAGTCACAAGTTGGAAAAGAATCAAATCCAATGCCTTCCTCCTTCTGACTCCTCGTTTAAGGACCACATTGATACTGGGGAGTTAGGATGGTCAATTCATGCTACTTTCTGGCTATCACCAGTTGGCTTAGGATTTATTTGCGCAGGTTATAGCAGCTCGAATTTGCACCAGGACAGAGAATGAAAGGAGCCATAACATATATTATGTTTGTTCTCTCAACAGCCAACTGCTAAAATGGCAAGAGTGGATAAGGGACATTATTTCCTTTGGGCTTCTCCACTTGCCAGTTCATACCAGTGCAAATTAGTTTGCAGTCATGTAAAATGATCTGTCCCCATACAATGCAATACCTCACAGTACAACTAGCAAACTGCCCAGGCAAATTGTTTTTCTCCTGTGTCAATCAGGAATAATTTAATTTAATCTTAAAACACTTTATATTATGTTTGCATGGTCACTTCTGGGTTCCAAGCTATGTCTGCTTATTTTTATACCCTTTTACCATATCTATAACCTATAAAGATATGTAACTTCCTTCTCATGCTTTCATTTGGTTCTTTGCTGAAAGTCCAGATCTTCTCATTCTCTAGAAAGGTGAAGGAAGTCCTGGGACCCAAGCATGGAAATGTCAAAATAGTTGGAAAAATTATCATAGCAGTGGCTACCCAGAGGCATAACTGGGATGCCATGTAGTGCAATATCAAAATAACTTACAAGAGGCAAAGGGCAAAAGCTGGACCTGCGGCAGTGCTTCAGCCATCTGTCTGATTTATTACAAGTTGGACAGCATTTTAGTACAGGATGCCAGCTCACCTCATCTTGGACAGAGCAATGTTAAGAAACTAAAAAGATTAAATTTTGCAGGCATTTTTGGTTTTATTTTTGCCTACAAGCCAAAGGGTTTCTTTGTAAAATTCATAGAGCCCTACAAATGGTCTGTAACCATGGTGTTCAATCTTCATCCCACAGGCTGAATCCAAGCTATGGGACTGTCACCTGGCCTACAGGGCTTCCCATGTATCTGGAAATTTAGAGGCAGGGGAATGGTGACAGCATTAATTTCCACAACTCTGGAAGCCAGGGAAATGCTGCTATGGCTTCCACACAGTTAAATTCTAAACATGTACGGAGCTCCATGAACTGCAAGACATGGTCTCCTGCACTGGGCTGCCTGGGGGCAAGGAGGTTGATCACCGCTGGCCTACAAAACCCACAAAACAGTAACAGAATCCCTCCCCTCCCTCAGCACCCATCATCCATCATTCTGTTACATATAACTGAAGCTACACAAACCGTACAAAACCACCATCTCATAGCAAAGAAAAGTAGCTCGGTCAGCCCAGGAGGCCAAAACTCTGTGCCAGCATAGCCACCTCTGGCCCAGAACTCAGTGAAGTTCTCTCCCTGGCTTTTGCAGATGTTATGCAGAAGAGAATGCACAGTTATAATTTGAGTCAGATATTGTTCTGTTGCCTCTGATCTTATAATTCATGTGCATTCTATCCTTCAACCTTTTACAGACTCTGTCTGAGAGGCCCTGCCAGTGACCCCCCTCTGGACAACACCTTGCTGGAGAAGACCCCAACTGGCCATCGAGGATCAACTCAGAGCCCTGGATAGGTAGCTATCACCCACCTTCCTTCCAAGCAAAGTACTTGGACTCTGTTTCCCTTCCCTATCTGGATTCCAACCCTTCCACTGAGTCTCTTTCTCCTGCTACAATTGAGAGTGCCTCTGTGTGTGTTTGTGTGCATGCATGTGTAGGAACCAATAGCTTCGTGGGACTCTGTGGTGTGTTGTCTGTTTAATAAACCTGTTATTGTGAAACCCTGAGTTGGGTTTTTGTCTGTTTTCTGACTGTTTCCTCCTTGCCACCACTTATCTGCCCCGGGATCTCCCAGCTTTCAGCCTCAGCTTCCAGCCCCAATCTCCCAGCCTTCTGCCTCTCTCTTTCCTGGCAGTCTCCTCCTCGCCACCAGGCTTTTTCCCTTGCTTCCACCCCAGCAGCAGTGACCTTGAGTAACTCTGGGCCCACTTGACCTTAAGTAATACCAAGCCTCAGTTCCTCAGCCCAGCTTCTCTCTAGTCTACTGGTTCTAATCCCCACCCCAGCAACTTTCACTCTCTACACTTTCTCTTTTTCACTTTAACCTTCCCCCCAAGTACCCCAAGCACACAGATACACACACATACACACACCGTACCATCCAAGTTAGGAACTCACCTGTGTGTATGTGTAGGTGGGTGGTATGTGTGTGAACTCGTGAATATATATATTGTCATCATGTGCGTGATATACGAATTAATGATCCGTGTATGTGTACTGAGTGTGTGGGTATTGACAACTGATTGTTGTCTATTTTTGGTGTGTGTAGGTGATCAAATTGGTTATAAGTATGCATGTGCCTAGGATGGTAATCTTGGATGTGTAGGTCCCTGAGTTGGTAGTCTCTGTGTGTATGTGTATGCACCTAATTGATTTTTGAGTGTATGCATATACAATTGTGTCATACCCTCCTGTCTAACAGTGCAATTTTGAGATCCTGAGAGTTGGCCTGACCCCACAGGGCAACATAAATAGGGTCTGAAAGGATACAAGGAGGAATACTGACATTATGAATATCCATAGGTGTTAGCTGCAGAGATGAACTGACGTTTACTTATTAGAGAAAACACCTAATTACTGAAAATTCTACTATCATGAACATTCCCAAACTGATTAATTTTAATGTGGGTAAGCCTCCTATACAGACCAGTGATACCTTGGCATATAATGGAAAAGTACCCCATGCTAAATGGTGAACACCTAGAATCTACTGCAAGAAACAAATAATAGGAATGTGAACTTTGTCATTTACTCCAGTGCAATTGGGGAAGTACGTGTGTGCATAAACATCAATAACTTTCTTACAACTAGCAACCTTATAACATATAGTGATAACACTCCTTTGGAATACCAACCCAGGCCTCCCTCAACACAGTCGCAGTACTCTGTCTATCCATATCAAAGTGGTAAACAACCATCACTCTTCCTACTTCTTACTCCACTCACCCCAGTGCTACTGCTGGGTCTAGATCTGGCCTGTAAGGCTTCTTGAGATCCTGATCTGACCCGGGTGAGTTTGAGAAGCAACTACATCAAATAATTTTACATTACTATATCTCATCATGTCAACAAACTCTTCAAGACTCTCCTGTGGCTGCAGAACCAGAGACCATTGGGGAAATGCTCCCCACACTTCAGCTTTGAGCCCAAGTCAAACATATACATTTAGAAACAACAAAGTGCTGCTCAGGGAAAGATCCTTTATTCATAAAGAAATATCTATTTTTAATGAAGTTACCCTAAAGAGCCATAATTTCCAGTCTTCAGAACAAGTCATTCATGGGCCATAAGTGGGTTGTCCCAGCTGAAAAATTAAGTATCATGTTTTCAGAAAGCTCCTTGTTTAAAATTCTGCTTGGTAGATTATTCTGTTTCTTCCTCATGCAGAAGAAGATTTCCATACTCATATCCAGGGCTCTGCACTCTTTGCATCAATGTCTATCTCCTGTCTTTTTGGAATTAGATGCTCATCAAACATTTAAGAACAATGCCATAATTATTCTTACCTCCTCTTTCAGGCAAAGAAAATGGTTTTATAAATATTTTTGAACTCTTTCCCCATTGCAAAAGCGTATGGGGCCTCTTGCTTTTATTGCTTTCTGTGTTAAACTTAATACCAGAGAAGTGCTTATTTCATTGATGCCATTTCATGGAGGCTTACATTTCTGTTTCTTTACTTCCTTCTTAGTTATGCTGTTTCAAAAGGAGTCACATCCTTATACCAAGTTACCTAGCAGTGGTAAACTGTCAGGTTTTTTTTTCTACCACTGAACAAGGAACTTTAGTGGAATAAAAGATTTTCCTCAAAACTACTCTCTGTCCTTTTGCTTCCAGGCTATTTCTATAACTTTCCTCTTCTATCAGGCTTCTTGCTACAATTTCAAAGAAACAGTGCACATATCCTCCCAGGTTCTTAACCATTAATTGTTTATAATGCATGTATCTGAAGGAAACAAGCCTTAATGATATCTCAAGTAAACATTTCATATTGCTTAGAACAGTAAGTGCTTTAGGAAGTTTGTACGAGCTGCTCCCATATGAACAGAAACAAGCCTACTTCATAGTTTTCAACAGTGTATTGCCTTGGGACTGAGTGCAGTAGACTTACATTTTAAAGTTACATAAGATTAATTTTTTATGCTATTGAAGCAAATTGGCTTTGTAATTACATTTATTTTCACTTGCAATTTTGTTGTCCTACTACTTAGCTTATAGTCACATTTGCCGGTTAAAACATTTTTTTTTTAAACCCCATAATATGATACAGTCTACAGTTAAATTATTTTCCTAAGAATGCTGAATACAGGTAACTGTAGATAATTTGAGACTCCTTTCTTGCACTTGCCCAAATTTTAATTTATTGATAGCATGAAAAAATGTTCATGCGCAAATGAAACCTGTAAGAAAAGGATAGATATATTTCAATCACTTTTGAATGTGATCAATAAAATATGTGTACTCAATAATACCAAATGAATGGAGGTGGCATGATAGCCACCTTACTCCTGAATTTTGTGCCTTTTGCTCCTTCAGACTGTGTATGGTTACTTCATGCTTTTGAATTACTTTTAATGTAGGGGTAAGAGTATGAAACAGTCTTTTTGCAGATGAGCTGCATGAGAACACTAAGCAAGAAAAAAAAAGGAAGGGTACCTATCATATCATCTTCAAGAGATCAATAGGTGAAAGTTAACCCTTAAAGAATAAATTCACATGTATGTAAATTCAGGTCAATTCTATCATTTCTTTCCCATATGTTATGGAAATATGAATTATATAACAGAAAACAGGGATAAAAAGTATGTTAGTTCATCTCCCTGCCATTCAGCAGAACACTTATTTACATTTTGCCCACTGCTAGCTTTAACTGTGTCAAAGAATGGGTCTTACCTACATCCTTTGGGAATGAAAGATCTTAACGTGAAGAAATGCATTCAGAAGGGTTTTTTTGTCTTCCTTAATACTTATATCATGATAAATAATTCCTTTCTCCCCTAGGTATGAAGATACTTCAGATATTTTTAGACAGTGTTGCACCTTCCACAGGTACCAAGTCAGAAAAGCATCCTTAATTCAAGGCACCACTCATGCAGATGCTTATGCATTTTCCTGAATCAGGGCCAAGATTACCACTATCCAAACTACATACTTAGTCCTGTAAAAGATAACACCCCAAGAAAAACTTCCCTCTTGAATAATTTCTGGAACATCATGGCTACAGCATCACTCCTACACTACCACTTTCTAGGTGACATATATTGCCATTTTAATAATTTGATATGTTGGTAAGATTCTCTATAATCATTTCAGTTGCTCCTCTCTGAACTTTCTCCATTTTGTAATTTTTATCATCAGTATATTCTCAGAACTGAAAAAGACTGAGATTGTTAATATTCTCTCTACCTACTCTGATACAAACCAAAAAAGATGGAAATTTCTATGCATTCATATTACAAAGGTATTGTCTTAAAAGTGGATCAACGCTTGCCACAGCCTATGCAGAATTTTCTTCTTTGTCCATTGGGGAAATCTGATGAGATGGAAACAGTCAGGAAAATGGGAGAAAGACATGCATCCCCAGATTTTTTCATGAATGAGGTATGAAAATTTAGAACATTCTTGGCAAGAAATAGTACCATTCTGTTAGTGTTGGTCTTTGTTTATGAGGGAAGAAGTACAATATCTTCCAGAATTTCCACTGACCCTATTCCTGGCACGTAACATACTTTTATTCTATAGAGTTAATTAAGCTCTGACTAAAACAAACTCAACTCAGCTGACTTCAGTAATGTTGCACCAGTTCATGGTGAGTTTGTCTTTCTCAGACATGACCTTATTCTTTTGTGTTTACTGTTCATGGATTCTGTAGTTTCTCTACAATTAGAATGTGTGAATTAGTATTAGTATTGCACAGGTGGTATCCCTTGCTTTAAGTTCTTTACATCTTATAAGAAATTGAATTCAACAGCTCAACTTTCTAGCTAGAACTTTGACTTTGCAATGTTTGTCTCCTGATGTTATTCTCAAATAGAACTCTACCAGTCATATCACAAGGGATTGGGAAATATTAATCTCAATGTTTGCTTGAAATATTAAATTTAACAGGGATGATCAGGCTCTCAGCTCTGTGATTCACACCTTATGTTCATTTAAAAGTTCTTCCTTTAGTGCATATATTCACTTATAATGCCTACTTCTAAAAGAATTAAAATTTGAAAAAGATGGTGAATTAGTATTGTATTTAGGCTACAGAGACAACACTCCTAAAACAAATGCTTGCTTTTAGTCTCAAGATAGGCCAATAAGAAAAATACCACTACTTTTGAACTTTTCTTCAGGATGCATTTGATTAAATTAAAATGGGGGTGGGGGGAAATCAATCAGCAAAAAAATAAGGAGTAAAAATGAGAGAATGAGTGTCAGATTTCTCACAGAAGGTTCAATTGGCAAAAAAATTAAATAGGTTATCAGATGGCAGATGTAGGAAGAAATGAGGTTTGCCAACCATTTGGACAATCTGGAAAATAAATGTGTGTTTCTTTCCCCCAAGGGTATCCTGATCAATGCAGAACAGAAGCAATCAGAAAACTTATGAGCATATTTCTTTGATAATTAGAAGTTTTAAAAATCTGATATTTAGTGTCAAGAATTCACATTTAGTCACCAAAATAAGGGCCAGGTTTTATAAGTGCTATTTAGCTAGCAGATCCATTTGTTACTCGCTGGGCACAATTTTCAAAGGAACTTGGAACCTAACAAGGTTAGCTCTTTAGAATATCCGGCTCTAACTTACTGAATAACCAATTAGTACAATTTTTGGTTTTTCCCCCTGAAACTAACATGCATATATTGCATTTTGGGTGAATATACTTTCTCATTTTTGAGGCAGAATATGGTAACCCAAATTCATATATATCTTCAGTTCACTGACCTTCAAGATCCTTTTAAAGAACTTGTGTATGCGACCTTTGGAAGTCTTTAAAGATATGATACAATATGAAATACTCTGTCTGCTTTCTGAGTATCAGTAGTCAATGTAAAGTTCCATAATTCCTTGGTAACAATATGCTAGTCTAGTGTTTGCAGGAATAAGCCCTGAATTATATATCCATTAAGAAAGTGAGCATGAAGAAAGAGTAACAAAAAAGTGAAAAAGTAACCATCATGATTGCCTTTGAATATGAAGTGGAGACTTTATTCACTAAACTAAATCACATTGGCCTGTACGAAAATATAGAGGTATTGTTTAGGACATTAGAGTCTAGACTCTCATTTCATTTACTGAATACAGCTTGTGTCTAGAGTTCAGTGAGTGCATTAATCTATAACAAGATCTATATATATTCTAAATTTAATAAAGATGTGTGTTTGATTACATCAAACACTCAGAATATACATTTGCACACAAAAATAAAGGAACCTTTTACAGTGGTCTTAGTATATGGTGAAGAAGTATGAATTTCCTTGTGCAACAAAAAGTACAAGTTTCATTGGAAGCATTATCAGGACAAAATTCCACATTTCCTTTCAAGGTGCTAATCCTTCACTACCATCAGTAGGAGCTTTGCCTTGGACTTCAGTGGACATCGGATCAGATACTGACTGTCACTACTGTTTAAGCTGAAGTGTTCCACTAGTCCTTCTTCAAAGTCACCTCCAAATAGCTGCTGAATTAACCCATTTTAGACAAATAGTATGAGTGTGCTCCAGTTAATATGGAATGGGTCAGGAGGTCTGAGTTCTTTGCCACTCATGTTGGACCAGCTACTCTATTGGTTTATGCCTCTGTCTGCCTTTTTGTCTAATATGTCTATTTGAACTAAACTATGTAAGACAGAGATGACTTCTCACATGGTGAGGCATACACAGGCCTCATTCTCAGTCAAGGACTCTACGCACTTCTGTAATGCACAATATATGGTTTAGAAAGCCATGAATATTTATGCAGCAGTATGCATTTAGGTGTGGTGTCATAACTATACAATATGGTCTAAAAAGATCGGTTTGAATAGAAAGTTTCTAGCTGCTTAAATTCACTCTCATATGTTGCAAAGGAATTACAAGTAAACTGCATTAGCTTTGCTATTCCAGAAAAAGTTGAAGCCAAGGATACTACTAAAATGCATTTTCAGGGTTCTTTCATGTTTAGAGGTGCTTATCTTCTGACATGTTAGAATGCTGGGTTGAAAAGAATGGATACGGTTTTCTTTGATTTAATAAACGTGAATAGTGCCAGCTAACATTAGTTACATGCCTCATTACCCTTCACTAATTGGTTTGTAGACTGAAAGTTATCCATGCTTACTTATTTTTCTGGCTCTTGACTAAATTATAGAATGAAATATAAACTCTAGGAATCCAGGAATTTTGCGACCATATGAAAGTCTGACTACATCCTCATTTCAAATAAAAATGTGTTTTTACTTTAAGACTGCTAAGTTAAGACAGTTATCCCTATGTAAAATCCAACTGAAGACAAGGCACAGATTGCATTTATCTCAAGGTTGATGTCAACTAGCTACTTTTAGGTAACAGCTTCTTTATATAGCTGTGGGTGTTGACGTCTGTAAGTTATTTCAGGTAGCCTAGATTGGCATTAATTTAGGATCAACATTTCCCTTCACATCTGTTTTTCTAATAGGAAAATATAATTTAATGCCTTATGCCAATTTCATCCGCTTTTCATAAAAATCTGTCTTCTGGGGAATTTATTTATCATGGAAATAAGTCAGGCTGGAGATCTAGTGATGTGGGAGACCACCAAAGTTCCTTTCTTGAGTGTGCCCGACTGTATAAATATAGTGGATTTTTGGATGACTACAGTGTGTATTTTATGGCCTTGATAACATTAGGTTGAAGAGAGCTGAATCATCAAGTAACAGTTACTGTATAAATCTGATAATATTTTTTAAACACAATGGAGAAAAAAATTAAAATCAATACTTGTGTTGTGCCCATAGAATGTATATCTCCCCAAGGAACAACATGTGTAGGTAATGCATGCGTGTATGTAATATACAAGTGAATAACTGCACATGACAATAATTTGAGCAGGTAAAGGAGCTTTTGAACAAGCATGTTTTACCTCTGGGCTGCTTTCTGGAAATCAGGGCAAAACATGCAGCTCAACTGAAATCAAGTGAAATCTCTTTTTTGAAGGCAAAATTCGGAGGAACATAGGATTCAAAGGGTCCCTCTGGGTCGTCAAGTCCAGACACCTGCATCTGCAGGCAGTCGTTAACTGAAGGAATCTCCAAAATCACCATTTCCAGTCACCTCACAAGCAACTACAATACTAAACAAAATAAAAACACATACTGATCTAAGATCTACCAGTAGAACCGCTTTAATCAAAATTCCTCCAGTGCCAGAGCACTAATACGGTGTAGCACTGATTGATTTCTATCATCCAGTTGTAACTCACCCGGGCCTTCTGTTACTTTTCAGGCAGGATATAGGAATCAGTTACTAGAGAAACGTAAAAGAAGTCATAGCTTGTTTCTATTCTAAGGCGATAATCTAAATTTTCTTCCCTCAGGACCTCTAAAACAATATATTCTTTTCTCTTACGATCCAAACCCATGTCTTCCTCGCAAATTATTTTTCTATAGATTTGTCTGCTAGGTCAGGGTTTGGCAACATTTTAGGAATGGCAAGTTGAATTAATGCAGACTGGTCCAAAGGCAGGCTGCTGCTGCTGCTGCTTTTCCCCCACTGCTGAATTGCTGTTAATGTCATGGCTTCACAGGCCAATTACAGTTGCGTGACAGGCTGAATGCAGCCTGCAGGCTGTATATTGCTGTAATTTGGTAATATTCAAGGCTCACTATATTAAATAGAGAGGCACATCTTACACTTAAAGGAACCAGTGGTGGTGTTTTTATACTACGTCTATACATCTCAGGGACCCAAACAAGCTCAAGACAAAGAGGTACTACTGTTGAATCAGTCTGGTGGTCTCTCTGAGCTAATTAGCACTGGGTGAGTGCCACACAAATGCTGCTATACAGTTTTCAAGCCTCAAGTTAGTAGCTCTTATGCCATTGCAGTGTACTCTATAGGCATGCCACTTGTTGGGAGCTACCATGGGTACCTCTACATAGCACTTCATTGTAGATCTGCTTTTTAAGACTAAATGTGCTGCTGGTTGTTGATGAACAGTTCATTTGTGAAAAATTACAAAATGTCTGAACTACGATGAACCTACCATGTTTTGGTGTTCATTTATTTCAATAGATAAAACTGCCCTTGGCTTAAACCTTATTAAAAAAGTGAAAGTGTCTACTCTGAAAACTTGGCCATTCAACAAATATCTTGTGCTATGACTAAACAAGAAGACATTTTATCACCTCTGAATCCAAGAACATTGTGATATTCTTGATGAACATTTCACATTTAATAAAGGTTGAAACTCAAAATAAACATGCCACGATGAACTTAAGAAATATTTGTTATAGATGTACCTTACAAGGATTTCTCAGGCTCCTGGTTGGAAGTTCTGTTAATGCAGTAGATCATGATTCTCAGTGAAAATGACTATACAAAATAGGGCAATAAATCCTATTAAACAAAAAGCCAGGTCATTCTGTGCTTTTAATCCAATTTAGTCTAGGGGACAGATTTTCTTTGTCTTTAACAACTTGGGAAAATAATGGTAATTTTAATTAGAAAAGATTGCTATAGTGAAATTAAAACTAAGGAAAGAAACAAAGGCCTGACGAACACTAGCTGAATTCTGAAAAAAATGTTTCTCCATTCTTTTTTATTGTAAATTAAAGTAAAAATGTATGATGAAGTGCAGATATGTAAAGAAAATATTCTGCAGGAGGATAGAGTTATGAGTTATATTGGATGTATTCTGGAAGTTTTAGTCTATTCTATGTAAGTTATCCAACTGTGTGTGTGTGTGTGTATGAGTGTGAGAGAAAGAGAAAAAGCACTTTTCTTTGAAATCATTCATGCTTTCCTGCATGGTGTACCCCCTCTTGTGTTTTGATATGAACCATTTCCTTTTGGACATCTTCCTCTACAATCACTACTCTCCAGCAGTCTTCTTTGGCATGCCTGTCACCTAATGCATCCTCCCTCAAGGATAATGCAAATCAAGCTAGAAGAGGGAGTACAAAATTTGTAGTGGTTGTCTCAAGGCTAGGGATGACAGGACATTGCACAAGCATGTGGTGAAGACATGCAGCAGAGGGATGAGGAAAGAGAAAAGGAAAAGAATAGTAGCTGCTAGGCAGGTGTGTGTCCATGAAGGGCTACTGCCAGACAAAGAGAATGAGTGTGTGTGAGGACTTTCATACCCATGCAGAGTATGGCACTGTGTAGGGACACATCTTCACTCATTTCCACTTTTGTTCCTAGAAAAGCCACTCCTATTCTGACCAGGATGAAAACTCGTACTGTTTTTTGGCTTTGAATTAAAACAATGACAGGATTTCTTGCATTTTAGAAGAAAAAGACATTTTAAAGGGAGATTTATACATCATGAGTTATGCCTTCAGTGTGTCTTTCTAGAGATGGGAGGGAGTAGTGGCTATAGGTCTCCCATTTACCTTTATCTTTGGATAAAGAAGGAACAGGGAGGCAGAGGTATAGAGACAAACAGTTTGAGGAATCTTTTTTTTCACAAGCTCAGGAGAAGCAAACCAGGGTCAGGGAAACAAAGCAGAAAAAAGTGACTACTTGGCTTTTAGCAGAGTGGGAGCGGTGCTCTTCAGTTATTTTCCCATAAGGAGAAGGCAGTACAGGGTAGTACCTCAAAGACTGGTTGAGAGGCACAAAGTTTCATAGGTGACAGCTGTCTTCACCAGATGCTAACCTTCATACATCTTAGTAACCTGTCCTTAGTACACCATGTGCCCTTCCCATATCACAGAAAGTTTAACGGGTCTTGCAAAGGAGGCAAAGTAGACTTAAGAGACATGTCGGCCTTCTTTCCTTTTGAGTATCGAACACACCGGTTCAATAGGTGGCCATTCTTACATATTTATATGTAGGCCAAGGAACAGAATCAAAGGATTTGCTTCTCCACAATGACATTACACACAGGTATGCAAAGCTATAGGCCCAGATGCTGTTTAATAAAACAGTGTTTACTCTGCTGTCTCAAAATACTCTTTGGACAATGTAGCGATTTAGACAATACATAGTGCATACTGACTCAGAGTAAATAAAATCATGGAAGAGCGTTTGCATTTTAGATGCCTCCAAGATCTTGCTTGTATCAGTTTCAGACAGAATATAATCTGGTTTCATTTTCTCTTTCTCCCTACTCCATGCAGGATCGTGCAGGATTTTGCTGGTATCAATTTCAGACAGAAATGTAATCTAGTTTCATTTTCCCTTTCTCCCAATTCCATGCCTGTCCTTTTTAATTAGCATAGCTCTGCTTTTTCAGTAGCATACAGTCATCCACTTCTTTCAGATTCTATAGCTGAGAGATCTCAGTGCACTTGAGAAATATTAATGAAATACAACAATGTACTAATTTGTGAAAATAAGAAATACACATGACTTGCAGGAGGAAGGAAATTTATTCTGATAGCTATGGAGTGTGTATACACAATGGGTATAAAATTAGAGCTCAGATTAATTGCTTCTTCAGTTAAAGTAAACTGACAAATGAGATTTTCTGCCAGCCAGAAACCACTCATAATCACTACTAGTAAACCCAAACTGTGATCCTTTGATGACTGAAACAAACCTCAGTTCATTTCTAGAAGCTGTCAAAAATGGGTAAAGAGGAATAGTTCTTCTAGTCCAAAATGCAACTTTTCTTGATTTACCTTTTTTTTAGTAAAACTACATATTCACTCATACAGAATACAGATTGTGGGCTTATACAAAGTAATGTGTAATCATCCCTATGCCATGCAAATCTCTTATGAACATTACATTGCTTATAGCACAAGCAACTATGAACTCTAGCAAAGGAAAAGTATTGTACCTACTAGCCCAGGGTGGGTAAAATACAGCCTGTGCCTGCAGGTGCCCACCAACTAATTGTACCCTGCCCAGCCCACAAGCCTTGCTCCCACCCTTGTGGGCACAAGGGCCTGTCTCAGCCAGCATGCAGCTTCCAGGCAGAGCTGCTGCTGCCACTGCTGCAGCCACCAGGGGACCTGCTCAGCTTCCCTGGCATCCTGCTCACTCCAAGCACCAGGTAGGGAAGTGGCAGGGGGAAGTTGCAGCTGGGTGGAACCGTGAAGCGTGGGGCTGGTGGCAGCTTGGAACCAAGGGGGTGGCAGGACTGTGGCACTTGGGCGAGCAGGGTGCGAGTGTGACACACCTCCCACGCTCCTTTACACTTCACAACCACCACACACACACACACACACCCCTTGCCCCCACTACACCCCACATATACACACCCTCCAACATACCCTACTGCTACCACACACGCAGTCATACCCCCTCACAAATGCCCTGATGCACCCCCCCCACACCCCACCATACACACCCACCCCCCCACACAATATACAAGAGTAAGACTTATTTTGTATTATTATGCAATCACCTATATATACAGTACACAAACAAATCATGAGAAAAATATTTTTGTAATAAAATTAAAATACGTTTTAGCAGATGTTTGACTTTTAGTATATGTTTTTTTTTTTCTGGTTTTAAGATGGCAACCCTCCCCTCCCAAAAGGAGTACTTCTGAGGGGCAAGGGGAGGGATTTCTGGTGGCAAAGGTCAGGGGTTAGGGGTGAGATTTCCAGTCCCATGATAGCAACAAGGGGGCGGGGCACCTGTCAAGGGGAGGGGCTACCCTTGTGGCCCTCAACAGCTCACCAAAACTCATTAAGTGGCCCTCTAGCCAAAATAATTGCCTGCCCCTGTACTAGCCCCTAGAAACTCCTCTGGTCTTATGGGTACACAGCCAGGGGTGATAGCTCTCCATTTCTAGGTCGTAACTCAGCCAGGAGGAAGGGAAAGGCCTATCAAAGCAAAAATTTTTCCTTAAGCCAAATGCAATGACTGGGAAAGGAGAGAGCTTATGCAAAAGTGCTTGGGGTGAGGGAATAGCACCTCTGGCACCTATTTACTGGATGTACTGACTCTCTCAGTCTGTCTGGGTAGAGACAGAAGGAAGTCGTCTACTGAAAAGAAAAGTGAGTGAAAGAGAGGCATGTTCTTAAAGGAACATAAAAGTATCTGGGGTGCCTAATGTGAAATAATACCTTCAGGCTATGTTAGATTAGGATATGAGGATGGAGGATAGCTTTGTTGGGAAGTGAGACTGTGCCAAAAGCACACACCTCATTTGCTCAGGCTGCCCTCCCTACTGCTGCTGTCCTTCCTACTCCTGCTGTCCTTCCCAAAGGCTAGCTGAAAAGGTGTGGCTATTTTCTTTAGTTTACTAGGCCAACCATCTCCGAATACCTCAGTCAACTGCAAAACCAGCATCCATGTTCATGGAGCCCTAGATATGGTCTCTATAGTTTATCTTTCTGAGCCAAACTCTTATTTTGAATGGATAGGAGTGTGAAAACCCAAATAAAAGGGCTGGAGCTGCACTGCCTTTGATGTAACTGAGGACTGATGGATTTTGAGGCCCAAAGTGGGCAGAGGGACTGGACACAGCTGAGCTGGATCCGGAGGGGAAGCCCCCCGGATCCCTTTTAGCTGAGCCAGTAGGGAGCTGCACTGCCGAGCCACACTGCGGTGTACAAACAGAGCGTGCCCGCGTTTGTGCCGGCAGGTGAACAGGAAGGCCCAGGAGGGAGACTCCTGCTAGGGCAGGGTGAAGGCACCGCACTAAATAAACAAGAAGCAACTCCTATGATGGTGTCGACACAGAGTGCTGCCAGCGCCCCTGCCCAGGGGGCACAGCCTACCTGGGGCTTGTCTGAGGCCTCCACCCA
>NW_017729031.1:74344756-74349657 GCF_001723915.1 Gavialis gangeticus
TGCCATGGCAGGGGGTCAGACTCAATGATCTGCTCAGGTACCTTCTGACCCTATAAACTATGAAACTATGAATATGTTTAGTAATTCTAACCTCTTTCACAGCACAGGTCAGAGAATTTTACCCAGATATTTCTGTATCAAACCTATGACTACCTCAATAGACTTTGGTCCAAAATGTGTAAGAGCCTTAGTTAATACATCAGTGACCTTTTGTTAACTTACTGCAACAAAATGAAATTAAAAGATTAAAAATCATGCAAATTTGGCAGCTCCCCTTTTTTTTTCTGCTTTGTTCTAAAGCTAGATTTGTGGCAAGATTTGTTGTGATGCCGAAATGTACAGTATATGCTGATCAAAGATATTATATAGCCCAATGTATTGAATTTTTAAGACAGACACTGATGCATTGCTTCAACAGGACATTTTGCACTTTTCTGAACTAAACCTGTAGTGCAAAAGCAATTAAGCTAACATTTAAGTAGAGCAATTTGGTGAGCTGCCAAAGCAAGAAAAGAATAACCACAACACAAAGCCTCTCAGGCTGCTAACAGAGATGCAGAAAAACCAAACCAACACTGTATCGGAAGAGGACGCGTGTTAGTTTGACCTGACTCCCTAGTATCTATATAAGCTGGATGCTTCAGTGGGGCTTTTAGGCACTTTTATCTAATCAGCTATTAGATACAAGCGCCAAAACCCCCTGCTGAAATGCATGATCTATATAGATGTTGGGAGAGCTGGGTCAAAGTAACATGATGCCTTTTTTGGGCATATGCTGTGCTTGGCATGAGGGTGCATTGAGCTGAAAGTAAAACACCATTTGTGGTTTTTTTCCTACATCTGTAAGCAACCTAAGTGGCCAACTTTGTTCTGGGTTACAATGATAGAAACTTGTTCATACCACTGGAGTTCCATCCTTTGAACAGAGCAGTCTGTCCCTCTACTTCTTTAACTGACATTCTATAATTCTTATCTAGAGATAGCTTCATTCCATTTTCCAATTGTTAGTTTTATGCAAAAAGACTTTCACAAGTGAGCAGTATGGAGATAATAGATGACACCCCGCCCACACACAAGAATCCAACCAATTACTACTTCTCAACAACAGCAAAAATAGGATGCTTATCTCTGAAGTTCACAAAGCTTGAACATGTAAGTCTCTTTCCATTCTTATTTTCCAATAACTTCATCATATCCCTAATCATTTCATGAACGATCTTATCTTCTTGTTTTAAACACTCCAAATATGTTCAAAGGTGTTGTTAATAGTGGGTTTTTCATGTACTGCAGTGTTTTCTGTTCTTCCTATTAATCTGATGATAGATTTCAGCTGTTGAAAATCCATACAGCTCCACTGAAGTCCCCAGCTAAGAATTTTCCCCTATTTCCCACTTCTTCTCTTTCAGCCTTGCCACTCTCAATAACAGAACATTTTCCGTTTTTGCTCCTACCTTGCAGTATATCTTCCTCATTGGCTTTTCAATTCTTTTCAAATCTCCTCTGCTTAATCGATTTCTTTCCCTCTTTTGCTGTTCCAATATCAGCATACAATTTAGTCTGTATATCATTTGTAAACTCCTATCCTTTAGATTTTCTTTCACTTTGCAGCCACATTTTATAATTCTGCAAAAACATAAATTTCTGAAAAGAAGTGTATGCATAAAAGACACCTTTCAAAATAAAAATGATTTAGTAGTTCCCTAGACACTATTTCCCTTTTTTAGACCTGTTATTCAGGAAGGCATCCCTATTTGGGAAAGAACATGTTCTCTTACAATACTCATTCATTTCCCTAAGAATTTCCATTAAGAACCTCTTAATATTTATAAGTTTGGAGTAAAGTAGGAGTGAAACTTAAAAAAAAAATTACCTATCAGCCACTGATGAGAGAAACTTGCTTGTAACCCAAACAAACATATACAAAAGTAAATAACAGTTCTTTTTTATGCCTTACATTATTTTCAGCTGACAGAGTATAAAATAAAAACAAATAAAAGTTGTGGTCTTCTGAGATAGGTGCTGCATTTTATAGTATTTTAATATATCTTATGCGTCTTAACAGACTGTATATAATACTGACTATACTCCATCCTATAATATGGGCAATACTAGAGTGTTACCAACTCAAAATGGTGTCCCATTGATGAGTTCTAGAATATGGAGTAAAATCCACTTTGTTTCATATGGATGTGAAACTCTATGCTGAAAGCCAATTGAAAAATGCCTGTTTATACCAGAACTTGAGATGGCCCCCTGGATCTAGCTGGCATGGCTAGAGAAACACAGAGTTCATACAATATGCATGTACTCACACTTTGAGAAAGACACAGACAAATTGAAGAGAGTCCAGGAGAAAGCAACAAAAATGATTACAGGTCCAGGAAGTACGACAAATTAATAAAGGTGAGAAGAACTGGCATTATGTAGTCTAGAGAAAAGATTGAAGGGATTTGATACCAGCCTTCAAATACAAAAATGGGTTGTTATAAAAAGGGTGGCTATCAATTGTTCCCTGTATCCACAGGGGACAGGGTAAGAAGTAATAGTCTTAAATTGTAACAAAGGAGATTGAGGTTACTAGAAAGAACTTTCCAGTTAGTTAAGCAGTAGCCTGGATTACACTGAGAATTTGCAGAATCTTTGTCAGTGGAAATTTTTTAATTCAGGTTGGGCAAACAATTATGTGGGATGGTTTAGAAAGAAAGGACCTTGCTTTTCGAAGAAGGATGGACTAGATGACCTCCTGAGGTCCCTTCCAGCTCCATTTTGGTATGTGGGTCTATCTTTGATTCTGTTTTCTTTAAGTCTGTAAAAGTCCAGAGAAACCAATGCTCAGAGGTAGTTGTGCTCTTAGTTGATTTTAAGAAACAATTTCAGTCACACTGGTGTGCTAGAAACATGCACTGGAAATTACTATTACCTAAACGGTTTGGCTAAGTACAGACAGTCAAAAAGCCTGAGGCAGAATCGATTGAATCTTTGCAGGTTTCTCTAAACTGAGTAGATTGAACTGATAAGGAACTGCACTGACATTCAGATTGCACTTGGGAAAGGCAGGCTGAGGCCTTCACTGACCCATGCCAGAAGGTGGGGGCTTCTGGAGCACACTTTCCAGCCTACCTCTGTGAGGGTGGGAATAGCCCCCCTCCCAGTACTGGAGCCCCACACCTCTCCCCAGACCAGCCTGGGATCCCTGTAGCTCTGGCCTGCCCAGCTGCAGAAGAGGGGCAAGGGTAATTCCTCCCCTGGGGGGCTAGGCCAGCATGAGTTACTGATACACAGGGGAAAGGGGGAAAGGAGTCCCCCTTCTCAGGGCAGACCCCAAGCCCAGTGTCCCCATGCCAGGGATCTCCCCAAGTCCTGGCCTTTCCAGCTATGCAGGGGTGCTTCCTATAGGCAGTGGAAGGCTAGGGCTAATGGGGCTTAGCCCCCCAAAATATGGGGCAGTGGTGGCAGTGCATAGGTGTGGGCTTTAGGAGGCTGCAATGGGGGGAAAGGCATGCACAGACACAAAGGCAGCTGCACCTGCAGCAGCCTAGCAGTGTGTAGAGCACTGCCCACCACAGCAGGTCATGGGAAAGGGGCATGGGGGGGGCCTGATTGAGGCCCTCATGGTGAGGGAGGGAGTGGGGCAGGGGCAGGGGTGAATTGGGCCCCAGAACTGGGGCAAGTTGTGGGCCACTTGGAGCTCAGGTGTCTCATTCAGGGGCATGGGGGGTGTAGCTCCTGCCACTGCATGCACCCTGGCAGAGGCTCAGGAGGCACATACCCCATGGATTTGTGCGTGGGGCAGAGGTAGGCTGCTGTGGGCTGGCCTCTGCACCCTGCTGCTGCTGTCCTAGGCATGGCATGACACCATGTGCCTGCTGTGCACTGACTGTGCCACGTCCCCTGCCCACCTGGCAGTGGCAGGTAAATGGCGTTGTGCTGTTTTCAGGGCAGCAGTGGGGTGCAGAGCCCAACCTACAGTGGTAGCCTGCCTTTGCCCCACACACAGATATGGGGAGTACATGCCCCCTGGGCCTCTGCCAGGGTGTGCACAGCAGTGGGAGAGCACCCCCAGACACCTGGACAAGCCACCTGGGCTCCTGGGGCTGCCTGGCACATCTTGCTGGCTGCTGCTGGTGCTGGGCTCCAGCAGGATGTGCAGGGTGGTCCAGGTGGTTTGTGCTGGTCAGTGAGGATGGGAGTGCTCCACAGAGGGCAGGATTGGACTCTGCCACCTGATGCAAGCCCCCTGGGCTGCCCAGTACATCCTGCCTGAGCCCAGCACCAGCAAAATGTACCAAGCAGTCCTGAGGTCTTGTGCCAGATTGCGGGGCCCTATCCTTCTTTCTACGGAGCCAGGAAGACCCCCAGCTTGGGGGGCTGAGACCAGGGTGGGGGACTTCATTTCCCTCTCCCCCCTCTATGACAGTGATTCATACCAGCCAGGATGCCTAGAATAGGGGTGGGGGGTGATAACCCCCCCACAATTGGGCAAAGCAGGACTCAGAGGGGATTTTAGGCTAGCTGAGTGAAACCCCACAGAGCCTGGGGCTCCCCTGACATGGGCCGATGCCTGGCTTGGGGCTACCCCTAGTGACTCACACTGGCCTGTCTCAGGGTTGGGGGGGGGGCAACTCTCACAGACCAGGGCTTGGGGGGGTGTGGAACTGGGGGGCTGTATTTTTGTGCCTCCTCCCCACTGCCCTACAGGGTTGACAAGCTCTGGGGCTGGGGGGGGCTCTGTTCCTCCCCACCCCCCCCGTTCCTGAGGTCTGACAGTTATAGGCAGAACCAGATTGGAGAGCAGAGGCTACCTTAGCTCTGTGACAGTGGTGGGGTGCGACTAATCCTGACTTAGCCACAGCCGACAGCACAGCAGAGGCTAGCCTACCTGCTCTGCAAGGGTGGCTGGT
>NW_017729031.1:74354657-74361513 GCF_001723915.1 Gavialis gangeticus
GCCACAGCCCACAGCACAGCAGAGGCTAGCCTACCTGCTCTGCAAGGGTGGCTGGTGGTGGTGGAAGTGGGGTGGGATTCATCCTGGGATGCTGGGGGACTGGGATATAACTTGAGTCAGGAAGGGATCTGGGACAGCAGTTCCATAAACCAATTTAACTTAAATCGGTTAACTTAAATGCTACATCCATCCAAATTATCTTCAACCAGATTCAGTCATTTTTAAACCAGTTTGTGTGTGCTGAACTGTTGTTCTGTTATAGGTTTCAACTGGTTTCTGATCACTTATACCAGTTTATATGGTATGCTATACCCATGTGTGGGCATAGCACCAGGAATCCCAACTCTGTTTCCCACACACCATATCTCAGAGGCTAGAGACAGGTGCCTTGCCACCCAGACCTAGCATGGACCCCACCCCCCCTTCCCCTTGCCTGAATAGGAGAGTGTGGGCAGCTCACCTCTGGTGGGTCTGGGTGGCAGGGGGCACATCATTGGGACTGGACCTGCATAGAGGGAACCCTATGACCTCCATGGTTTAGCCACTGCCAGCAAGTACCCAAGCCATGGGCACCTAGGGTGCTGCAAGACTTTTTTGGCTTGTTGATACAGGGTCCCAGAGTACTAGGTTGTGGGGTGGGGTTATGGAGGCATGCTTGCCTGTGCCTAGCAGCCAATCAGAACTGGCCAGGCTTCTTGGGTGTGCTTGGTAGTCTCCAGCAGCCCAGGGAGCATGTGAAGCATGCTGGATGGTGTGCAGGAGTGCCCCCAACCTGCAGGCCTCAGCCAGTGCAGGCAACCTGCATACCCCACCCCAACCAAATGGCAAACGTGTATACTGTTCACCACTGATCTAACATAGGACACTTACAGAAAACCACACAACTTAGATCAATCTGGTCTCTGTTTTTTGAACTTTTTTGTACGTAGCCTGAATTTGTTATTTGGACCACACTTGGTAACATTTGTGTGTACAGACTTATATTTAGCCAACTAGAAAGATTGTATTTGTACACAAGGAGCCTTATAATTTCCCATTTGGAGTGACCAGTGAACAGAGAGACAACAATATTTAGGCAGAAGGAGAGTAACTCAGGTTTTGTCTTCTCTTCTGCCTAGAGGGAACAGACACCTGCTTGTGCAGTTCCAGTCCTGAAATCCCTTTTGCTTTCATGTGGTTACTCTGAGTGTTCTCTCGAGTCTTAAATGAGAGGAATACATTACAGTTTTAAACTTTGATGCCCCATTAAGATGAATATGCACCTAATGAGCTGAGAAATTACCAGTGTTGTTTTTTGTAGTATTGCATAAGACTACCTAATCAGGACTAGGCCATGCTCATTGTGTTCTTAACTCAGTAGCTATGAAATTTGGGAGAAGATCATGTTCAAGCATATGTTTAGTATAGCAACAATAAAAGCAGTAATAGACCTTACTATTAAAATAGTGCTAAAAGGATAGTTTCATCTTTTTAATAAGAACTGTACTAACTACCCTATGCAGTTCAGAGAGAATTTGGCATAAAATTTAATGAGTATTATTAGTATGCCAGATGTCCTTATCAGAATTGTCAGCATTTTAATGTCTCAAGACACAAACAAAATCAAAAGAGAGAGAGAGAGAGAATTTCTCAAACCATAGAGTGTTTTGTAAAGCAAGCAGCTTAGCCTAGTAATAACACTTCAGCTCTATAAGAAAAACCCCAAACCAAAAAACCCAAACCAAAAAAACCCCTTAAACCTTAATGCAGTGATTAAAGCCAGCTGGAATGTAAAATATGTCCTTGTTTCTTAGGTCAGGCTCTGTAAGAATGAAGCAATTTCTGGTGACACAACATGAGACTCTAAAGCCAATTATATTCCAGTGTTATTCACTGATGTTCTCTACCTGACAACTGGAGTGTGGCAAGTCTTATTCATACTGTGATCTATGAGCATGGCTATGAAGCTCCATTTTCCCTCTAGGGAAATCTTGTAACAAGCAGTTGACAGAGCAAAACAAAATTTTGAAAGTAACAAATGAAAAATGTAATAAATATGATGCAAATAAAGAACATGGGAATTACGGCATTGTATAATGCCTAAATCCAAATACTAAGTTTGCCTTCCTTTCAAAGAAATATTCTTAGTGGAAAACTGTTATTTAAGCCATCAGAAATGACAAGCGTGTATCATTGTGTTGGTATATTACCAAAGATCACATCTTGAAATATTTTAGAGTATGTTTGTATGGTGTAAGGCAATACCATACTGAGACACCTTGGGCTAGCTGTTTATGTGCTAGCTCCCGAAGTGAAAGCAGTGGCTTATTTGCTTTTTTCCCCCGTCATTGCAGTGGCAGGATATTGGCAGTATCTTTGTCTTCTCTGGTTCTATCTATGCTCTGTTATAGGGTGTTTTTTGTGCTTTGGCTATTCCTATTTGTACATTTGGGTGAGGGTTTGAAGCTGTGATTTTAGGGATTTGTTGATTTGATGACTGCCTGTAAATTCAGTGGATTGGATTCAATGGCCCAGGCAGTTTCTTTCAGTCCTGTGTTCCTAGATGTACAATAATATAACTGAATATAACTATACTGCCTCAGGTTCAGGAACTAGCATGCACAGAGCTAGCATAGTGTCCCCCAGTGTGGTGGTTCCTTGTGGCATATAGACTTACCCTTAGTGACCAGGAAAAGTTGTCTAGTTCTACAAACTTTCCCTGAAAGAATCTAAACTGATGCTTCTCTTTTTCAGATTGAGTGACAACTTTGCCTAAATTACTTGAACAGCTCACTGATGATCAGTGATCACTCAGCAGCCCATAGTTATTTAACAAAACTCTCAAGGTCCTGCAGGTTTCATTGGTTTCAAAGTTAATTATGCTGCTGCTGAAATATGTTCCTGAACAGGTGAATTAGAATTAAAGTTCTGAAGTGAAATCCTGGACCTACAGAAGCCAGAGTTTTGCTGTTTACTTCAATAGTGTCAGGATTTCACACTGCTACAGTTATTTAAACTTATATATTTTTATTTCTTACAACTGCAAAGATCTAGTCATACTGAAGATGTTCTCTGAAAGGACCGCTATTGATCGGATGTGCAGGATGTCAGTTCCTGTTAACTTTTAGAACAGTTCAAAGAAGATAGCACATCTCTGTTGCAGACCTTGCTGTACTAGTATCAACAAAACATAAAGAACAACAAATGTTTAGTATGTCATAACTAAATCATAATTGCACAAATGTGTATGTTAGCAGCTTTTAATATCAAATAAAAGATAGAGAAAAATTAATACAAATATTACTGAGTTGGGCATTGTTAGTTTGGAAGTTGGCATGTTCATCTGAAATCAGAAACTGGTCATTATATATTACCTTGGAATATGGACCTCCAAATCACAATGAAGAATGTTAGTCATGTTCATAACTTTAAGTGTCAGACTACTTCCATTAAAGTCAAGTGCAGAAGTAGCTTCATTTTTTTTCTTTTTTTTTCCAAGGGTGCCTTTCCTACTTTAGATAGCAATAGCTCTTCCTGTCTTTGTATTAAATCATAGAGTGGAGTGACTATGTATATTTTTAATATACTAATACTACTACTACTATATATTATTATAATGCAGGCACATATGAGAAAAAAATAAACTTTTCGTATTTGTCTTTGATGAAAAATTGAAACATTTTCAGCTTTTAGGAATCTATGTCAGGAAAAAAGGATTAAAGTTTGGTTTTCAATCCTGAATCCAGAAACATTTTGATAAAAAAAATAAAATGTATATTTTTTATTTTGATCAAAAAAAATTTTTTTTTAGAAAACAGTTTCTATTGAAGAAAGAAGGAGGGAGACTAGAAGCAATTTAGAGCATTGGAGAGGAAACTGGTCATGCTCCAGAACAGAAATGCCACATTGAATGAAAGGATATGGGGAAGCAATAAGTAAAATTCTGTATAATAAACTGTGGTTCTAGTCTGAAAAAGCACCACTTCCTCACTGAGCAATTTTGGTTACTTTGTACATCCAGGCTCATATATAGTTGCTGTAGGGTAAAAACCATTTTATTTAGGACTAGGAATCCTGCAGAGCTAAGTAGTCAAGAGAGATGAGAGAGAGGAACTCTTTCCTCTTATGAATCTGAACAGAATTGTTCAACAGTTAATTAACTGGGACAAAAAAGTGCTTGTTTTTAATTTAAAAAATTAGATTTTTTTTTCAAAGCTGAAATGCATAAAACACTTTGCTAAGAAAAACATGAGGGGTTTTCATTTTCTTTTCTTGCCCCTTTTCTTGCCTACCCCTCCAAGTCCCTTTCTAAGAAGAATTTTTGTTGTAATAAAGTAAAGGGGTAACTGGGAAGAGAAACAGCAAAAAGTGAAAACTTGAATATTTAGTTTTTAGTTATTAGCTTAGAATTTCAGTTTTTAGTTTTCCAGTTTTTCATTACAAAAATCAAAACATTTCAATGGAAACAATAAAATAATCCAGGAAACATTTCATTTAGAAAATGTTTGTTTTTATATCAAGGTAGCGTTAGAGTGATGTTGTAGCTGTGATGGGCCAGGAATTACAGTAGGGGCATACACAGTTTGTCTAATAAAAGATATTACCCTAAGAAATTATGGCCTCTAACTTTTTTATTTTAAAATATTTTTGAAAGACTTCAACCAATATTGTTGTTTAGTAATTTGCAGCAGATTCATTCAGGTGTCAGAGGTACAGCATAACTGTAGGCATAATCTGGTTTGCAAAAGTTTATTACTAGTAATGATGTACAAAAATAAAAAAAAATGTCACTTAATTTAATTCTTGTTCTCTGGGCTGGTACCAAGAAAAAGAAATCTTTTTATTGAGAAACTGAGCAGATCTGATAGGAAAATCAGAGTGAAGCTATGCAACCCTACAATAGCATTTTTCCCCAAACCTATTTCCTGAGTCAAATCATTTTATAATCATTGTAACAAAGTTAAAAAATTCTTCAAAAGATTAAAACAGTTAGGCTACATAGATGAATCAATTTATTTGTTTTTAGCTGTATTTTTAAAAAGTTAAGTGTGACATCCGTGGCTTTAAGAAATTCTGCCATTTGTGACTGGTCATTGTGGAGAATTTTATTTATTTATTTTGTGATGAGCTTCAATAACTCAAAATAGATCTACCGGAATGTGGTTGTTGTACCAGGATATTTCCATGGTATAACATGATGAGTCAGAATGCATGATTTCCTAATGCCAATTTATAATGGACATTAAATCATAAGTGTTGCCTCTGAGTTAACATGTAACGATTCCACTAAGTACCTAGGTGAAAGAAGCCTTCAATGGCCACCAGCACTCTTCTTTCCCCAGTGGCTCACAACAAATCATCTTATACACCACAGCACAAGGCTAGAAGCTAAAAAAATGAATACACCAGTAATTTCTTTTTGACAATGATTTGACACCCGGCTGATGGAAGGAGCTAACCGTATGACCTCTAGACTGTAAGTTCTGCTAAAAGAGATTCACTTGAAACACCCATGGGGTTATGGATTCCTGCTAATAGCAGCAGTAGGATGGATGATAAAATTATGGCAGTGTAGAAATGCGCTCTCAATTAATTTCCCATCATGTTAAGGCCATTATCATTGGATGTCATCTAGTGAAATGGAAAAAAAAAATCTAAACCAAAAAATCCCTTCAATACCTTTGAAAGTTCCACTCACTTAGCACATCATATAATTGCAGATTATGGCAGACCAGCCTCTTAAAACAGTTTACCTTCAAATAAAACTTTAATGGTATCGATTTGAAAGCACTGACAACTGAATTTTGGTCGAAAAATATGCATGGGGGAGTAGAAACAAATTATGCACAAGGGGTGAGCAGGTGGATTTGGGTTTTCTAAAGAAATTGCAGCCTGGTCCAAAACTCATAGAAGTCATTGGCAACCTTTCTAATGACTTCAGTTATCTTGGTTTGGCCCCTCTTGCTGCTGAGCTCATATTATTTTGACTGGTATTATACAATTGCTTCCCTAAAGATGCTGTTCCTAACCAGAGGCTTATAACTTCAGCAATTTGTTCTATGGTGGGAGATTTTAAAGATGTCTTTTATTTCCTTTTCTAAAAGTAGTATTACAGTCACCATGGAGATAACTGAGCCTATTATCCCTAAAAAAGAGAAGATCCATGTCTGGGAGGTCCCTTCTATGTATGTAAATCTGGGGGTATGATACTGCCCCCAACTGCAAGTGAGACACAAATTACAGTACATGTGAAAAAAGTGGTAAAATCAGCCAAAGAGAAGGTGGGGGTGGGTGGGAGTGGGGGAAAGGAAGGACTGTAAGAGAAAAGAATGTGGCCTCAAGAGACCAGAGATAATCAATAGTACCAAGGGTTTCAAAAGTTTTTTCCAAAGATACTGGGTGATATTAGATCCTAAATGGGGATGATGATGACACTCTTTGGAGCCATATTTTCACCGGTGGGCTCTAGCTGTGTGTTCCTAAAATTGTGAATGGTGTTTTGTACATGCTATCCCTGCATTAGGTGAGACAAACTGGCACTTACAGTAATTTTTGCACCTATCTTCCTGATTCATTCACTCCAAAAGCATCTGGTCCAATTCCCGTTCAAGTCGATGTCAAAACTTTAATTAGATCAAGTGAGAACAGGAGTGGCCCCTGAACTCTGTGTGCAAATGTAGAGTCTAGAAGAGGAACAATGGGAAATCTAGCACAAAGTAACTGAAATTAGTCATAGGAAGTACCTAGCTGAAAGGATCTTACTGAAGCAAGATTTTATTTTGTTCTCATCCAATAGCCATAAAGAGGATTCAATAGTTTTAAACTGATGTCGTTGACCAGGTGCCAACCCCCTCCCCCCCCCCCCCCCCCCCCCCCC
>NW_017729031.1:74361604-74386653 GCF_001723915.1 Gavialis gangeticus
CCCCCCCCCCCCCCCCCCCAGGAACTCAATCAAGAACTGAGTTCTATCAAATTATGAGTAAAACTGTGGAGAGAAAATGGATTGTTTATATTTGAACTCAATTCACACTGTTGTTCTACCAAAGGTTACATGAAACAGCTTTAACAAAGGAAACAATGTTTCTCAGTTTGAAATGGCTGCCTAATACCCCTCAAAACGGAAGAACTCCCCTCTCTTTTGAGAACATCTGTTTCTCAGCTGGACCAGGCAATAATAGATGCATTGAGAAAAGAACTACAAATGCAGAAGAATGTGATTTTCTCCTTTATTTTCCCTTACACCCCCCAAAATAAAACAATTGGTAAATGGCCTGAATGACAGCTTGGGGAATTGGAGCCCTTTTTAACAGAATCGTTGTAGCTCTAGCATGAGCACTGAAGTTTCCTCATACTACACTATGAAGCTGCCTTAGGGACCATATTTAATAGTGAGACAGTAGTTCAATCTCCAGTCCTGTTTTGTTTTCAGCTTTTCTGTCAGCACATACACAAACTGTAAGGGATGCTTGCACAACTGTACAAGGTAAATCTTTGCAAAATTTTTAATTACTAGTTTACATGATTAAAGCTCTGAAAGAGACATTATTGCCTGTGAAGCTAAACCCATGTAATTTTTTAAGACCACAGAAGTTTGAGCACTTTCTGAAGTGTTTACCATTTTTTATGACAAAAATTTGACAAAAAAAAATCCTAAGAACACTTGCTTCTCAATTAGAATTACAAGAAATATACATATAGATATCTGCATATATATCACTGAAGTGAAGGGGAAGGTAAAAACATCTTTATCTATATGTATATGTATGTATGTATATGTATGTATGTGTATATATGTATACATATACATACACACACACACACACACACACCCCAGTAATATTACTAGTTAATAACCTGATAATATCTCTTTTATCACATTTTAATTACATGTGGAATTTTACACAGGCCTTTGTTTTATCTGCTAGATAGTTTAGCTGTGTCTGGGTTTTTTTTCAGACTTGATAAATTGTCCTTGGTACTTGAAAGCTTGTCTATATCCCTCCCAACTATACTTTTGGTCCAATAAAAGGTATTACCACAGAAAACCTTGCCTCTGACATGGGTTTCCACTTATTTTTTACAGTGAAATTGCAAAGGGTTTGGGTTTTTTTGCTTCCAGTCAGAACAAAAGTAGATTTTGAAATGTCAGAATCTCACATGAAGTAGAAATTCAAATGGTGGGAAGAGACACACAGGGTTTGAAAAGCTATGTAAAGGCATATGAAGTAGGCTTGCAAAAACAAGCACAATGACTTACATAGTGATAACATCTACCTAATGTTGAGAAATTACAGGAGGAAAAAACCCACCTGATCTCTTTGGTCAGTAAGAAAACAAGGAATCTAAACATAAAAGCTTGTCACAAAGTTTTGGTGAAACTTTTTTAGAATTCTCTAAAACCTAACACATTAATGGGGAGTTTTAATCTGATGAATCTCCATTGGAAACCAGATAGCTTGTACCCATGATCTACCATGGGCTGGCTGGGGCCTACCAGACAGTTTGAATATCCAGGGTCTTTTGATCTGGACCAGGCTATTGTGGAGACTGCCCCAGAGCCAGCAAGCCCAGAAAACCAGCTGCCTTTGGAGTCAGAGAGTGAAGGGAGCTCTGGCTCCAAAGATCCTAGAGTCACTGGCCTCTGGCGACTCACCAGGTGGGCTATGGCAACTCTGGTATTTCAGAAGCTTCCAGGTGCCCTTTAGCTGTCTATGTAGGTGGTAGAGAACCAAAACTTCTGGGTTCCCCAGTTGCCTATTTTTTGTCCTGCATTAGACCTGCTGACTGAAATTGACTTTATTCTTGTCAGTTTCACTACTACCCACCGCTTAATTTTGCAAATTTCTCCCCATGTTAAACTTATTGTCAGTTTCATTATAGCAATCCAGATTTGTGGCGGGGGGGAGTGGGGAGGTAATGAAACTGGTAAGAACTAAGTTCAGTTAATTTATTTTGGGAACATTACATTTTGGGATCTTTGTAATGAAATTTTCTGGATTTCAGTTCATGAGAACTTTAGGTTTTGGCAATGGTTCCAATTTTAAATGGAAATTTTTATGGAACTGAAATGTGATGTCCCAGCCAACAGCATTTAAAATTAGCCTTTATTGATATGATGAGAACAAAAAACATACACTAAGAGTTTAAAATTCATTATAGTTTAGTCTCTAAGACCAGCCCACTAAACAGTACAACTGGCAGGTGTGTTACAAATCAGTAACCTGATGAGCTAGAATACATACTATACTATACTATACAAATTCTTTATAGGGTTTGATAAGTCTGTTACACCTTTGATATTTTTAACCTTGCAGAAATTTATTGTACTGAACATTTGCAAAGTAAATATTTAGAAATAATTATCTGGTTAAACACAGGCCCCAGCACAGTTTTGTTCAGATGACATACAGCTACAGCCTTCTGTTCGCTTTCAGATAACAATACCTTTCTCCAACTTAACCCTGACTATGAATAAGGGACCACGGTTGAATTAATCAAAAAGAAAAGTTAACTTTCTACTAAAATTAAACAGAATACCTTTACACTCATTTGAAAAGGCTAATTTACCAGTGTATTTTCCCCCCATTTTATTTTTCATTTTTGCACATTGCTATGATCTGTGGTTTTGATACTTTCTGGAAATTAAAATAGTCAGATATGATAGAATGACTCTTTTACAACTTTAAACTGAGACAGAAAGCTCCAGAAATATGGAGTGAGAATCTTGTGAGACTTCCATCCCAGCTTTGGAGACTCAAGAGATTTGGACAGTTCCCATCAGGGCTTAGGAAACATCAGCATTCTGTAAACCTTCTCACTCACCAACTCTGACTTAACTGAAGAATGAATTATTCTCTTTACAGAGATGCACTGAAGAACTGAGGTAATGATCAGTATGTAGCCATTTTTGCTTTTGTTTCATATGAGGACTGCATAATAATTAGAAGTTCTTTGTGTGGAGCAGCTGCAATCTGTGAATGTATAGTGCCTAGCACAATGTGCTCCCAATCTTGATTGGGTTATTGGTACTATTGTAATAAATATGATTAACAAAAATAACAGACCTTGAGTTTGGAAAAAAATTAATATTTTACTGAGCAACATGAAAACTATTCTTATAGTTTTTAAGATGAAGGCGTTGTTGAGGCATGCTATATAAAATTGTTTGTAGATAAATCATTATTATAAAGTGTGCCATCTACTGGCATATAAGAATAAGTATCATTGTTAATGAATTAGTAGGTTCAATAACATTGTCATACATTGCAAATGGCTTCCTGAATCCTGTAAAGTAGCCTCTACTGAAAGCTAAGTGCATTTTAAATTGCATAATTATATATATGTGAAGCGAGAGAGAAGTATTGGCTTTTTGTATGCTTGTGATTTAGGCTTGTCATGGTAATGCTGGCTTCATAAACACAGATCAACATATCTTATTATTTTCAAAACATCCAGACCATGCCATATCCAGCCTCTGGCAGGAGGAGCAACTGATCTTTCATTGACAATTTCATCTTACTTCCTAGTGGTACCATCTTGTGAGGAAAGTGAATTACCAGCCTTTAATAGCAACTAATGTACCTAGTGGATGACATTGCAAACTCCAAGTTGGTATCTTTTGTACATCTGTGATATCACAGAATCCTCATTCCTCCAAAGGCCTATGATGAATTAAATGGCTTCTATTAATCCTAGTAAGGAGGAGGATCATCTTGAAATACTGTATGATATCAATCATGGCTGATATCTAAGAACTCACCTTGAAATTTAAATAAACACTGTAAATACATTGTTATTTTAACTGAAAAAGAGAAACCCCAATGTACGTGAAAGTTTCACCAAAGCAAAATGGTTTGGCTAGAGTATATTATTTGAAGAAATGCATTACATGCAAAAGGGCAGACCTTGAGTATTTCTAACATCTAGCATTTGTTACAGCACTGCTTAATCCTTTTGTGCAAGAGCAAGATTCAAATCATTGCGACTTAGAGGACTAAGCTACTTTGACTCTCTCAAAAATACCATTTGGTGCCTCCTCTGATCCTAAGTGCCCCATCTGGTCCAAGTCAAAGGAAAAACTGAGAGCAGCAGAAGTTCATTTGACTGCCTTTAAATGCTGATCCATGCTCCTTAATTTCCCCCCACTCTCTCTAAACACCCTTCATATTTAATTCTTCTTAAAATGTTGCCCAAATCCCACAGGCTGCAATTTAAGCCTTAGTTTTTGTCCTGTTCCCTGAAGACACAGAAAACTATGTATTGCCATCATGGGTAGATTCAGAATTTCCTAAGGACATCACCCCTCAGACCATGGGGGCAAGGGGATAAGATGTGGCTGGAGCTCCTGGGTCAGCAGGAGACACTAAGGAGCTGGACAAGGAGCAAGTGCAGAAGTGGAGAGGAGAAATAACCACTGCTCCCACCGACACCACTACCACTGTACCTGGCTGACTTGGGGGGTGGGGCAAGAGGTCAGGGTTGCCTCTGCCCTGCTCCAGCCAGGGGCTATGGGGACTAGCTATGCAGGGAGCTGGGCATGGGTAGGGACAACAATGGCAGCACTCAGTTTCCTCCTTCTAGACCCTGCTCCCTAACCACCCCCCTAGGTGTCCTTCACTGGTTGGGACCAGGCACTAGAAGGAGTAACCTGTGCATTGCTGCCACTGTCCCCTGCAGAGTCCAGCTCCCCACACAGCTGCTCCCAGAAGTGCATTGCAAGAGTGGGTCAGAGCCATTGGCTCAGATAATAGCCAATGGCTGTGCAATTTCTGTAGTCAATTCCTTGAGTACTGTAGCATGAATTTTATCAGAACCTCCTGATTTGGAAACATTTAGCATATCTTACCTATTTCTACTCTGTTCTCTCTCTATTCTATATTGAGTACCTATCCCTGTCTTTGGAGTTAACTTTGCTCATCATCTGAGTGTTGCAGTAAATCATTCTGCACCTTTTTCTGTAAAAAGAGGTATTACATCATTCAGCCTCCTGCTCATCATCTACTATAGCTCCTCATTTAGTAAGGGACCTGCACTTCCCATTGTCTTCCTCTTACTTTTAAAATATTTATAAAATGATTTTCTGTTACCTTTTATGTCCCTTGCTATATGTATCTCCATTTGTGTCTTGGCCTTCCTGATTTTGTTGTTATATTCTCGTACTAGGATCTTATATTTATCCTTAATAATATTTACTTTTTGTCAGTTTCTACTTTTCTAAACTTTCAAGTAATTGAAGAGCTTATTGTATAGCTAACTATGTTTATTGTTATGCTTTTTATCTTTAATTTTAAGAAATAAAGTTAAAAATATCAGTAGCAAAAACTTTTGCCCATACGTACTGTTTCTAACTATATATTTAGAAACAAAATATTACCTTTAGGGTTATTGAATATGAAATGTATACTTAAATTTACCTTATAGTTTATCACTGTTCTGTTCAACATACTGTAAAGCCAGAGCCAAAGGCAAACTTGTGAAACTGCACCTAAAAGACTAATATCTATAAAACCATGAATAATTCAATAGTGAAGAAGTGATTAGTAAAAAGGTGAAGGAAAACAATAAAATATGAAACAAACATTTGTATTCCAACTTCAAAGGCTTCAAAAAACAATGTCTCCCCCAAACTTCTAAGAACACTACATGCCAACAGCCTTTTTGAATTTTGACTGGAATCCAATTGCATACCTTCAAAGAGAAAAGCTAAGTGGCATTAATCTTTTATCCTGTGTCTTTTTGTGTCTCATAATTTAAAATTAATTTTATTAAGAAAAATGTGTCACCTATGATACCATATACACAGAAATTTTAATCCTGAATCTGAAGGAACCACTTACAGTGGACATAATTAAGGAAGTATAGATTACTTACAATTCTGTACTGAAGTCTGGGCAGGAAATGTCAAATTTATTTTTACAGTTAGAAAAAAATATACTTTTAAGTATATAAAAAGTGTATAATCTCTATTCTATAGAGCAAGATTAAGGGCTTAATTCGACTGAGTCTCCTTTCATTCAGTTCAATGGGAATTTTATCACTGACATGAACAGGAGCAAGCACTTGGTCAGTTGTTTAACCAAAAAACATTGTATTTTCAAATGGCACTATAAAGAAATAGGATGAACCAATCCTGGCACGAGTTCTCCATGAGGAAAGCCCTGAACAGAGGGGAAGAAATGGCTTATTTTCTGAAGTTCTGATGAGATCAGAGCTATTCACAAATTCAGGTTGGAATGAACAATTCATTTTGATAAAAAATAATTCCAAAGCCAAAATTATTTTGTTTTGACATTTTCAGAACTAAACATTTTGATTCTTCATTTTGAAATGATGCTTTAATTCCAAAACT
Source organism: Gavialis gangeticus (assembly GCF_001723915.1). Taxonomy (NCBI): domain Eukaryota; kingdom Metazoa; phylum Chordata; order Crocodylia; family Gavialidae; genus Gavialis; species Gavialis gangeticus. Next base: position 74,368,031 of record NW_017729031.1, read on the forward strand.
TGCTAGAATTTAATAAACAGGAAGATAAAATTGAATGTTTTGTTTGACCTAAGCTTAGCTAGAGTAGTTAGCTGGATAAAAATACCACTAGTGTTCAAATAAGTTATCCTATTATATTCCCTCAAACTTTTAAAGACATGAGTCATTGACAAAGGAAATGCTATAATGGTTCAAATAATTTTGGTCTGGTGTAGTTCAGGTGGCTACTGCCTAGTTTGAACTACTTGGCAGCCTAGCCCCATGGAAGGTGAAATCTAGGAAAATAAGATGGCTACCTTGCTTTAATTAAAATTCGCACATTGAGCACTAATGACCCCAAACTCCTCTTCCTGAACACGTTCACAGCAAAGATATTTTCTATCTGTTCCTGGCAACAAGAATTTGACCTTTATTTTCTGCTATGGACCTCACTACTACCATTCATGCCTTTGTAACTTAAAGAATATACTCTTGTTCTGATTTCTGTATGGGGGTTGAATGCTACGTAAATGTATAACTGGACAGCCAGTCATGAGTTGTGTATCCTAGAAGGAGCACAGGGAACAGATATTGTATCAGCCATATTGACTCCTGATCAATTTCCATGTATTGGTTTTAATTTAGTCCACCCTAAACGTGTTTTAAATTTTGAAAAATGCTCAGAGGATGTCACTGAAAAAGATAATTAAATAAGTAATAAGAAAAATGTGAGCTTTCCTTAATCATCTCAATGCAGTACTAATATAGAAGCTGCCTGCGATAACTCTGTGTCCCTGTTGATCACTGTACCATCTGGTAACTAAGCTTCTCCAGTGTGCCTCGACGGGCCCCATACAACTTGATACTGCATTTATTTGTAAGGATTAAGACAAGAAGTAAGGCTGCTGATTTTAAATATCGAGTATGATTATTCCAAAAAACAGACTTGCAAGTATTCCTACCTGAATGTGACTTGGTAGGAAGAAGAGGCAATATTTCTGAATGGCCCTTTTTTGTGTAAAATTTTGTTTTAGCCATAAACAGCCTATGGGTATACTACAAGTAGAATACCACAGCAGATTACAACTACTATGTCCCAGAGGCGGGAAATGATTGTCAGCCTTGTGAAGGCATGCATGAACATCAAAATATTTAATACAATTTACACAAATATTGCCAATCTGCTTCTGACAGTCCCATATGTCAACAAGATCACTGTTCTTAAAACAGGCAGTTCTACCATGAACATGTCAGCCTGGTGGACACAACTTTACAGATATCAGAGAGAAAGTGGAAGGGGAAACATACGGATTTTTGCTCTGGAACAGATTCCAGGTTTAACAGCAACATTCTCTACTAGAGTACACAGCAATTTGGATCCTGAATTAAAGCAAATCACTCCAGCATTTCTGAGATTTTTTTTCAAGAGCAGATTTCCTCCCTTCTGGCCTACCATGGTGCATTTAGAGTCTTCCTTTGTGCACACAGGTGAATAGTGCTACATATGAGATTAGCCCTGCTGAAATCAATGGCACTTCTGAGATGCATACTTACAGGCATACATTTCTGCAGGATTAAACCACTTTACTTTGCGTAAATCATACTACAGCTAGATTCTCTGGTCTGCTAGATTTCCTTTATGCAATAATAAAGCAGCTGGAGAAAACCCCTACATAGCTCCCCCTCTTGCAGAAGAAATCTCCAGCCAAGGGAAAGCTGGTAGAGGTGGCTATGCTACCTCTTTCACCAACTCCGCCATCCACTATTTGCAATGCTGCACAGTCTGATGAGAAAGACAGTCCAATTTCAGACTGAGACAAGTTATGTGCTACATCAGGGACTGGGGAATGACAGTAAGGGCAAGACCACTACAAGATGTTCTCCTGAGCTATGGCATGCAAAACAGGTTTCTCAGTCTGATGATAAAGAACTTCTACAGTATAACATTGTCTACCTACAGCATAATCTATTGCAATGCTCATTGTAAGAGGAAGGAGAAAGAGAACTGAAAGAGTATGAAGGGACTTACAACAGAGGGATTCTCTACAATATCTGTAGAGAATCACTTTTTGCCATTGATGGCAAAAAGTTGTGTAAATGACTCCTTGCAGTTTTAAAATGAGCCAGTGAGGCACAACAGTGTCACAATTTAGGTCCCTGACAGTTCCCCTCCCTCCACTGCCACTGAGTTTATCTTGAGCACTGCAGAAAACTGATGTCCTTTATACAAAATTATTTGGAATCATGGGAATAAGTACAATTGTTTCCACTTTTCATAACTCCAAAAAAGTTCTGTAAAGACTTCAGGGGTATTGGTTGTAGTTGTATTGGTGTAAGGACATAGGCAGACAAGGTTGTTTGGGTAAATCTGATATCTTTTATTAGCCCAACTCAAATAGTTGGAAAAATTTTTCTTTGCAAGATTTTGGGTACAAACACCCTTATGCAGGCTGAGGAGGTGTCTGAAGTTGTTTTGTGCTCTTCCTGGATGGTTTTTTCACTGGCATTCTTGCATACTGGCCTTGGGCTTCTGTTCCATTCTATCCCATCCAGGAAAGGCACAAAGCAATGGCAGATGCTTCCTCAACCTGAAGAAGGGTGTTTGTATCTGAAAGCCTAAAAGGAAGACCATTTCCAACTATTTAGTTGGTCTAATAAAAGATATCAGATTTACCCAAACAACCTTGTCTGCCCATAAAGACTTCAGTCTTGATCACTGAAGGCTAGGTTAGAAGCTTGGTTTTATTCTTTGGGAATTAATATATTGTACCTAGAACTAGTCTAATCATATCTTTGTAATTTCTGTGTGTGTGCTTGTAAGGAGATGGGGGTCTGTAGATCAACTTATCTCATGGAGCTTAATGATAGCTCATAATACTTTTTCAGATTAGAGCTTAGAACTTCAGGTTAGAGCTCCAGAAAGGTCCCTCACAACAGAAGAAAAATGCTTGAAGAAAAGGATTAACTAAAATATGGACCAAAACTAGGGCCTACAATATAATACAGGGCAGGAATATCTTCTAACAATACCACTAGGACAGGAATATTCAGATTCACCTCAGTCACTCCTACAAAACAACTGCATCCCTTCATAGAACCTCATTATCTTTTAACACTAAAACACTTTGGTCGCTGTATAGCTTGGTGGTTCGGGGAAGTATGACAAAATGTTTTTTGTTGGAAAAATGCTGAGTGGTTGAAACCATACTCCACAGGAAAATCTGTTCTAATATTGACTAGAATAGAAATTGCAAAATTGAAAGAGCCAGACATACCTGCTCAAGAAGGGTAAACAATTAGGTTATTTAGGATGCAGCTGAAATCCTTGCTTGACCTTCATACCAGGGACATTGACACAACCCCAAAAAGTATCCTAACAGGATCTTGGATATTCTGGGCTGAGTCTCTCTCTCCTCCTCTGAAGGGTTGTAGCTTTGTTCTCAGTAATGTAAAGAGTGGTAAGCAACTGGGCCAGTGTTTGTTCTGATGGTGAACAAGAACATTTTTGAAATCTCAAAACCTTTCATGTGATGGAAAAACTCTTTCTTACCTAGCTTTCCTTTTCCTCTGGATCTTCTAATAGCAGGGTTTTCTTCACTTGTCTCCATTAAAAGTGTGGCTTAAACTGAAGACTGTATGCAGATAGGATGATACAAATGAAAGGGCAAACGCTGAGTATTTCTATTTTTATTTAAGGAAGGAAGTATGTAGCACATTATACATGCAGGGTGGTTACCCTCCTCAGATGAACAGCTTCTGATTCTACTTTTGATGAGACTACATAAAAAGGTATTTTAGGAATAATTCTTGGAATTAACAGATAGATGTTCTTTTATTTCTGATCTGTAGCATGCACCCTACATTGCTACCTACCTACCCACAGTAGTCCTTTCTAGATAGAAAAAAATAATTTACATTCTCTCAGTATACAAAGATCCATATTCTTGTGGAGATTAAAAAAAATCTATGCATAGCTTCAGGGTGGCTGTGATCTCTTAACTCACATTAGTCAATTGATTCTGAGTTAGGAAGTCTGCAGTTATAAAATCAAGTTCAAGGTAAAATTATCATGATGTGTTGGAAAGTGTGTCTCCCTTTCAACAAATAGTTATCCCATGTCATACTTGATTTCTAGTACTTCAGCAGACAGCCCTTGCATCACATTTCTATTATAAACAGCTTGCTTGGCACCGTGGCACAATAAATGTACTATTAATATTAAACAGAGCAATCACTACTTATAGAGACTCCTCAAAGACCACCCACCTTTTGGGCATTATACTAAGGGCATAGCACATATCGCTAGAAAACATTTCAATGATATCTAGAACCTCCCAATAACCCATTTGATTACCAAAGCAGCAAGGCCCAGGATTCTGCATGCAGTGTTCTCCTATCCAAACCAAGCCCTTGTCCAAATTTCTATTCTGTGCCATCTGGGGAGAAGCAGAAGAGTAAGTGATTCCTAAAATCACAGAATCATAAACTCAAAAGAGATGGAAGGGACTTCAGCCTACAACTCCTGGCCCAGGAACATCAGTTGTTATTTCTAAATCATCCCAGATAGATGCCTAGCTAGCTTCCTCTTGAAAACCTCTAATGAAGGAGAGTCCAACAACTTGTCAGCAGCAAGTGTGATTAACACTTGCAGTGGTTTGTGCACTTGCTTTGAAGGTAGGGTCCCAGGTACACTGAGAATGGCATTAGAAGAGAAGGAAGTAGCCATAACGTATCTAAAAGGCCTTTTTCTCATTCCCAAACTAGAAGAACCAGCCTGACTTCAAATCTCCTCCTGTTCTCCCACCTTCTACTTTTACAATGGCAGCCTGTTCCATAGGCCTACTATTCTTAGTTAGGAAGTTTTTCTTGAGATTTGATCTAAATCTGCTTTGCTACAGTTTAAAGCCACTGCCATGTATCCTGCCTTCTGTTGCAGGAGAGAATAATTCCTTTCCCCTTTTTTATGGCATCCCTTCAAATATTTGCAAACTGCTATTGTGTCTCCTTGTGATGCCTTTTCCTATAGAATAAAATGTGTAAAGGGAAGAGATCTCTATACTTAGCATAGTAGGCATCAGATTAGTTTGAAGCTCATACTGTTCTACCTGCCAAAAGGGACCAGAACTTCTGCCCCATATGCCCCACTGAAAACTTGATGTGTGTCTGGTCTCCATCACCCTTTCTTATGTTCTGGCTGCTGAAAATATGGGGGAAGGAAAGATTCTCTGGTTTTCCCTTGCCAAGCATCGATTTTTGGGTCATCTCTTCCCAGGACAAGTTCCATTTTTTGTCTCTGCTGACAACAGCTTAGCCAGGCTGCATCAGCTTGAAACTGGAACAGATTTTGACAGTGTCACTGGTGACCACAGGGCTCCAGTGCACCAGTGCATCTGACCAAAATCTTGTTAATTGCACTCTGTAGTTGCTTAAAATGGATAGCAGGGGCACAAAAAACGGTCTGTTTACAGAATTAGTAAAACAGAATGACATCAAATTACAGTCTTCTGTTTAAGTTAGTCACAAGGACTACATAGTTTAAAAGATTTTAACTCTAGTAGAATTTCATAGTATAAGCCCCGAGTCCTCTCCACGGGTAATTTCCCATCACCTAACTCCCATGGTCATTCTACTGTCCTAGCAGACATTCTGATAAGTTTCACAGAGGGTTCCTTTGACTCCAAAATCTAAATTGTACCAAAGGAGTCTGATGATTTTATTCCCAGGAAATCTTAATTATAAGCTTCTCTAAAAAGTCCTATCATTTCATTTGTTTAGAGCACTTATGTTGAAGAGTGAAATCCTGACTCCTGTCCTTTGATTAAGTAGCTTGTATATAGAGTAGCTATTAGAGCAGCCCAAATACTTTGAAATATTTTCCCACTTAAATTCAGCAAATGCTATTCTTTCCTTTTCATCCCTTCAGAATACCAATGGAGGAAGGGAGAAGAGAAGGGAGTGTGTGGATCTACAAAGGGAATATACCTGTGGAGCTCAAGTTATAAATTAGCAACTTTCCACTCTCAGAATACATCTTCAGGTCCCTCCTCTCAGAAATGAAATCCCCCAGAGAAGAATCACAAGGTGTTTAATTAAATTCAGCTTAAAAACTACATGCCTGGGGCTCTTGTACATGTGACAAAAAATGGCCATTTTTGCAGTTTAATCACACCACACTGTACACTAGCAGAGTTTTTTATGATATAAATGAGTTTGTTACATTGAAAACTAAACCACATCCCCATGTAGTTTAGTTTGCAATATAGCTATTTGTAACATTGCAGCTTCATGACCAAGAGGTAGATGATCTTTTTTTTTTTTCCCATGGAGCCTGCCCTCATCTTCTGCAGCTGGGGGGCAAGCAGCTGGTGGGCCAAGCAGCCCCTGAGCTGCAGGGGGCCCTGATCCTTCCCTCCACAGTGGTGGCACCCCCTGGGCCACCTGGGCAGGCTGCTAGCAGGTGGGTGCTAGCTGCCTGCCTGGGTGGCCCCAGGGGATGCTGCCACCATGGAAGGAAGATTTGGAGGACCCCGCAACTCAGGGCCTGCCAGTAGCTCACCCACCAGCCACAGAAGAGGGGGGCCAGCTCTGCGGGGGAAAAAAAAAGGATCAGATCCCTCGCTGCTTTTTTTTTTCTTCCTCAAGGGATCCTGCCCACATAAGCTGCCACTGGGCTGTACAGCTCCTGAGCTGTGGGGAGGACCAGGTCCTTCCCTTCATGGTGGCAGCATCTCCTGAGGGCACCTGGGCAGGGTGCTAGATGCATAGGGTCCTTCCCTCTGTGGTGGTGAGGGGCCTGATTCTTTTTTTTCTCATGGAGTCTGCCCACTTCTTCCATTGAAGCCCCTAAATTGAAATGGTAGGTTTTAATCATCGCAATTAAAAACCCACCATTTCAACTTAGGGGACAAGCCCCGATCACGTGTACAGTGGTCCTGGAATAGGAAATGTAGTTACAGGAAAGATCAAGCAAAATCTACACTCATTTGGATCTGGTTTAAATCAAAGCTGAAGAAATATAAACTATAAGTTGCAATCTCTAACATCTCATGGGTTTGGTGTCCAGTACAATGCTGTGTGTACAAAAGGGAAAGTTACCAAAAATACCTCCAGAGAACTTTAACCCTGCACCCACCTCCAATAAATGGATGATGTAAAATAAAGTGATGGGAAAGAAGCCACAACCAAAGCTGAGTTTCTAAGTTTTTAAAAAGACTGAGTTGGAACAGAACAGAATTGAAAAAAGGAATATTCTGTATTGAGGATTGATATAAAGCATTAAATATCTGTTCATCAGGTAGAACTGCAAGGAAGCAAAGGACTGAACAAACCAGAGTTTCAGCAAGACCTTTATATACAATATCCTTACTACTTGTTGCAGTGGCTGTTAGATCAAGCTTCAGACAATGAATTCCTAGCACTGTTATGAGAAATTAGATCAAATTTCATCCAGACTACTTAGTCAATGTTTTTGATCCAAAGCACTCACAACTGTTCAAATCCTCTGGGGAATCAGATGTGGGAAGAGAGAGAGAGAAACACCCCCCGACAGAACAGCAATTTTTAAGGCTGGTATAGGCACCCTTCCATCTGCCTTCCCTCATCCCCCCCCAATATCTATTCTCTACTAATGGACACTAGTTTGACATTCTAGAATTGATAATATTGCATAGATTAGAGGGTGTGCCATAGCAGTACACTGGATTATAGCTAGAATTCATTTATTTCTATGAATGGATTTATAACTTGCAATAAAAATACATCTATACCCTCTTTGGGTAGCTGAGCATAAATGTTAAAATAATAACAACAAGAACAATAGCAACAATAATAATCATTCTGGATACCAAAGCAATGCAGAAATCTTCTGACATATGCACATTCTGAGAAATCTTAGTGCTGCACACAGCAGGTGCTACAAGATTACCCTCACATCTCTGCTGTAAATCAGCACATTTCCACTAAAAGTAGCATTAAGGGAACCACTATGATTTACATGCGAGCTGGACCACAGCATTCAAAGCCGCGTGTAGGCAAAATGAGGGGCATGTGTGCATGACACTTTAAAGTGGGCTAAATGCTTTTGCACTGCTTTAATGGTGTCAGCATTTGCATGTGTTGGTAGTGTATTGTGCATCAATTACAGCCGCTGTAGCAAATTTGGTGGTGTAATGCGCCTTAAATGACTTGGAGTGCAGCAAACTAAAACTCCGAGTAGGAGTTTAGTTTGCTGCCCCTATAGCCACAGAGTGAAGCACTGGGCTCTGTGCAGCTCAGGGGCTCTGCAGGAAGCCCGTGCAGGCAGCCTGGCAGCAGCCTGGGAAAGCAGGCTTTGCCCAAGAAAAGTGGCTAGCCTGATCTTTTTTATGTTTTTCCCCCTGGAGCCTGCCTGCCTGAGTTGCGTGGGGGCCTGGTGTTTCCTTACAGTGCTGTGGTATCCCCCAGGACTGCCCAAGCCAGGTGCCTGCAGGCAGGTGCCACCTGGGGGCAGGGGGGGCTGCCACTGCCGCAGAGGGAAGCACCAGCCCATCCCCACAGCCTAGGGACTGCTCCACCTGCTGGCAGCTCACCCTCCCTTCCCGCCACCAGAGAGGTAGGTAAGTGTGTGTGGGTGTGAGCATGACATGGGGGTTTAAAGGGCCCTAAATTGAAGTGGTATTTTTAAAAACCCACCACTTCAATTTAGGGCCCCGGTTTCATCTACGCACACCCCAAGTTAGTGTAGAGTTCTTTGAAGACTTTTGAATGAATTGCTTCCTGTTTTAGGGTATGTCTATCCCACCTTCATGGTCATTTTGAGATTGGTGCTGAGAAACAAGCCCTGCCCTCTTTCTCCAGTCCCACATGTGCTGCTCACCGAGAAAATATGGTATGATCACTATTAGAGCAATTCTGGATGCATCTGGCACAACCTTCAAAAGCAAAACTGAGACTGAGATCCTGAGAGCACATTCCTGGACATAGGCCAAAAAGTGATGACCCTACATAATTTAGCAAGCAGTCTACGTAGAGTTGGATTGAGTTGGTAAGGCTAGTTTCTTAGCAGTGGTTTTCGGGCCACCACAGAGGCAGTATAAAGATCGCCATAGTATCACAAACAATATAATTAATTTCAGTGAAATTAGTTCCATTTGTCCTGCCATCATCTAATGTGATTTACATGCAAACAAGTTTTACTGAAAATTTAATGAATAAAATAAAAAAAAACTAACTATTTTTAGAGATAGGATTCAGGTATATGTGTTTATATTATGGTTTGTGTGTATAAAAATTTATCTTAATGTGCAAGATAAAAGTTGTTGTGCTCTAGAAAGATAAGGATTTTAAAAATACAGACATTCACACTTAATTTTTCTTTTGGTGACAAAAAACTCTCATCTTTCATTATTTGTAATTTTTTTTCTAAATACGCTTGACAAGTCCTGACTTTCTTCAATATAGATCAATTTTTCCTGCCACAGCTTTATGTTTCTTACATGAGGTGGGGATTTTGGTTTATTTTTCAGTATTTATGCCCATGTTGAAATACTGGCATAACAACTTGCTCCTCTCATAGTGATTTTCAGCCAGCTTTCTCAAGGAATAGTGTTACTTATAGGATTCTGGCTTAAGTTTTCTTTAAAACTGTTGCCATTCATCCCATTTTGCTCATCCCAAATTTCTACATCTTGTACAGTACTAGGGCTGTTACTAATGAAAACCGACACAAGACTGACATATACTTAAATGAAGCATTTCAATATTCTGGAAAGGTCCCAATATTAAAAAGCTAAATAAAGAATATAGATTTTGAACATAGCTCACTTAATCAAATTATGAAGGTGAGGACATATACTCCATAAAACTAACAAAAGTAGTTTTAATTTTAGTTATTGAATTGGCTCTTGATATCAATAACTTGATCAGAGCCGATTCAATAACTAAAATTAAAACTACTTTTGTTAAAGGGAAAAATAGGATTCCTTTTGTGGATGGTAAGAAAAAAGAAAGAGGCTCCCAATTCACATTGGGAACAACATGCTTGAAAAATTGACTTCAGTGCGACTGCTCTTTTGAGGGGACACTACTTCAGATCACCACGTTAGAGCACAAGCACATGTTAGCAGGACTCAGTGTATGATCACAAGGCTTACTTTGAGCCCATGATCACAGATCAGGACCCTGCTTGTGCACACATTTGCTAGTGATGGCAGCTGCACCAGGAATGTGATCTAAGTAAGGTGGGGTAAGGCGAAAGGGGCAGGCAGGATTGAGGGTGTTGTTGGGTCTGTGTGTGTGTGTGTGGGGGGGGAGTTGTCCATCTGGGGCTGGAGGAATTGGGGGGCTTCAAATAGCTTAGTCAAGGTGGGGAGGAAAGGGTAGAAGTGCAGCCCCAGGGCTGGGGCAATGGACCGAGCTTTCCTAGCCCAGGTGCTGTACTCCGAACATGTACACAGGTTAGCTTGATCTACATAGTGCACCACCTTAGATAAACAAAGTTAGATCAGGACAGCCATTTTTTGCCTGATATAAACTTCCTAAATATATGCACAGTTCAGCACTTAGATCAACCTAACCCTAGTTAGATTGATCTAAATGTAATGTTTGCATGTACCCTTATTCATTCCTTTATATTTGATATGGTAGATAAAATTTCAAGTGAACATTCACAGTATAAAAGTAGTAACGCCAATGGTTGTGTCATGCCATATTTATTCTATCTTTCTACCTAGTAGATTAATATAAAGATATCATTTAAAAACTCTTTTCTTTTTATTTTTTTCTTTAAGTTTTTTACATGGCTTCCTCTCTATGTATCTGCCACACAGATTGACAAAATAAAACATAATATTTCAGCAGATTCCTAGAATATCAGATAAAATAGGCCAAAAAAGGTTATTGATGTATATCATGCAATCCACCTTCAGCTCAAATGATCAATAAGGGCTCACTTGAGATCAAAAATGCTTTACTGAATATGGAGGTCTGTCATTAAGAGGAATTGGACATTTTGTAGAGATTTAGAGTCAGTATATGTATATTCAAACTAGCAACTACTACTCTTCAAGGGCCCAGTGCAACACTAAAGCCAGTGAAAAAATTAGGCCTCTAGTTGGAAGGAAACTTGAATAGATTCAAAGGTATTTTCCATAAGTAATTGTTATGAAGGCATATGAAGTTAATTTTATATTCATGCATTCACACGCACACACATAAACACATTTAAAAAAAAACAACAGGGTGGCAATCTGAAGGACGTAACTCAAGAAATCATTCCAGGTGGAGTATTGCACAATCTTGTTCTACTTTCTTTAATTGTACTCTCAATGTACTGTTTCCCACATTTATTCAATGTACAAAGCCTGACGCTTACCTCATACAAGAGACAGGATGGAAAACAATTACCCTATTATGAAATGGGAGGATCTAAATTCTCTGCTGAAACTGATGGAAAGTGTTTTAACTGCACCACCTTTCATCATGTTAATGTCTTGATTACCTTCTGGAATTCAAATGAGTACATTAGGGGTAGGTGGAGATTCCTAATAAGAAAACAAGTTTACAGCTAGAGTTGTAATGGATAGCAGGCCGTTGCTCAGGAATTAATTTTTTCTCAAAAGATACAGTAATTTCAAAAATCTATATTTACACCGACGGTACTACTTTTTTTTGCAAAGAATAATATAAAATTCACACATGTTGTTTTAAGGGTAAAACTCTATATTAAAAAAGACAACCCTGATGTGGACTAGTAAACATCTGAGGATTTACTTCCAAACCAATTTTAAAAGGCTCGGAAAGAAATTTTCTTATTGTACTACTTTATCCTCAATTTCTTTACTTACCTATTAGATCTGGAATGGAGACCAATGAAAGCACCACATTCAATCACACTTATCTCTTTTTGGTAGCATTCAGGTACACACATTCTAGTAGATGGAACAACGGCTCTAGACAGCAATATATTTTGTTTGTTAAGTTCTTATTTCTGGCTTTCACTGGCAGTTCTTTGTAGAATGAGTTTCTCAACTAGTTGATATTTTTAGCACAGGGGGTGGAGTGATACTGCATCATGAATGTCCTTTTAGAGGGAAAATGTCTTTTACAAAAGATAGTGTGACATACCTTGGGACTGCAGTGTACAATATGTCTTGATCCTCCCCTCACTACTTCATTGTTATATCAATGTAACTTCACTGATTGCTGTGGACCCAGTGCTGTTTCCAGCAGTGTGTATAGGACATTTTTATTATGGGACAATTAAACTGCAAGGCAGCATGATCTACTGGACTGGGAATTGATTCTATTCCCAACTCTGCCACTGAACTTCTGTGTAACCTTGAGCAAGGTCACTTCATTTTCCTGTACTACTTCCCCACTCGCATTTTGTCTGCCTGCTTATACTGCAAGCTGTTTATAGCAGAGGTTGTGTGTTTATACAGTTCCCCGCACAACTGATGCTTCTTAAATTTGACTGAGTCACAGAAACTAGGAATATTCTTTTAAAAAAATGGTGCAAGCCCAATTATTGTTTTGCTTCACCTGTTTTGTGTATAGTATTTCAGACCTACAGTTTTATAACTCAGTCATATGTGTTGGTCCTACAATAAAATATCTCAACTTTATAACTGTAGGAAATACTGGTTCAGAAATAGCCTATTGATCATGCCATATTGTATATATGATGTGGCGTAGAGTTTAGATCAATATGATGCCATGTGCGCTACTACAGTATGGAATGCAACTGAATCATTATTTTTAGATATTAATAACTACAGAGGTATGATTTCATTGCATTAAGGTGAACAAAAGTGTTTGGAAAATGATCTTATTAGGAAATGCTCAAGCCAAGAGCAGTATGCAGCATTTTTTACACACACAGTTCCTTTTCATGTATTTAAAATATAGACAACCTACCTATTCTCCAGCAATCCTTTTAGATCAGGTCATCTAGATAGAGATAGAGTGTGTCTCTGATAGCTGTTTGGAGCCAAAAATGTTCCTGTTGGATTTTTTGAGAAACACTGAATAACTGAATGGGATTTTAGACCTACTTTTGTTGATCTCATCAGAGAGCACTTTGTGAGACGTTTTCAGTCTTGACAAATTATATTTGAGACCTTTCAGGGCTAAATCCTATTGCATTTTATACACTTAAATGGCATATGTGCACCTGCATAACTGCAGTTTTGGCATGTGCACACTATCATGATTCAGCACTGGGAGGGCAAACATGGACATGCCCATTGAGCATGCTACACTGTGGCCAGACAGACACATGGTAAAACAGGATCTCCCAAGTACACATTTAAGGCTGGGTAAGACTTAAAGTTGTAGTAACAAAAACCCCATAATGACTGCGTATTAGATATCAGAGGAGGAGGAGGGCCCTTCTATGACATAGTCCACTAGTTTTTGGTCAAGGCATTTGAAGAGGACTCATTCAGAGGGGGGTTGAATCTACATCATCTGCTTCCCAGCAAAGTGATACCACCAGGCTACAGGTGAGGCATCCAGGTGTTTTGCTTGAAACTGGCCCATTAGGCAGTCAAGAGGGAGATATGTACAATGAGGGCATATGTGGCTTAGTAAAATGGATGCTATCTAGGATGGGAGGAGGCCCTCGTTTTTTTCACATGGGTCCTTGCTCCAAAGGGGGAAGAAGCTTTCCCAGTGTTATTTATTCAAGGAATATTAAATATAAGGTGCAGTGGGTCAGTTTTGAAAGGAGAGAGATCTGGGCTATACATAGTCCCTGGTCGGGGGTTACAGCACTTTGATACAAAGTAGAAGATGCACATTTAAACGCCCAGGTGAGGAGAGATCTTGGAACCCAGGTCTTTCATATCTAAAGTATCTTAACCATGAGGTTATTGGGCAACTTTCACCTCTACCACCTTACTTATGACAGGTAAGTACCCAAGGTGATTTTGCTTTGCAAAACAGAATCCCAAAATGTGTATAACTGCCAAAATATCAGTGATAAGGCTGTCTATATGAGATTTAGGTGTATAAAATGAATCTTGGATTTAATAGATTTCATAGACTTTAGGGCTGGCAGGCAAACAAAGATGCAGAGGGGCCCAAATTTAAAATGCCAGTAAAAAAAGAAAACAATATTTTGCCTTGTCTAACATAGAAGACAGTTTTTATTTATTTAAAATTGGTCTCAAGTATCCATCTTTTCTATTTTTCTAAACATTCATGTCTAATGTTTGAACTTCATTTCCAATGTACTAACTTCAATTAATTGCTTTTTTAATCTTCTGCGTGTTCTTGGTGATGGAGAATAATAAATGTAAATGTAGCATTTAGGATATCAGTAATTTATCCTGGGAGAGCAGTTCAAAGGAACCATCAGCTTGAAACTACTATTCGGGTTGTGAAGTTTGAGGTAGGAGACTCAACTGTCTTCCTACTTCAAGGAGCCTTTGTATGGGACTAATTATAAGACAAAGCCACCAGACTGGTACTGATTAGTTATTTATACATTTTGATGAAATTATCTGAAGCTGTGTTTTGATCTCTAATTAGAGATGACCTCTATAAGCAAGGCTTTTCTTTGTTTTCTACAGGAGAAGCTAAGGAATCATTCAATCACTCACTTAAAATAAATACTGTGGTGATCTTAGCACTCCCTGGGGTTAATTTTTAGTTAAAAAGAGAAGAAAAACATCTGATAAGTGCACAAAGCTGGCTCTTTAAATAACTGAGGGTTATGCTTGTATGTTACACAGACAGATAATATTTCCTTACTATTATATCTATAGTAAGTCATGACATTTTCGCTTAAATCCTTCAGACACATGGTAAGGAATTAACAGTTCTTTACAAAGAACAATAAAACCAATGGGAAGGGAACACATTTTGACTAATCATATTCAGACATAATGGAGCTGGGAAAGAAAGGGTTCCATTTTAGTCATTTAAATTGTCAATACAGTTTGACAGCCACCAGTCTCTCCACCACATACGCTTTTGTTGCCTCAGTCGTATTTTCCACTTCTCAACCTAGAATTAGTTGATGTTAAAGTAACAAAAGCTCATCAGGAAAATGTTATTTTCTAGGTGTAGATCATTTGGTATTGAGAATGATTTACTCATGTCAATGTCTTAAGCAGTTGCTGACTTCTGTTTCCAGATCTAATGATGACTCAATAACCTTCAACATGAAAGGTGTATAAATACCTCAAATAAATCTCTTTCAAGTGCTTTCAGCAGTAATAAAAGTCAAGTATGGGGCGGAACAGAACAATATTCCTTTGGCCACAGTCTATAAAATGGTTGCAACTCCTGTTACTAGAATCTAGAAGTACCTTGTTTTAGGAAAACACGTGAAATGTCTGCTGTCTCAACAAGTGTAGTACATTTTCAGAAGTTAAATGAAAGTCAGTTGGATCCTAAGTGACTTAGGCCTTGTCTAGAAAGCAAACACATGGGCACAGACAGCAGCCCCCTCAAGTCCAGCACAATACACATGTGCAGGTAGGTCTGCCGAAGCAGTGTAGCCATATCTGTGTAGCACAACAGGTGTGCTAAATGGGACTATTTTTAACAGTGCCAGAACTTCTTCCTGATTAGGCAGGTCATAGAGGCCTTGTCCTTGTCAGCTGTGATTGAAAGTGTGGTAAAGAATGTAAACATGATTTTGCTGGTAGCTAGACAAGGTAATTTGTGTTTTATAATCATCTTAAGCACAATTCAGTTCTGTTTAACCATGTTGTTTTCAAATACACTTCAATTTATGATTCCCATGTGGTTAACCATGACCAGTTAATACATTTTTAACTCTGCTATCTATACCTACACTAAAAAGGCAGTCATGCTTAACATATCACTTAACTGGCTTTCTAGTGTAGTTCTCTCTCCTGGGATAGGTAAAAACTTCATGTGAAAACCTGTCCACAAACAGTTAATCTTCATCAACAACTTTCACCTTTAAAAACAATTGCAAATCTCAATTCTGCAATCCTTCAGACACTGAAAACTATTATCTTTACTCAGCCACAAAGAAAAATAAAAGCTTCCTCTTCAGAAGGTGACAGATGATCTACCGTATCTCCCTCCTTGCTCTGCTAAATGAAATAGGAGAACTATAGCAGTTGAACATCTTTAGGAATTGTTCAAATGCTGACTTGACCATAGGTTTAACATTGATTTCATACATTGATTTTGTCAGCATTTCATGACTGTTAAGACACCAAGTCCTCATTAAAAATCCAATAGATGTTAAATAAGAAACCATATAAATTAAATCTGCTTGTGTCTTGCTTATTAGTTTTCCATATAACTAAGAGAAAAGGGTCTCACAAGACCCTGGATGCTTTCTTTACTCCTAATTCAACTTGGTTCAATGTAGTTAAAATAAGCCCAATTTGCCAAAAGTTGCAAATCATGGTAGAGTACTCTCTAAAACCCCTACCATTTTAATTATAAATCTATTTTAAAACAATATTAAAAAACTTAAAAATTATTTTTGGAGCTTTTTCATTATATTTTATAACCCAAGTGCACCAGCTGCAGGGGAATCTATGGCCAATACAATACAGGCCATGCCATAGGTCAGAAACTTTAATCCGAGCTGATGTATAAGGACTATTTGGTTCTGGTTGTATGCATGAGATAAATTATTGCAAGGAGAGCTATTTATGTTGGTTCAAACGCTGCTTGTGTTAACTGGATCAAACCTGTTTCTGTTTGGTGAAGGAGTTATAAGGATCTGGCCTGTCGGCCCCAAGAACAAGGTTAGTTTTAAAAGGGAGCAGCCAGACCTTTTAAATGCTTGTAGCAATTAAAGACATATGGAGAAGCAGATAGCAGATCAGATAAGATTGACTTTGATTGGTTGGTTGAAAGGAATGTGAAGGCTAGACGTTCTGGGACTGCCAATCCAACGGGGAGTCCTGGAACTTGTGAACTGTCACTCCCAGCGTGGTTCCCTTCAGAAGGCCACCGGATCAGCTGTTGAAGAAATGGGGAGATGAGGTGGCAGGTATCAGGCAGGATTCTAATGAAACCCAGCATGGCAGGCAGCTTTCCAAACTGTGTGCCTTCTAACAAACCTTCATTAAAATCAAACAGTTTTAATGAATTATCACTCTCCTGTGGAAAGCCTCCCTTACAGAGAACTTCTGACCATCTTTACTAATGAAGTATAAACACAAGCAGAAAACTTGTCTTTTGTTTGTTTGGCTGGTTTTGATTTTCCTGCAAGCTTTAAGTACAGGTCCAAAAGGTCCATAAACCCTGAGGTTCATAAACTGTTCAAGTAAACATAGGTCATGGTTTTGCATGGATGTCATACAGATTTTGAAGTTAGTCTTAGCTTTGATGGGCAGCGGTATGCAACTGGATACTTTTGACTGGTGCTTTAAGCAACTCAAATTAAAATGAAACAAGACATGCAGTTGCAGAACAAAACATTAAACATTATTTGCACGAAGCCTGTGCACATAACCTTAGCGTGTTGCATAACTTTAGCAATTGCTGCATTAGATCATGTTCCCCAGAAATGTCTGTACAAATAGGCACTAGATGATAACTTAGTTGTCTAGTTGCTGGCCTGAGAGGATGAAAGACCTATGTTCTGTCTTTTTTTTCTTTTCTTTATATACTTGGCTAGACAATAATGCTTCTGAGAAGGATCTGAGGATTTTGGTGAATCACAAACTCAACATGCATCAGCAATGTAATACAACTGCAGGAAAAGCAAATGGAATTTTGCCTCCATTAAGAGCAACGTTGTATGTAAGACACAGAAAGACATAGTATCAATTTACTCAGGGTTGGTTAGACTTTGACTAAAGTACTGTGTGCAGTTCTGGGCACTGCATTTTAAGGATATAGATAAACTAGAGAGGAGGCAGCGATGAGTGGCAAAAATGATAAAGGACTTGAAATGCAAGTCATACCAGAAGAATAACTGTCACAGAGGGCAGGGCACAAAGCAGCAAAGCATATTTAGATCAAATCTCATGAAAAAAAACACCCTGTGCTGTATTAACAGTAGGACAATGGGACAAACTATTCAGGGGAAATTTGGAAGCTCTTTCACTGGAGATTTTCAAAAAGAGGCTATATAAGGATTTGTCCAGGATAATATGGGAATAGCACATCCCGTATTTGTGAAGGAAGTTAGGCAAAATGACTCAAAAGTCCCTTCCAACCCCTTGATTCTCAGATTTTCTTTTACAGTTCTGCTAAATAGGCAAGGCCTGATAAAATCTGGGAAAAATCCATCCAAAACTTGCTGGAAAGTGACTGTCTATAACCCATGCAGAGCTGTAAGTTAGTCTTGATGTATAAAGGTAGTGCTTTGGGATACTTTCCTATGAAAGGCAAATTCAAGATATTATAATAAACATAAAAAAGTCTTTATACTTTTATACTTACATCTCACCTTTACTTTACAAGGATCCCAAAGGACTTGGTGACATTACAAATCAGATGTTCAGTATATTTATGCATTTGCTTTCACTATTCCCTAGACTTTGGAGGGGAATATTCCAAATACAGCAGTAGTTTAAATTATTGCAAGATGCACAGCAGAAGATATTAAAAAGTCAATGTTTTCCACAGAGTTAGCATAGTTATTTCCTGTGGTAAACATAGTAGAAAATAGGAGTACTCTAAGTTACCACTGTAAGATAAGTTTTGGCAAATGTTGACTCTAAAAATGCTCAGTGTAA
>NW_017729031.1:74391653-74447400 GCF_001723915.1 Gavialis gangeticus
GCAGAAGACATTAAAAAGTCAATGTTTTCCACAGAGTTAGCATAGTTATTTCCTGTGGTAAACATAGTAGAAAATAGGAGTACTCTAAGTTACCACTGTAAGATAAGTTTTGGCAAATGTTGACTCTAAAAATGCTCAGTGTAAATGTTAGTATACATTCTACATAAATGTGTATCACACACACATTCAGACCGATGAAAAAATATATATACAATGTATGAAATGGTGTTGTTACATAGATGTTTTATCATCATGACTCATAGATGGCAGGATTACTCAGAAATAATGGCATTAGTGAACTATTCAGATCACCTCAAAAAAGTATCAGTAAAATTTTACAAAACCCCATTAAATTTTCTGTGCATGATACACAGGAGAAAACAACAAAAAACAACAATTTAGAGTTTCCATCTCTCCGTGTGTGTGTGTGTGTGTATTTATAGATGTATAGTTATATGTCATTTCTATATGTATATGCATTTTCTATATGTATACGTCTGTGTGTAATTTTAAATTTCTGTACTTGGAAAATAAGTTCTCTGAGTTACTAAAATGAGCTCCAGTTCTAAAATACAATCTCTGCTCTTCCAGACTAGAAGAAAGTACCTAATCCCACTAAGTATCTGCCACCTCTAGTAGTAGAGAGTTGAGTCACCTGTTATCAAATTAAACTTGGTTTGAAGATGGATTACATCGTTTTTCTCTTAACCACAATTTTTGCTTTTTCCAGCAGTTTAGGAAAAACATATTTTCAGTATTTAGATATCACAAAGAAGCTTGGATGTAGGTTACTAATCTTCAGAGAAAATTTGAAAGAAACGGGCAGAATGTTGAAAAAACAACAGGTTTACTCAGGTAATTGTTGCCTAGTCACAAAAATGTATCAAATACAACATACTCCACTTCTATGCATGCCAAATAAAATGCCTGATTTGCTTAACTGCATAACACAAAGTCCTAATTTTTGTCTGCCACTTACATTGTAGCAAATGTCAGTTATCTGCAATCTGTTAGTGAGTAAACTGCTTAAATGCATAGCATTTTCTAGCCCTGCTGTCTTGTAATATAATAGAACTCCATTCAGCTGTGTGTACTAGTATTTGGCACCAGAAATGATAAAGGGGGAAGCAGCTGTCAAAGGTGTGCTATTAGATGCCTTACATGGAAGCCAGATTTATACTGCTATATCCTTTCAAGCCTTCTTATAGCAGCCCTAACAAGAGGGGTATATCAAGAAGGTTCTGTGGCCTGGGTGGCAGTGGTGACAGCTGCTGTGGTAGCTGGACCAGAAGAGGTGGCATGTTCATTTGGCACACCTAAATCAGCACTCGGGGTTCATGCCCCATTTTCCTGCCCACAGTTATACTACTGCCCCAAATTGACTAACTCCTGTTGTTTTCAGGGCTTTTAGGTCTGCCATTAGAAGCCTTGAAAATTATAAGATTTAGTCACTTTTGCACCTGCTAATACCATAGCATTGATAGCTCTCTGTGCTTAGAATTGCTTATATTGAGGGTATGTATAGACATGTGGGGAGGTTAGATTGAGTTAAAAATGGCCATCCAATCTAAGGTAATTTGGGATGGGGCAGTCTCCAGGGGGAAGGATTGACGGATGGGGGGAGTGGGTTCGACAGGGGATCGGGGGGCAAGCAGGGTCTGTGGGGGAGACCAAGAGGGCAAACAGGATCCTGGGGGTTTGGTAGGGTCCTTGGAGGGGCTTGGGAGGACTGGAGGCTCTCTTCCTGCCCACCTGACCAGGGGCTATCTTTAGGCCCCCAACCCCCACCCCCAGATGAACAACTTCCCCCTGATCCCCAAAGGTAGCACATATGGCTGCTGCTCCATTTGCCCCCTCCCAGTTATGCTACTAAGCAGAAAGTTTGCAGGGATTGTTTCCTAAATGAATTCAAGGGGAGTCTTTCCATTGGTTTTACTGCTTACTCGCTCAGATCCCAAAACTTCACTCACATTTTTCAAGTCCAGCACTGTAATTTAGCTTTACTGATATTTAACTATACAGAAAGAAAGTTCTATGCACCTGCACACACAACGTGACCAACAAACTGTTAGCAATATTGGGAACTGCTTTTCTTTTAAAAAAAACCCAAACAAAAACTAATATACCCCTTATACAAAAGTCTTAAGTTGCTTAATTGGGAATGTGAGTAGCTGTTTCCTGAACAACAATCTGAGCAACTAAAAGATTAGCAGTATTAGGTTTTTATGTTTATAAATATCTCCATGTAGTGTTAGCTTTAAAGCAAGAGTAAATTAAATTCATAATATTCTTTGTGTATCCATTTCCATATGTCTGCTTCTACAGTCAAGAAAGCTGTAGTGGATTTGCAACATGCAGGGACAGAAACATCTTTTAAAAATTTCAATTTGGGGAATACCTTAAAGTTTGCAGAGAATCTTTATGAGGCCCTGCTAATCTTGGAATTTATAGTTTTCCCTCACCTGTGTAATTCTAAGATTCAGACTATTGGTTAAATTGCTGCATATCATTGTTTCATACCTTTAGTGTGCAAAGCTAGATAGGAGGATGGATTGGCTATTCTGACTTCCTTTGAAAAGCTACTTCAAATTACAATATCCTAGACTGCTCGTCTCCTATGAGGCACTCACTTAACAATCTATACTTTTACATAAGTCAAAGAGCAATTCAATCCTAGAACTACAGACCTTGAAATTTTACAACTACTGCAATTATCACTTTAAAAAAACTCATGATTTAGCCACTAAAGTATTCCTAATTAGGAATGTCATATCTGTCTGCTTTACATAAATGCTACTTAAATCAATGAAATTGGCTAGTTCATAAGATAATTGTATATAAAATATAATTATACATATATATATAAACACACACACAGAGATATACACATACACACACACATATATTAGACACATGTAAAATTTTATATTCTTAAATATTGGACTTTATACTTATACTTTTAACCTATAACTCATTTTCTGTCCTGCCAAACTACATTGGTGTGAGGTGCTGGATAGCTGTATTCTTTTCTGTATCAGTTACTAGTTTAAAATCTACCATCTTGTGATTAAAAAATGGAATTTTTATACCACAAAATCAGAGTGTTTCTTCTCATTTTACATGGCCGTAAACAAAGCTCTAGTAACAGCTTTGAAATCAGCTAGAAGAGACCATGTACAGAACTGCCACTGTAAGATGCATTTGAAATACTAGCTATATCTCTTCCTATCAGAAGTCTCTGTTATTCAACTCTGGACACTAATTAGTGGAGAGAATAAAATATCTAGTAAAATCATGTTAAGTTCTCAACATATGTGGAAAAAAGTCAATATTATAAATGACATGGTATGATAGAAATGTTTACTGCCAACTATCACTAAGTAGAATTAAAAAACATGCAGAGAAGAACCACCAAGATGATCAGGGTCATGGAGCAGTTGCCATGCCAAGAGGGACTAAAAAGGATAGGACTCTTCAGGCTGAAGAGGGGGCATATGATAGAGATCTATAAAATCATGAAGGACGTGGACCAAATGAATACAGAACTGTCGCTCACTGGGCACACCTATATGTGCCCCTGACTGTGCAGTTGTTACTGCTGTTACTGCACAGTCCTGGCAGTGCACAGGCCATTTCTGACCCTACTGCACAATAGCTTGTTGCTACTGCACGGTAGCTTTGACATCATGGTTGGTGCCTGCCGACACTATGTTGCCATAGTGACAAGCTACTTTACCATAGCTTGTTGGTATGGTGATGTAGCATCTTGTGTAGATGCACCCACTGAGTCCCAGAATACTAGAAGTAGGGAACAGTCACTGAAATTAGGTTTAAATTATTAAGAGAAAGTACTTTTTAACATGATACATAGTTAACTTGTGGAACTCATTGCTACAGGAGGTGGTGGAGACAGATAGAATAGCCAGGTTCAAAGTGGGACTGGATAAATTAATCAATGATATATTTATTAATAGCTATTGAACAAAATGGTTGGAGATGTTTCTTCTTGCATTTCTAAACCTATACCAGGGAGGATATTGAATAGGGGATACATCACAATAGGAGATAATCCAGTTCAAAGCTCTCCGTTTCTGCCACTGTCAGGTGCAGTATACTGGGCTACATGACCATTGGACTGACCCAGTATGGCATTTCTTATGTTTGTACTTGCATAATTCACTCATGGCTTTGCCTCACCTATGCATTATATAGGCACCCAAATGAGAGCAAACCTCTTCTCTATTAACACCCCCCCCAAACTGAACTAAAATCAAATCAGATCTTTTACGTTCAAATTTTCAGATGGACATTAAATTCACGTATCCAAAATCAGAGGTTGTATCTGTTTTTCAAAACTCATTACACTCACCTCAAGCAGCACATTTACCCATTGAAACTAGGTATATGCACGCATAACCACAAACAGAGGAGACAGAGGTGTAATCTGGACAACATTTGAAAAAGTACCTGTCCTTAAATTTACAGAATTAAAAGTGACCCTAAACTATTCCTAATTTAATGCCAACTCATTCTGTTTTAATGCATACACTGTGCCCTGTTCCCTTATAAATATGACATATTTGTATTAAACTCCTTATGAAAAAAACTGCATCAAGATAAACACTTTATTAACAATGGATCTTACCATACAGAAAGAGAGTAACTTCCTAGCAATCTTTATACTGTAACTTCTGTTCACATGCTGCCTTGCAGTCCTTTGTTTTTAATCTTACCAGCATGCAACACCTCATAGGAAACACATAAAACTTTTACAGATGACATAGAGGAAGTGTTACAGCACTGCATAAGGACTTACTCCAAAGCCCACTGTCTTCTTTTGGTCCCTTTAAAAAAAATCCATCTTAAATACCATTAAGCTAACAAGATACAACAGAAAAAAAATGGCTTAACCACCCTCAAGTTTACTGTAACACAACCTTAGCTTTCTCAGTCTTGTAAAGCATTTCAGCTGCCTTCCTGATCTGCTAAACCATTTTTGGTGTCCTTATCAGTGACATACTGCTCAGTTTCCTGGTTAATAAGGAGATCAGTTTCTGAATTATTTTCCACTTGTGTGTCAGCTCTCACTTCACCTGTCTCTGCTAAGTTCTTATGTATCTGGAATAGAGGCTTATGAGTCTTTTATTACAATTTGCCTTCATCTGTGTTCACAGAGGGCAAGCAAGCTGACTTTTCTTTGGTCACTTCAGCTTTAATGCGTCAGTGCCCATCTTGCCAAATTCTCACCATGTCTTAATTTTTCTAGCTCTGATCCTTTGCTGTAATATTTTGCATTTATGCTTTCCTAGCTTTCTTCCCGTCTTTTTTCAGTATCATGAATTCCTTCATCACCCTTTGTTTTTCTTTCATATCAGCTAATCAATATTTATATGCAGAGGAGTTCAGCAAGTGACTTTCCAAATTTTGATTCTGAAACTGCATAGCTGAGTAGTGCTACATAATGGATGCTCTGTAGCATCTTTTCCTTTATTGTGCAATTTCCTTTCTTGTGCAAATTCTACACGGAGCACATTGTAAATTCAGCTAATCCATTGGTTTGAGAACATTTTGGACAAGTTTTCTCAGGAAAAAGTCAAACATTTTAGCAAAGTCCAGGAACTTCTTTTTCTTCAGCTGTGATAAATTGACAGTTATTACTGTTTTGGCATTGTGGTTGGAACTTTATACCATACTCCTGGACTTTCAAAAGTAGTTGCTGTATCGTTGGTGATGCTTTCTCAGGTCCCTTTGGTATCCTAAAATCAGCGGGGGTGGGTTTTAAACCATTTTCTACCTTGAAGCTATGACCATAGAGAAAAGCATGAAAACTCATACATGTAAGAATATAAGTACCATACTGGGTGAGACCAATTGTTCATCTAGCCGAGTATCCTGTCTTTGACAGTGTCAGAAGTGAATACTATACAGGGAGAGCATTGAACCGGATAGCTATAGAATGATCTGTCCCCTATTTAATACCCTCTCTGGCATCCACCATTATTGGTTTAGAGATGCGAGATGAAACATAGCCAACCATTCTGTTCAATGGTTTATTAATACATTACTAGATCTATTATCCATGAAAATATTTTCTGCATAACTTCTGATGCATACAAGATTGGCAAACAATCAACTTTATGAAACTGTAATTGCATTCCTTTTGAGGTATCTATAAGGAGTTGGATATTTTTGATGTGTCAAAAAATTGCAGCAATGAAACTGATGTCCGAATTTGCTTCAAATTTCTGTCATGCTTTAGCATTCACATCCATTCCAGGACCTTATGGAGAAGGTGTCTTAGACAAGTTACATGAATTTAGGCACGAACTTGTTGACAGAGTTTAGCATGCCTGACAGCTTTTGAATTCGCTTATTTTATCTTCAGGTTCAATTTTACCTAAAACTCTAATTCATCAGGAAAACTCTCTTTAAGGTAGACACCTTTCTTTCTAGTATATTTTTTCTTTCTTGTATATTCTTGCCATTTTTTGAAATGGAGAGTTGGCCTTATTCAGTCTGAGGTATTAATTTTAGCATTTTCCAGTACCTAATCCAGTCTTTCTTGATGATCTTTGGTAGCATTACCCCATATCTCTTTCATTAATCATACTGAAAAACCTAGTGCTTAGCT
Organism: Gavialis gangeticus; assembly: GCF_001723915.1. Taxonomy (NCBI): domain Eukaryota; kingdom Metazoa; phylum Chordata; order Crocodylia; family Gavialidae; genus Gavialis; species Gavialis gangeticus. The sequence goes on from NW_017729031.1 coordinate 74,398,285, forward strand.
TATTGTATGGTGAAATACCTCTACAGAGAAATATATTCTAAAAGGCAGTTTTAGAAAGCAGTATCTGCCAACTGACATGTTGAAAGTGCAGATCTTGGAGCACTCTGTGTTCAAGAAAATCTGCCAAAATCCTGCTGATGCATCCAATTTGCTGAAGAATTTGGTTCCTGCCATCTGAGGAGCCTTGTAGCAAAGGAAAATGATTGCTTTTTATGTTTTAGTTCAGCCCAGTAAGGTCCATACGCAACTATAATCCCCCTCCTTTTTTTTCTTTTGATGGCTAAGGAGTGAACTCAGTCTGTTGGTTCATTTATTATCTGAATGATACCATCTGCTGACATGTTTTTCAGACTTTCTTAAGGCTTGTGGAACTTTGTATAGCATGCATTACTGTATTTTCTCTTAACAATGTTGCGTATTTTATTTGGAGGCAACAATATCCTATTAATATATATTCATATGTTGCTATTAATATATCCATGTGTAGTTCTAGTTTGTCTTTCTGACTATCTGGCCACATCTACATGAGACTCTACTGTATAGTCATTACTGTGCATTTATTTTGCACTTGTTTATACAAGTACTAAATAAATGTGCAGTAATCTGAGTTACTGTGCAGTAGTGCTGGTGAACACCTTTTTTGTGATGCTACTGTGCAGTAGTATTGGGCTACTGTGCAGTCAGTGTCTCGTGTAGATGCACCCAGGTTATATGTCCATTTGATGAGACCACAGACCTTGCGCACATCTAGGTCCAAGACTAGTTGCCTTTGTAACTCTCAAAAACTCTTTTTCTGTTATTTTCCCCTTGTAAATAACCTAGGCTCCAAACCCTACATGTTGGTGCTTTTTCTTTAGTAGTTACTAACACCTTTGTGTCTTCCATTTTTATGCTCTCTTTATAGCTCTTTATTTCAGTTTTTCTTAGTACATCTATTTATACTTCTATATTTAACTTGCATGTCATTATTCCATCACTTGTGTACATTTTAATTTTTTTTGAGCTTGCAGCCTCCTCTACCGTTGGGCACAAGAACAGCCCTTTACTCAATAAATACCTTTACTTAATACATACATACACATTTCTGTTTTCTCTGCACATTTCAGATGATGGGTAGGATTATTACAGTTTTTGTTTGTTTGCCCAGTTTTAAGGGGTTTCCTGTACTCATGTTGACCTCTGTATCTGTGACATTGTTTTCTGCTTCCATATTTCTGCATTTGGCCAATTTAATTTCTGTAAACTTTTCCATTACTGATTTGGCTATGATGCCTATGGGCTTGGTAGCTTTCTCTAGAGCTTTTATGGGTTTGTTTGTTCTACTGCTTGGCTGGAGAATGATGAGATAGGCTGCTGTACTGCAGAAAAGAACCTGGGGGTTTAGTGGACCATAAGCTGAACAACACGCTCTTCTTGAAAATATATATATAGCATATTGGTGTCACTTATAAGTTAAGGGGAGTTTTCCTTCTTCTGCATTCAGCACTGGTGAGACCACATCCAGAATAATGTGTTCAGGTTACACAAACATTTGTCTAGTATGGTTTAGACAGAGATGATTCTACTTTGAGCATGAAGTTGGACTAGATGATTGGCCTATATGTGGCCAATGATAGCTATTTCTGGACTTAAATCTCAGAACAATCATCATACTAAAAAGATGTCTTGTCATTCACAGGCGAAGCTCATTCATTGCAAGTCTGTGAAAATCTCTCCTACTGTTTCCTCTTCATACCATGTTCTCATCCTGAAGATCGAACTTTCAAGAACTATTTTCTTAATTTCCACAAAATATTTTTTTTGCCCTCTCTTCATGGGCTGCTCTGTACATGTTTGGAGCATCCAAGAAAAGCAAAGTTCAGCTCATCTTCCAGTTTCTTTGCTGTTTTGGTTTCATATTGGCTCAAATTGCAATTTAATTCATTTCCCAGGATCTTCAGGATTCTCCTTGCTTCTTTGAGACGGTGATGGATTTATGTGGAATGGCACAAGCCATACAACACTATCATCATCTTTCTCACTGGATCTCTCAGAACCTCCTGCTTTCCACTTGTACAATATGTTCTCGATGAGCACACCTTTTTCAAGAAAAGAACTGAATCTATATACAAGAAAGAGTAAGAAACTTTCAGCTGCTCTTTAGCTATAACCTGGCTTCAGCCACTGCTCTGCACTTCTTTGTTTTGCTCTTAAACAGCACATAGTGCCTCCTAGGAAATTCACAAAGCTTGAATATAAGACACACAGGACGTAAGGCATTTGCACTTGTTGGAAGTTACTTTGTAGCACAGCATTCTTTTTTATAATGGTAGTCTGAATTATCATTTTTCAGGTATGAATTGAAAGAAAGGCATGTGTATACTAGAGGTATAAGAGCACTTTATAAGGGACAATTTAGGTCACTAGGAATCCACATTCATCCACATACGACCAGTGTGATTCTTGTTGTCTTTTTTGCTCCAAACAAAAGGAGCAGCCAAATATTCTAAGTCTAAATAATTTTAAAGGAAAACAACAACACTAAAAAAAACAAACAAACAAAAAAAAACCATAAGCAAAGTCTTTATAGGAGACCACATGGTAAGATACTGCATCAGTTTTGGCTTGCAAAATGGCAGCTGTCCATTACAGATAAGCAGATGCTTTAGAAACTGGAAGTTAGAAATACACTTTAAGAAAAATCATCATGAGATACATCGCTACATATGCTCCACTGATATGTCTAAATTCTTTATATATTGTTGAATATTGAAATATATTGTATCATATGCTAACTTTAGGATAACATTTATTAAAGATAGTGTCTAAAATCCATCAATGTTTTAGGAACAAAACATCTTAAGATCCCTGCATTGAAAATTACAAAATAATAATACAGTATTTCTTCTGCTCCGGGTGATGATTTTATTCTTTCAAATGATGAGCTGTCATGATTTTCTTTATTACTTCTTTTCAGTGAGCAGTTAGGTGCAATCTAGCAGATGCCTAGTTTAGGCAGTCCCCAAAGCAATATTTGATATGCAGAATACATCTTATTAGTTTTCAATTTGCCACTAGCTTAGTTAGAAGATGCACTTAAAATTCTTCAGCTGCAGTTAATCAGGGTTCTGTGTCCCCAGTATTCTTTTGTATTATAAAATAGCATTGTATCATGAGCGACATACGAAGGAAAATCATGATATAAATTTAGCTTCATCACCTTGACCCAATTTGCAGAGTTTATTACTCATAGAAGGTGCCAAAACAAACTCTTCTTTGTATTCACAGAACAGAATTAACAGCAACATTGTGAACTTCTCTGTGAATGTGAAGTTTCCTCTGAATCCTAAGTCCTATGTTTTTATGGGGAAAGACGCAGTTAGGATACAAGACACAGTACAGTATTTTGTACTAGGTACACACCTTACTTTGAGCTCCTAAGTCCTTTTTAGACTTCTAAATATATTTCTTGATGTTCAAAATTGCTAAGACACCAGTAAGATCATTCTTTCAATAAAATAAGTGTTCTCTCATGCAGCAGCTATTAGTGCTCACAAAATTCTTATCCTTATTTAGGCAGCTAAATACACAACAAGGAGCCCATGTGTTAAGTGCTGCCTTAGTGTTGCAAAGTTGTTCCCTTTCCAGTGAGGATTATCTCCTTAACACATACTAACTTTAATAGGTCACTACATTGCAATGATTTGCAACTGTTGCCAGTGAATCTGTGACAAGGCCTATAGGCTACAACCAGACAACTGGTTTAATTCAGAACTGACTGGTCCAGGATATGACTCACATCAAAACAGATGTGGCACAGTCATTTGTTTACACATGAGGCTTAAGTGGCAATTAATTTGAATTAGCTGGGTATGTGTTGAGGCAAAATGATAATTTGGATAATGTACAGCTAAATGGAAATGTCTACAAGATGTTTATTGTGCAGTAGACTAATTAGCTGTGCAGTAAGAGAACAGCCCCAGGCTGGCAGGTTGATCCCCGGCCCGCCCCCCCTGCAAGCTTGGATTGCTCTGACCCGGCTCTATGTGCTGCGTTCCTGGTCACACGCTGAAATGGCAATAAACTCTGTAATTTATTGCTATAGGGTATATTGCTTTGCAGTAACAGCATGTGTAGATGTGCCCAATGGGGGACAATGGACTTGTCCATGTATAAGGGCTGCTGAAAGATAAAGTGCTCAAATTTGAATCAAGCCTGTTTGCTTTTAGCACAAGTTTCATCACCAATAAGGGTTCCAAATTACTATTTAGCTCCAAATTTTCTGGCTGTTCTTCTCTGATGGGAACTCTACCTCAGTTCACATTGAATAACAAAAGCATTCAAGTACTTTTGAATCATTGAACCTAGGGGTTAAATGCACCCACTTCTCTACTTTAGCTCCTTGAACGTTTACTCAGCATAGCTATCGGTCATGGAAACATCCTTCTATGTGAAGTATGCTATTCATCAATGTGTACCATGTATATTGCTTCAACAGCTAATTAGCAGATGATGATACAGCAACATAATGCCAAATGTTCCATAAAGTCAGTTTGAAAATAAAAAAAATATAGTACTGTATAAGTGATAGCTCCAAGGCACAGTAAATACATTCCTTCTACTAGTTGTTTACACTGTGGCAATAACATGGTGTACTATATATAACATTGTATATGACTGCTGCACAGAAGATGAATTGCCACAAGCCATTCACAACCAGCACTCCCAGCAAAACAGCATTAGCAATATGAATTGGCATATAAAGGGCCCCAAATTCATTAAATATGAAATGACACATGACAACTCAATAAAATATAGGATGTTCTCAAAATGTCAAGTTTGCCTGCATCTTGATTGATTATGATAGCCACCTCTATGTGCTGCACCTGTACCAGGTCATTTTCTTGGTAGAGTAAGGGCATAATTCTTGTTTTGTATAGGATTCAGCACAGAAAGATAAAATCAAGAATGAATTTATAGTAAGTAAAGGACAGAATAAAGATTACTAAATGATTCGAGGTCATAGCTACTGTGGTTTGCCAGACCAGGCAACTTTGTCTTTTCTGATATTATTCCCAAAGTTATTTTGTGCAAGGTGACTACGGATACACAGAGCTCAGATAAACAGGCCTGAGCATCCTGCCTACCTCTGGAGAAGAATGTAAGGTTTCACTTACACAATCCTCTGTAGATCTCAACATACTTTACAGTTACATTATACAACACCACTGGGACACAGGTTATTATAGTGATTTTGCAAAAATAGAAGTTGAAGGGTAGAAAGGACTGAGTGACTTGTCTGAGGCAATATAATAAGTCAGTGCCTGAACTAGGAAAATGATAGTATCTTGTCAGTCCATCAAAAAAAATCAGGAGGCAATGCTGCCATAAGAACATAACCTAACCAATATTGTATTGTGTATATCTATGAAACAGAATTGATCAGAAAAAACAATTTGCACCCAACACAAAATGTAGAAGATGCGTGTATTCATCACTGAATCAGAAGTCCTCATATGTAAGAACAAAAATTTCCAAAATACAGTGACACATTCAGAAATGTCATTTTTTAAAAATATGTTTCTTGGTCAAAACATTTTGCTTAAGGTTGACCAATCTCTGCATCCTACTGAGAAGCCAAGTTGCTTCATGGGAATTGAAATTGTTTTACTCCCTATGGCTGAGACGCTGTGCTGTGTCATGAAGGTCTCATAAACAAAAAAAATATCATGGGAAGATGAAATCCAGCTAGGAAGCCAGTACCACATTGTGAATAGGAGCATGAGGAACCCAGAATTACTACACTGTCAAGAACAATGATGGTTCAAATATAGGTAGAGATGGTCTGACTTGGTACATTTTGATCTGTAGGATGTTTTCAAATTCTCATTGTGAAATTTTAAAAAAACTTGTAAAAATGTTGACAGGCATTTTTCCACAGAAAAATGGGTTTGTTTAAAATCATCTCTCAACCAACACTATGATGAAAGAAATCAAGATTTATCATGTTTCCAGAGTGCTCTGCAGAAAGAAGAGGGCATTAAATCTACACAAATTCCATGAGTATTCAAAAACCAGAACAGCGTGTCCACAAGTATCCAAAAACCATAAATCAGCCTCCAAAACCAAATAAAAAAACTGCACTAAAAATCAGAGGACTAAGCAACCGCAGGCAATGTGGGGTCTTTTTATTCATCTTGTGGTTTTGAGCCTTCAAGGTGCTATCGAGTTTTTAGGACTAACTCTGATAGAGAGAAACTGAATTAAAATAAATCAGAGATTCCCTCCTAATCAATTACTCACAGCATCTGGGTCTTTAAATAAAATATCAGCTATCATGAAACTCAATATAAAATCAAAAGAGCTGGCAATAACGATTTCCACTCCTGATCCAAATTCAATGAAACCAGCATTATATCACTGATGAATTTCAGGCATAAAGGTATTGAAAATCTATTCACCATAAGCTGCTCTCTGTCCTTGAACAAATCACAGATTTACATGGGCTGGTCATATAGGTCACCATTACTCATAACTTCTAATATTTAACCTTTCATTAGCTTCCTAAATACCTAGATCCAAGTCCCTAGAGATTGTGGTTCCAGTATTCAGGGGACTGTGTTCAAGTGCTGCTTCCCCTTGAAAAATTGGCACAGGATAGTATATATTAGACTTTTTTTTAAATCACTTCATTTATGTGCAAAGCCATGTGCTTCACCATTTTCTCATCAAGTTAATGAAAGTCCATCCTTCATTTTTAAAGTCCTTAAACTACTCAACTAACAATAAAGTCAATGCCCTCTCAGCTACTAATGTTCAAAATTACTTGATGATACCAGTATGAAGTTCTGGTGTTCTTACTAGGCAACAGGAGAAGAAACATTAAACAACAAAAGGAATGAAACTAGATAATCTTGCTATCTTTTGACCAGGGTCTTTCCTTTCAGCAAACGAGACTGCAATCATTCTTACTTGGACCTGCCTTTTTTTAAAAAAAAATTCTAATTCCCTATAATAGGAGGGACCTTATGAAGCTGAAAATGATAAAAAAATGGAAGAGGATCTCAAGGGAAGGAGAGAAAGCTTTATTAAAAACCAGAGGGCTAGACACAAATCCAGTGAATCTAATCTCGGCATGTGATTTGTGGGCAATGGGAGCAGGAAGAAAGTATCACTGAACATAATTTACTCGTGGTTGTTTGTAGACCTGATTGTTAGGGACCGTTCCACAAGCCCAGGATTGTTCTGCTTTTGGCTCCACATGCCACCTCTCTGCTCTTTCCCCTGTAAGTTTGCTGGGAGGTGGAGAAATGAAACCAGCTCGATGATAGCCCTATGCATTCACTGGCCTCTCATACAGTTCTCCACACATTTGCTTTGTTAAAACCAAGTAAAGGAAAGGATTGTGAGGTTGAAGTCTGGCCATAGCATTGACATTGTCAACTTTTCTGTGCAGAGATACAGGGTTCTTATGAGTGAGACACCAACTGTAATTTTTGGAGAAACATAAATAATTGCTATTCTGATGTCAAGTTGAAAATATTTTAAGCAGTGGCTGATTTAATGATTGATTCAGTCACCATTAAAATACTATTTTTTTTTTCTGATTTCAACTTGTAAATTAAGTTTAAAGTTTTAAACACAGCAATTTTCAATGAATGCTCTCAAGAAGAGTTTTCTTACATTCATTTCAAGACTGCCAATTGTAATCTGACTTCCAATTATTCTTTTTATTGTATGTTATACACCTAAAATATTTAGTGATTTGTGCTTTCTTTGTAATGAGTTGTAGACATTAGAATATATTTTATATCACAGGGCAGTTTCCATTCAATTGTTAGTCCACTGAAATCTCCCAGCATTTGTTATTACATTTTACTAGTGCTGAAAATTAAATTTGATATAATATTTGATGACATCAATGGAAAAGTAAATTCCATAAAGGACTTCAATGAAAATAAATGCAAACCAAGGAGGTGCATTCAGCTAATAAGGTAACTGGAAATATCTTGGGGATTTGGAATCATATTCTGTATTATATGTGCATGTATCTGCCTGTATGTTAGTTCCACTTTCAAGGTAAAAACCTCAAGAGCAATAGGAAATTGCCTCAAATAGAAATAAAAATAGAAATCTGAAATACACAGAAACACTGAAATAGAAATCCAGGTACCTGAAAAACCTGCCCATTGAGACACTATGAGATTGTTCTGTGGGTTTTTCCTTCCCACCCAAATATTAAGTTCAATTAAAAAATAATACTCTGACTGGGAAGTTACTTTGAAATGAAATAGAAGCCCAATGTTGGCTTGAGTTGGAACCAGGATCACTGGAATTATGCTGATAAATGCCAAAGTATGTACTCTACGTACTCCCTACCTAAAAAGGTTGACCAGCAGGGAGCTTCACTGAAATCTGGACAGGAAACAATTGCCTCTCAGGGGGTGAGCAGCAGAAGAGACACTATAAATCTCATCAGTTTAGTAGGCCCTGTGGTTGACCTACCTCCTAATAAGGTGCATGTGGTAAATATTCTTTCTGGACTGAAATAAACTTATATCTACCTCTATTTCAGCAATCGTGGGGGACAGGAGAAGAGTAATGGGCTCAAATTGCAACAAGGCAGATAAAAGAACTGGCGACTCTGATGCTCGTGCCACTGAGAAGGCTTTGGATTCCTTGACCATGGCGTGCACTTCAGGGAGAGAGGACCCCTGGGAAGGGATGGTATCCACTTCACAAGGAAAGGTAAGTCCCTGTTTGCGGCCAGGATGGCCAATCTTCTGGACAGGGCTTTAAACTAAGATTGCTGGGGGATGGAGATACACAAATTCATACATGTCCAAGGACTAACATGCAAGTAAGCCCTGTAGATACAGACAGTGGGAGTGCCACCTCTGCGGGAGCTGAGGGAATAGTTCTCCATCAGCGGGACAGGAAGACGAAGGCCTCAGTAGGAGGACTCAGGTGCCTATATACTAATGCCAGGAGCATGGGGAACAAGCAGGAGGAGCTAGCCCTCCTACTGTCCAGTGTGCATTAAGATCTGGCAGGGATTACAGAGACCTGGTGGGACTCCTCACACGACTGAAGCATAACTATAGAGGTTTACACCCTGCCTAATAGGGACTGGGCAGGGAAGAAAGGTGGAGGCATTGCTCTCTATGCGAAAGAGCAGTACTCCTCCTTGGAGGCCAACATCAGCTCCAAAAACAGACAGCTTGAAACCCTCTGGGTCAAGTTGCAGGGGGCGTGGCAAGAGAGACCTAACTGTAGGTGTATACTACAGACCACCAAACCAGGGGGAGGAACTTGATCTGGAGTTCACATGAGAATTGACAGAGTCCACATGTGCATGTGACATGGTCGTTATGGGAGATTTTAATTATCCAGGCATCTCCTGGGAGGAACAGTCAGCCAAGCTGGATCAGTCATGATCCTTCCTGACCTGTGTCAAGGAGCTCTTCCTGACTCAGGAGGTGTGTGTGTCTCACAGGTGACACTCTGCTAGACTTGGTTCTGGCCAAAGGAGATGACCAGGTGACCAATTTAAAAATAGAGGGAAGTCTGGGCAACAGTGTCCATGAAACCATCATGTTCACTGTCCAACCTAAGGCAGACAAATGGGATAGAAGGATTGAAGTCTTGGACTTCAAAAATGCAAATTGAAACAAGCTCAGGTCACTAGTAGGGCAAGTGCTGTGAGACCAGGGACCGAAGGTGAAAGGTGTGCATGAAGCATGGTTGTTCCTTAAGAACATGATCCTTGAAGCACAAAGGAAGTCCATTCCCATGCAGAAAAAAGGTATCAGAAGGTCCAGGAAGCTCTCTTGGCTAAACAGGGAAATCACGGTCCTCTTATAGAAGAAGAAAGAGGCATATATATACAACAGAAGTTTGGGGCGGGCCCTGAGGAGGTCTATTCCATGGTGGCCCACATCTGCAGGGAACAGATAAGACAGGCTAAAGTGGCTACCGAACTTAGATAAGCAACAGGAATCAAGGACAACAAGAAGTCCATCTTTAGGTACATAGGGAACAGGAGGCAAACAAATGGGAGCGTGGGGCCATTGCTCAGCAACTCAGGAGAGCTTGTTACTGGTACCCAGGAGAAAGCTGAACTCCTGAATGACTACTTTGCTTTGGTTTTTCACAGGGGAAAACCACGCCAGGTAGAGTAGAGGGTGAGCACAGTAGAAATAATCACCTTCCTACTATTGCTGTAGAATTGGTGTATGACCAATTAAAAAAAATGAGATGTATACAAGTCAATGGGACCAGATGATCTTCATCTGAGAATGCTGAAGGAGCTGGCTGACGTCATTGCAGGACCCCTGGTGAAACTCTTCCACAACTCATGGTGCCCTGGAGAAGTCCCTGAGGACTGGAAGAGGGCCAATGTTGTGCCCATCTACAAGAAGGGCAGGAGGAAGGACCCAGACAACTATAAGCCAATCCACCTAGCTTCCATCCTAGGGAAAATCCTAGAAAAGTTTATCAAGGAGTCTATCTGTGATCAGCTTGCAGAAGGTAATATTCTGAATGATAGCCAGCATGGCTTCATTGTTTGGCAGGTCTTGCCTTACTAACCTCATTTCCTTCTATGACCAGGTAACTTGCGACTTGGACATGAGAGAGCAGTTTGACATTGTGTACCTTGACTTCCAAAAGGCCTGTGATTTAGTATCCCACAATATCCTGACAAGAAAATTGGAGGACTGTGGGCTTAACTCCAAGACAGTCAGGTGGGTGAGAAACTGGCTGCAGGATAGAACCCAGAGAGGCATAATGACTAAATCTGTGTCATCCTGGTGAGAAGTGGGCAGTGGTGTCCCAAAGGGGTCAGTGCTCAGTTCAGTACTTTTCAATATCTTTATTAATGATTTGGATGTGGGGGTGAAAAGCTCACTGGCTAAGTTCGCAGATGACACCAAGTTATGGGAGAGCAGGGTCATGCTTGAAGATAGGCTACAGATACAGGCAGACCTAGACAGGATTGTAAGTTGGGTGGATCGGAATCTGATATAGTTCAACATTGAGAAATGTAAAGTGCTACACCTGGGGATGAGCAACCCCCAACACACCTACGGGCTTGGTGGCACCAAACTGATTAGCACCACAGATGAAAGGGACCTGGGGTTAATAATAGACCACGGTATGAATATGAGCCAGCAGTGTGATGCTGTAGCCAGTAGGCAAATAATACTCTGGCATGCATCAATCAATGCATCTCCAGCAAAACCAAGGAGGTAATTCATCCGCTCTACTCAGTACTGGTGAGACCGCAGCTGGAGTACTGCATCCAGATCTGGGCACCACACTTTAACAAGGATGTGGACAAGCTTGAGAGAGTCCAAAGAAGAGCCACCTATATAATCAGAGTCGCAAAAGGCAAACCATACGAGGAAAGGCTGAGGGATCTGGGACTTTTCAGCCTGAGGAAAAAAACGCTGAGAGAGGACGTGGTAGCAACTTGCTGCTACACTAGGGGAGTACATCAAAGGCTTGGTGAGCAACTGTCCACCAGGGCACCTGAGGGGAAAACCAGGAGGTTTTCCAGGCTACAAACTCCTGGAAGACCAATTCAGGCTCAACATTAGGAAAAACTTCTTCATAGTCAGGGTTGTCCAGACTGGAATAAGCTCCCTCCGGAGGTCATGCAATCACCTACCCTGGAAATCTTCAAAAGGAGACTAGACAGTTACCTTTCTGGGGTCACCTGACCCCCAGTTATCTTTTCTGCTTGGTGCAGGGGACTGGACCTGATGATCTTCCAAGGTCCCTTCTGGTCTTACTATTTCTGAATCTATGAATATTAAGAACAACTTTATAGGTATGAAAGTGGTGAAGTCCCAGGAACAAGCACAGATCAACTAACATTTGTCTGGGATGGTTTATATAGGGATTATCCTGTCTTGAGCAGTGGGTTAGACTAGATGACCTTGTCCAACCCTGTTTTGCTATGATTCTCTAACCCTAAATCTACATATGTATTGGGGTGCTCTCTGGTGCACAGTACAAACTACAGCTATGTAGTATGCAGGGGTTTTACATCATCTCCAAAGCTTTGTCTATGTAAGGGGAAGAAGCATGACAGTCTTGCATTCATCCCAGTGGGGCACAACTGAAATCCAGCTATCATCATGTAAGTAATAGCCTTGTGAACCATTTTTCTGCTTGTTAGAACCATCCCTCATGGCATGGCTGCCACTCTGACATGCCGTTCATTTACACCCATTAATGTTAGCACAACCAGCTGAATAGTGGGTACAGGCAAGACAATCACTTTCCTTTACCTATGTTTCCTCCCTGACTCTTAACTTGTCTTGTTTTGTAGACTATACACTCTTAAGGCCACAGACCTATTAGGCAATAATTCAATGCAAGTAATAGGGGCTTGTTTTTTTCAATCACAAGGTTCATGATGAACAGTGTGATGTGCTGCTTCCATGGATGGATTTCAAAAGGTTCCTCTTCAGCCATGCTTTCTCAGGGGGCTGAAAATGGGGCTTGAGCTCTGACACCACTCTCATACATAACAACAGCAACACTAATGATGGTATCACAGAGGTATCTACTAATTAAATAACAGATGACTGAAACTGGTTTTAATACCTAGGGTTAAAAGTGGTACTTCCAGTGTTGTTGTCAGCTAGCTTTTTTGTACTCCTGCTGTGTAGCCTAAGGGAATTCATGGCATTCCTATAAAAATGGGTCCAAACATACCGATAACCATGGTAACATTCCACCTCTACTTCCTCTATGGCTCTGAACAAAGCTCAGCACAATGCATGCATGTACATTTTTGTGTTAGAGCTACAAAATAGACTAAGTCTTTGCCTCCTGCATAATGCATCATATGTTATGCAGTTACCTCCTGAGGTTGGTGGAACTACTCTATACAAATTCTCCATCCAAACCTATATGGACATAGCACAGGAGGCAGAGCAGGAAAGGAACACAGCTTTCACACATTAGTAGGCTGTCCAGTTTATAGGGCAGGACTGATCCTCTGCAAAATTCCTTAGTCTGTTTAGAGATTAATTTTTTGTTCCTTAATCATTTTTAATAACTCAACACCTTTGTACTGTATGGTACTGAAATCAAGAGTAGGGCCAGAGGGAATAAAATGACGGTCTTCTGTGAAAGATTTAGAGACAGGAATAAGGAGTGGGGAAAATCCCTTCTGATTTCAAAATTACTCCACCTATTTTCCTAGATTCTTGTAATAAACAAACAAGATGATACAAATAGTATAGTATTTTACTGCTATACTGTTGGAACTGATTTGCATTACAAAATTCACTATAAAATTAAATTGTGTAGCAATCAAATTGTGTTACTTTGTTCAGGTACAGATGAATTATCCCATTTTATTGATAAAATGATTTTATATTTTCCCTTGTTTTCTTGTCTCTTTCAATTAAAGTGGTATAATTTCAAGTGAAATTAGAAGATTGTATTTGGCCTGTGGTCTTACATTATAACTCTTTTTCTGCTGCTCAAACTAGCTGACATACCAGTGATCATTACACTTCTAAAATTATATTATATGAATCATATTATTCCATTTATTTCAAAAGAACTGAACCTGTGCCATTCTTGTTATAGCCAAAAGTAGGAAGAAATGGCTTTCACATCTCATTCATTCAACTAGAGTTACAATTGCCTATTTGACCTATAAATATGGTGGTTTATCATAGGGTAAAAGGCTTCAGAATAGCCAGGCTAAAAGATTTAAGTGATTTACGGTTTGTTATTTTGCTGCAATAATTTTCAATGGGGACATTCTGCTCTCAGCTACATGATTGTGGGATCTCTACTGAGTAGGCCTCTAGATCTGCATCCGTGTAACAAAGCCAACAGTCTCAAGATCTATTGTACTAAGTCTAGAAAAGATGGGCAGAGATCCTGAAAGAGGGGAGGGACCCACAAAACAACAAATTTCATAGAGTTTCTGAGACTTGCTAGAGGTCCAGGCTATCATCTGCTGCACCTTTCAGATCTTTGCCCCCTTCATTCCCTTGGCAGGATGGGTCTCAAGCTGGTGATTGTATGAAGAAGGTAGGTTACAGCACAGAATGACTTTTTAAGGGTAGGAAAGTTGTTTTCTCAGCTTCATTCCTGCTGCCTCTCACTGCCCCATGCTGCCCAGGGGCTCTGTCATGAGCCCTCATCCCCTGCCTGCTCTCCCAGCCCCATCTCCCAGCTCTTTAAAAAAAAAGAAAAAAAAAATGAAAAAAGCCCTGCACTCACCGGCTGTTGCCTAGTGTGTGTGTGGGGGGGTGATCCCTCATGCCCCCACTGCCCCACGCTGCATGGGGGGGCTCTGCCATGAGCCACCAGAAGCCCCGATGGCTGCTGCAGCAGCTGGTAAGTGTGGGGCTTTTCTTTTTTTTTTTTTAAAGAACCGGGAGCTGGGGCCAGGCAGGCAGCTATCAGTGGGGCTGGGAGAGCAGGCAGAGGATGAGGGCACATGACAGAGCCCCCCACACAGCATGGGGCAGTGGGGGGTAGTGGGGTTCGCCCCTCAGCCTGGCAGCAGCCAATGAGTGCAGGGTGGTGTTTTTTTTTTTTTAAAGACAGGAGTGGACAGGAGGTCGCGGGGCACTCAGAGGGGCTGGAGGAACAGATAAGGGATGGCGCCTGGCAAGGGTCCCCCCCCTCCACCCCCCCCACCTTAACAGCACAGAGTCTGGGTCCAGCTCCCTGTGGTGGCAAGTGGGGACTGCCCAAATCTATGAAGTTCTCTGAATCTTTTCCAAACCAGTTTGGAGAGCTTTGAATCGATCTGGACCTTTTTATTGGTCTCCTGATTCAATTCAGATTTGGAGATTCGGCTGCCAAATCAGGCTGAATCTCCTTTGAATCAAATCAGCACCCAAAGCTTTGCACAGCAGTAATGTCTATACCTTGCCTATAAGGGCAGAGAATTTGGATACATAGGCAGGAGAATGGTACATGGAGAGAAATAAGGGAGGATTCTATTCACTAGTCCTACAAGGTCTCTCACAAAATGCATTGCATTTAACAGACAAACCTGAAAGTACTGGTCCAGCCCTCATTTGCAAACCAGGGAAAAACAGCAATTCAAGATGTGTGTAAAGGTGACTTTAAGATACCCTGGATTCTTGACCTGCTGTGAATCATGCCACCACCCAAAAATAAACTACAGAGAGCACAAGGACTTCTTTAAATTATGTTTACTGCCAGTAAACAAGCAGCAAAAGACTACCAGCCAGAGTATGATGAATCCCTGGCTATGCCTATTTTCTCCTGAAGAGCCTAAGACTAGATCAGGGCTGCTGGGATAAGAGCAATGCAATGGATTTATGCCACTAGATGATTCCCTATGCTAGAAAGGTTTTCTTTTCCCATAGCCAGCTTTGCATGGGCCAAGACAGGCATAGATTAAAATTTATATACCTGTCTTATTATTTCTAGTGACAGCAAAACTACATGAAATGGGACATAAAGATATGGAAGGACTAAGATATTTCTGTGGCTTGCTTGAAAAATAAAGATTTAAAAAGATGGGATGGAATAAGTTTGCAATGTTGTGTACCAGATAAGTAAGTATGTGTTCTTAAGAAGTTAAAGATGATGTATTTTTTTCAGACAACTGAAAAACTCAGAGTTGACTTCTTAAATTGAATTTTATATAATATAAAAATGACATTATTTGCATTTTATAATGGCAAACTTGGCCATAAATCCTTTTCTCTGAATTTATACAGATAATTATTTATTGATTTGGCTTCTGAATGAAATAATAGATAACTTACTGTGAGATGGACTTTTCTTTCATTTATGTTGTTTAATATGTTTACTTGAAAAACAAATATTCATAATGGCATTTGTTGTGTCTGCTTCCAAGACAGGGGATCGTAACTGTATTTCAGAAAAAAAAAAAAGTTTTGTGGATAACCATACCATTTTAATTTTGGTCTAATTCTCTTCCTAGGCTCATTCCATCTTTCTCTTCTAGCTAAGAGAACCAATGGCATTTTATTTGCCGGACACAAGTGCTGTGTAAGGCTGTTCTCCTCCATTCTGTCTTGGGACTGGATAACTGTGAAGATAAATCGTAGTTAGGGATTGAGATAGCGTCTTAATTCCAACAGCCAGGCCTACCCACTCACTCCCTGTATCACTCATTGCAGGAACGTACAGCAGTGCCTCAATAAATAAAGTTTCTGATCATATTGGTAAAGTGTAACCATTTGGAACAGCTTGTTATATGTTGAGCTGATAGTACTTCAGAAAGAACAGGTGTATATGAGATTTTGAAAAAGAAATTAAAAAACCCTTTCACCTCCATGAGTTTCCAGCTACTGTCAGCAACAAAAGGGTTCGATTATATCATAAGTATTTTTTTTACAATATCACAAAAATATAAAAGCTTGGTTTTAAATCAATGCAAACACTAGATAAAAGGCAAGGATTACGCTGTACTCTGTGGCTTTTGCAAACTTGTTGGAGGTATGTTGGAAGCTTTTCCATTCCATTTGTCTCTTCAGTGGAATTTTTTGTATCATCCATCTCCAGCTCAGGTCATGAAAGATCTTGGTTCTACATGTTTACAGCTTCAAAGATATTTACCTCCATGTAACAAAGCATGCTTGGAAGCAGTCCAAGGAGCTGTGTGCCCTGAACAATAACAACAGGGAATAGTTTTAGTTTCAGTGTGATGACCTGACCCACACAAGGGTTTGTAACATTTCTGAGACTGTCATCCAAGATCTGTTTAAAAGCAGGAACTATAGCATGGTGAGGACAGCGAGCTAATCCCTTGTGAGAGCAGTTTTTGCTTTTGCCTTTAAAAGAAAACATGTCTCTGAGTGCTCCTCGTCTTTGTATTCCTAGTGCAGAAAGTTTAGTACCAGTATTTGAAAGTACATGCAATGTGGGCTCATCTCCTGCAACAATAAAATCAAGTAAAATTATTTACTTTAATGGGAGCAAGATAACATCCTGACATAAAACTTTTCATAATAAAGCTAACCTTTCTTTTCGCAATGTTACTGTCTTTTAGCAGCTCCTAGTCTCTCTTCTTCTATTTCACAGCCTTGAAGACAGCTTTTAGCTTTTTTCACAATCACAGATCTACCCATGGAAACCAGTCTTCAGCAGCAGCTGGGTTTCATCTTTTTGTTAATCAGGAAAGGGAGCTGAAGATTAGGCTCTGTCCCTCCCTTATGCAGCCATAAATCTGGATTTTTTTTCACCTTACATTCCCCAAAACAAACTGTATGCCTTATTTGGGGGTGTGTGGTATGCAAGAAAATATGGTAATACTAGAGCTACTGCTGATCTGCAAACAGAAAGGAGACTGTTAGCTATACTGAGCCCCCTAAAAGACCTATTTGGATGGAGTAGGACAATCACAACTGGCCTCTTGCCTAACAGTGTCAGGCAGAGAGTGTTCAGTAGATTTTTCCTCAGAGGCCACCCTACCGTGCCTTTTTCCTAACAACATGTCGGTAGCAGCCAGCAAGTTCATTCTCTCCCAAATGCACAGGGAGGCATGATATCTACTCCTGCCTCTTACAGGCAAATCTCTTTAGCCACTCCTGCTCAGGCATCCACTTGCTACCTCATCATAATGGAGCCATAGCTTCATACGTATAAAATAAAGAATGTTTATCAAGACTATCCAGTGTCATAATTAATTACAACAGTTTTGGCAGCATGTTATGCTCACACTTCGGAGCTTTAAGCCATTCTCCAACTCTTAGGGATTAGTGTAAGAGGGAGGGGAGGGCAGATTGCCCTGTATCATCCTACTGGGGCAGAGTTCCAGGGCAAGTTCCCAGGCCAGTATAACTGGACAGGCAGCACAGGCAGCTGCCTAGGGTGCCAAATTACAGGGGCAGCAAAAAGTGTTCTGGGCTGGCAGGTAGCACGTGTGCACTTGGCTAGGCCTGGGTCTAGCATGATGACACCACAAGGCAGGGTGTAGCACAGGTAGGGTCCAGACAAGGACAGAATGAAGAGGAACAGGAACTTCTGCATCATCCTGGGAGATGGTGCCACAGCCTGGCTGCTCAGTGCGCTATACGCCATGGGGTAGAGGTTGGGGTATGGTGCTGCACTGCCACCGGTGCATGGGGGACTTCAGGCAGGCTCCCCGGGGAGCACCACTGTTGCTGCCACAGGGGCTATGGTGCATGGGGATGTGGTGGTATGGGGGCTATGCTCATGTTCCTGAAGCTCTGGAGATGAGGTGGTTGTTCTTACATATTCTTCTCCTAAGCACAGGGGTGGCTGAGAGGGTCTGAGAGACTCCATGTGCTGCCCCTGACCACAGCAGCCTCCCTCAGCACTGGCCCTGTGGCTGCCATCTCTGGTACTCACCCCACAATAATCTGCAGGCAGCTGTAAGTGTGAGCAATCCAGCTGGCCAGCTCTAGCAACCTTGCTCCCTTAGAAATGTCAGGACAGAGCTAGCTGCAGCTGTTGTTTAATTAGCTGCCTGACATCAGCTCCTCCCAGAACAAAAAGGGAGGGTAGCAAAATGTTGTCTGCCTAGGGTGGCAAAAATCCTTGTGCTGACCCAGGAGGGTTTTTGTAATTCCTGTATGATGTTTGACTGGTTGTGTTGGAGACAAGAGGCTAGAATAGATGGACCTTGTGTCTGATTTAGTGTGACATTTTCTATGATCACAGCTCTCACTCACAAATTTAAACTTGGGGCGCTTGGACATGTGATGGTGGAGCCATGTACACATGACAAAAAGTGATGAGAAATCATCATTTGTCTAACATAATGGCATCACCACATATGCGTGTATTTTTTTTTTATGTAAAAATGTCTCTGTGTGTGGCAATTTAGACCACCTCCAATGTACTTTAGTTTGATTGGGGCAAATTGTCCTACTGTAGATAAAAGAAATGTGCATGCATATATGTCACATGAGTGTGCTGGTAGCCAGAGAAGGTGGCAGGGATGGTGCATGGGGTGCTGGAAGCCCAGGCGTGCTTGGGGAAGCTCGGGTTTGGTGGGCTTCCAGCGACCTGTGTACCATCCCCACCACCTTCTCCGGCCACCAGGCCACCCAGCTGCCCTTCTGCCACCTTTCCACACTGCCACAGGGTCAAACTAGCCCATTTCAGGGCAGTCACAGGCAGCAGGAAGGCAGTAGGGACAGTGCATGGGGCATGGGAAGCCCACCAAGCCCGAGTTTTGCCAGAACCAGCACACTGTGCACTGCTGGATTGGGCCAGGTGCTGCCTGTGACCTGGGGCAGCCCCTGCCCATCCAGTGCCCTACCTAGGCAGCCCCAGGGGGCACCACTGCCATGGAGGGAAGCAGCAGGCCTCCCGCAGCCCATAGGCTGTGCAACCTGGTGGCAACTTATGTGGGCAGGCTCTGCTGGGGGAAAAAAACTGTGGCGAAGGGTCCCATCTTTTTTGCTTTTTCCTCACAGAGCCTGCCTGCCTCTCTTACGGCTGGGGGGGGAGCCCTGAACTATGGGGTGCCTGGACTTCCCCTCCCCAGCAGAGGCACCGCGTTGGGCAGTCCAGGCAGGCTGCCAGCAGGTAGGTGCTGCCCGGGAGGCATCCCCATCTCAGGGCTTGCCAGCAGGAGGAGAGACAGGCAGGCTCCACAAAGGGGGAAAAAAAAGGATCAGGCCCCTTGACACTTCTTTTTTTCTGGCGGAGCCTGTCCATGGCCAGTGGGGAGGGGGAAAGCTGTCGGCAGGCTGTCATTGTTCTGTAACAGTGACAGAAGCCCCTAAATTTAAATGGTGTGCCACAATTAAAAACCCACCCTTTCAATTTAGGGGAACTAAACCCCTGCCATGTGTACAAGCGCCCAAAGTGTTTCTAGGGCAGGTTAAAAACCAGAAAGAACAAAAATAAATGAATAAATAAGGTGGAAAGATGTTCTAAAGTTTCCATTTTTTCCCCCTACAAATTTTGAAATCTAGAAGACCTGTGCAAGTTCCTATTGACAGTTGCTTATTTCTTACACTCTTCTTTTTCAGAGGAACTATAATCAGTGGGGCTTTAATTATAAAGTTTTAGAATCCTCCAACTTACTTTCATGCTGTTGAATTTTAATATTATTTCCATTATACTTTCTTCACTAGAATGAACATGTTCAGGCTTTATAGTATATTCATACTTTTCTTCTTCAGTTGCTTACTTATTTTGTATGCTACAAAGACACAACACAACAATGGATTTAAATTAAAGCTATCCTCCTTTTCCTTCCTACAGGAAAGCTTGCATAACAGTTTTAACCTGTTTTGAACCTTGGATATTGGTTTCTCTTTTTTAAAAATGGAGACTATCTAATATTGTCATCATGAGACTTACATGGATATCAGACATTATTTCATTAATTTCACCTAAAAATTAATGCAAATTCTACTGGTTTACCCAAAGTCACACAGCAACAAGGGAAAGATTTCCATAAATCTCCTGAATCGCAATCCAGAACTTTATCCCAAAATTATCCCACCTGATTCTAGTCCATGAATAAATCACACTTGATTTGGAAGGCTCATGTTATAACTGGTATATTTAGAATAGTTTTATTTTAATTTGCAAGTTGGTTAAAGATGCTTATTTTACAAGATTAGCAAAATCATGCATCTGTGATTATTAATGTCTGAATTTCTTGATGCAATAATATGTTTCTCAAAGATCACTTAAAACAAAAACATATTCCCACAAATAATTATATTTGTTATTTTAATATGCGACTCTTGTCAGTGTTTTACAGACTATAAACTTTGGAGATCCTCTTCATCAACAACTATAATTCAATTGATCATAGAATCCTGAAAGACAAATGAAGTGTGATTTATTCATAGACCATAAACTTTAGAACATTTTAAACATCACATTTGAGAGAACATGAACAAACTGAACATTTATAATTGAATCACCCAATACATGTACTCTCATACATTAATGAGACAGACACAAATGGAGTCATCATAATGCTTCAGTATATTCTATTTCCGTTCACCTATTACCACTCTAACTACTTGTTCTATATCCTGACCCTACATGGAAAAATAATTCCCAAGTATCAGTGATAATTGACTTTATGGGACTAGCGCTCTTTCTGAAAGAGACTTATAAGAGCTCTCTTTCAGAATTTGCCAACTGTTGCTTGCCAGCTTCCCTTTCATTATTTCATTGTCATTATCATCATCATCCTGAGTTATAGACCTGTTACAAATAATTTGAATGACCTCTATATTTTCCCCCTCATTCTTCTTTAGAACATGATGTGTTCTCATTTTACTTTTTAACATCTTTCGCTTTTTAGCAAAGTATTCATTTAAAATGTGGGCACTGTCTGGAAGTAAATTACTAGGGTAAAAGGGCATTTCAAGATGATTGAAAATGTACCTCTCAAGCTGTTGCTTTTTCTGTTTCCCAGCTAGTATTGCTGAAAAGGTGGTTAGAAAAATGCTGTTCTAAAGGCAAACACTTTTCCATTTCAGCGTACTTCTCTTTGTGTTCATCTCCTCATACTCAGAGATCTTGATGAAATAAATAGCTACACTTACAGTAAGGGATTTGGGATGTGTAATAGATCTATCTATTGTTTACAATGGGTGCACAATGGAGCTTACAATGGGAAAAAGGTGTAGATCTACATGGAAATTGTCTGTAGCTATAGTGGTTGTAGTTTAAAAAAGGCAGTTTCCTATTTTGAAAGATTTGACCAATTTGAGATAGCCTCTATATTTAAAGGTAAGCTAGTCCTTTTGCAAACACATACACGTGGAATGTAATGACCAGTTCAGTTATTCAGAAACGCATATGATTTGTGTTTCTCTTTCTGATTGGGGGGGTGGGGAGGAGGTACAAATGCATGCCTATACAAGAAGTGACTTATTACTCCCCATTTGCACAGGCTTATCCTTTCCTACCTGCTGATCACTACAGCGAAATCTAGGCTACCCCATTTCCCATACCTTCCTGCCCATCTTGTCTGTGGGAACATAGACCTGTTTCCCCTGCCATTCACAGACCCAAGGTCTGGGTAGCCACGTCTGTAAGTTTAAGTGGAATTTTTACCTCCTTGCATGCCTAAATGTTTCCCTATTTCCCATTCCAAGAAGATATCAGTTTAAGACACATTTTGGCCTGCTTAAGGAACTGGAGCCCTGCATAAATAATAGAACTCTTCCGGGGTGGCTAGCAGGACAAGGGACTTCTTTGAATCTGCACCAATCCACCTTAATGCACAGTCTTCCTAGTGACAACAGCCCCTGCAACAAGACTTGCAAAGGGTTCTTCCATGAAAGCCAGTAGCTGTCTTCTGAGATCCCCATGTCTAGGAAATTATTTCTCAGATGGAACTGAGGATTTTAGACCTCATTTATGCCACTCTGATCCTTTCTCTAAGCGTCATAACCTGTAAAATCTGTTTATATAGAACTTACAAATTGTGAGCTATGTTGTGTACTTTCTAGACAACAGTCTGGTTTTAATATCCTTCATGCCAAGGAAGAAATGACTGGCCCATGATACCAGCCTCCGTGGGCAGATATAGACTTTTGAAAAATGGGGTGCAGTTGGTGAGGTGCATATAAACAATACATGCATTTTGCCCATTAAAAATAAACTAGAAGCTGTACTAATATGCTAGGGACCTAGGGATGTATTATGCAGTTTAAGATTGAAGCAAAAACAAAGATAAATTTTTGGAATGTTTGAAACAATCAGCATGGCTGTGAAATAGGAACTTAATTGCAAGGAGCAGGTAAGAGACAGCAAAATTGCAGAACAAAGGATGGCTTGATTGGTAGATCATCAAGACTGTTAAAAAGAAAAGAGGGTCATTAGCAGCTGTGGAATGAAGAGTTTAGAAGGAATCAGGTAGAGTATAATAATAAGCCATTAAGTCAATAGACTCCCTCAGCACTGCCTGACGAGAAATGATGTTGCCATCGCCAAGCAGTTGGTTTTAAATTTCGTGTGGAGTAGGAATTAAGTGCTTGGGGAAGTGGGTACAAGTACATCAGCGTAACCCACTCCTCAGTTCACCTCTGCCAGTTTCTAATGATCATCAAGTGAATACTGTGCGCTGGTAGAAGAAAGCTAGAGACTGGTCATATAGAAGAAACTGGTTTTTCTTCTTTTGTTTTCTTCCTTCTCCACTCCCTTTACAGACAAACAGAAGCAGCAACAAGCTGCTGGGAATCAGCTTTTATATAGTGAAACTTGATGGAGGAAAAAAAAAGGGACATCAGGGAGGCTGGATTGCAGGGTCCCATTCCTTAGAAGACACTTAAGGGTGAAGAGTCTGGAGCGGAGTATTTCAAAGAGGCCCAGAACAGAGTCTGTATAGTTGCAGGTGATCTCAGAAACACAGGACCTAGCACAGGATCTCTCAGATGGAAAACAGGATTCCAAACAACTGTCTCATGGGCATCCAACTGGAGAAGCTCCGGCAGGGGCATTGCATCCACTTTAAAAGGACCAAGCAGGACTATTTCTCAAGATTATGATAAACACTTTTGAAAATTTGTCCATAATTTTGGGTTCGGATCCCTTCTGAAAATTATGACAGTAATATACAAGAGTATTGGACTGGCTTTATTTAACATGAAGACATGGGCTGGGAAAAGTGGTACTGAACACTAATATCAACCCAGGTTCTCTTCAACAGTATTACCTCCCACGGACTGACACATAATGGACACTAGCAGTCACAGATCAAGATGCTTTTCTGAGTTTCTATATTAATCTTATTAGTAGATTTTGTGTACAATTTCAAGCACTTGAGCAACAATTAATAGGAACTAAGATGGGAGTGAAAATCCAGGACAACTGAAGTTTCCTAGTGTTCAGATCCTTTCATTTATTTTGTTTATATTACCTAACATTATTATTTTTATTATCAACTATTCTTCTGACATTGTTTATACCCAGTTCTACTCCCTTTTTCGTATCAGCTTTTACCTTTGTATTCAAATCTTAGATGGCAATTTTACCTGTTTACTTGCATCTTTGAATGAAACTTTGCAGATCAATTACACCCTTAGAAACAAGTTTTAAAGGAGAGATTTCAATTCCTTAGAAACATTTGACTTCACTGCTGCTGTAACAAGGAACTGTGGCTGTTTTTCTTATTTCCATGCTGTCACAAAAACAGCATCTATGATTCTGGGATGCCATTATATGAGGTGGCCAGAATATTTTCATCAAAAGAAGGTATTTCAAATCCAAAGAGATGGGAAGTTCAGTGGAAGCTGAAAGAAGGATGTTATGTGTAGAGGGAAAACAGGCACAACAGAGAGACACTGTCTGTATCTGAGTGGTTAGAATTATGGCTGGGGATATGAGAAACCTAGGTCTAAGTCTTAAACTAGGGTGGCCCATGCCCAGGCTCTAGGTGCACGTATCTACTCCTGTTTTCATTTAGGTTTTGTTTTTGAGCCAGTGTGGAAAAACATAAATCCTGAAAACCTCAGAAATTCTCATGCAAGAAAACTGTCATCCAGTGGTCATCTCTAGAGAAAAATCTCAACAGTATTACCTTCCAAGGACCAACAGGTCATGGATGCTAACAACAGGTCATAATTCTAATGAGGTTGTGTGAATGTTATAGTTTAAGGGACAGTTTAATCTAATCATTGAACAGATAATGAGGATTAAAATTAAAGTTTAGCTACATAATTCCTGCTATGTCTAATATCCTAATTGCTATTTCAGATTTGTAACTAAACATCAAAATGTCATATTCTAATGCTACCAGACACAAAACACTTAAAATGTCAGTGAGCAGAGGAAAGAAAAAGAATCATCAAAAAGGGTTCAAAAAGTCTATGACTGTATTTAAAATGTACAGTATCTGATGTCTGAAATAAAATCGGCTACAGTCACATTATGTAGGGACAGCTAGCTTCAGTATTGTATACTGTAGATTAGAGATGTGCAAACCGTTTATTTCAGAATAACAACTCTCCCCGCCCCTGTTGAGATGTCAGATAGGCTTGGACTAAATTGGATGGGGAAGTTCTAGGTCCTGCCTGTCAAAGACTTTTATGTGAACAGCATACGTGGATAAAAATACTTTATAAACAATGAAATAGTACATTAAACAAACTTGCTTTTGCTGCATTTCCACTCAGAAAGGCAGAGTGTGTATAGGCAGACAAATGAAATATTTTCTGAATAGTTTGAGAAGTTGTTTCAGCCTTAGTGGGGTTTGTGAATTGTTCATTTTTATTCTTAATTATTTTTAAATAAGAGACTGTTCTCTTAAGTCATGTCATATTATTTCTGCTTCATGATTAATTTCACAGTCCGATGGCTGGGGAACTGGATCTGTGGACAGACCCAGAGAGTGATAGCTGATGGAACCAAATCAACTTGGTGCACTGTAACGTGGCATCCGCCAGGGCTCTGTATTTGGACCTGTACTCTTCAATGTGTTTATAAATTATCTGGACTCACATTGTACAAATGGACTGGCTAAGTTTGCTGATGACACCAAACTATGGGGAAGTGCAGCCACCCCAGACGATAGGCTGGCAATTTAGGCTGACCTCAACAGGCATACAAGGTGGGCGGATCAAAACCTGATGGCATTCGATGCCAAGGAATGTAAGGTGCTCCACCTTGGGAGAAAAAACCCACATCACACTTCTAGGCTTGGCAGTGCTATGTCTGAAAAAGACTTAGAGGTCGTGATTGACCAGAAGATAAACATGAGCCTCTAATGTGACACTGCAGCCATCCAAGCAAACAAAACTCTGGCCTGCATCTTCTAATGCATCTGGAATGAGACCCGGGAACTCATCCTTCCACTTTACTCAGCCTCGGTGAGACCACAGCTGGAATACTGCATCTAGTTCTTCACTCCGCAATTCAGAAAGGATGTGGAGAAGCTCATGAGAGTCCAGAGGAGAGCCATGCAAATGATCAGAGGACAAGAGAGCAGGCCTTATGAGGAGAGGCTGAGAGACATGGGATTCTTAAGCCTGGAAAAGCGTAAGCTCAGGGGTGCCTTGGTGGCAGCCTATAAGTATATAAGGGGTGTGCACCAGGAACTGGTAGAACTACTGTTCACCAAAGCACCCCATGGGAAGACTACAGCCAATGGTCACGAACTCCTGGAAGAACTTTTTAGGCTGGACATAAGGAAAAACTTCTTAACTGTCCAAGTCCCCAGGGCCTGGAATAAACTCCCCCCATAGATGGTGCAGGCACCTACTCTGGATTCCTTTAAGAAACACTTGGATGCCCATCTTGGTGGGATCATTTGACCCCTGCTGACTGCCTGCCCTTTGGCCAGGGGCCTGGATGTGATGATCTTGCAAGGTCCCTTCCAGCCCTAATGTCTATGAAATCTATGAATTGACTAACTTTTCTTCAGCAGAATGAGTTACTAATAGTCAATAATTAATATTAAATAATCATTTGTCCAGGAATGTGTATTCATATTAATACTGGTAACTTCCATTCCTTAACACATTGAGAAAAACACCCACATTAACGACATGAGCTCTTGATTATTTATTTGTATTTCAATTGGTCAGTTCAAGTATGTCTTTATTCCTTATTTGCTACTCAGAGAACCTTACACAAGGGATGGTCTTTTAGGGAGTGGTTACACTGCCAAAGGACTGTGCCAAGGCACATCACAGAGAAGCATGGCATATCTGCTCTGCATTGCATTGAATCCCCAAAACAGGTGTAATGTAGTTCCATTACAGAAGTGGTGGATACACATGACTATGCTTGCTGTTTTGGGCATGCTTACTGCTCCAGCGCTGCTCAGCTACATGATAAGCCCTTTTGAGGCGCAGTGACCATGGCATAGCCATGCTGTTGCTTCCCTACTGGAGTCCTGTGGCAGTGTAGGCACACCCTAAAAGATAACCCAGGGTAGAGATATAAGTCAACTGAACCATTTAAATGTAAATATGAATACACAGACACTATGGCTAAGTGCAGACAGTCAAAAAGCCTAAGGCTGAATCGATTTGATCTTCGCAGGTTAGCTTAAGCTCTGTAGATTGAACTGATAAATAAGTGAACAGACATTTGTTTTTGATTCCAGAAATGCAGCCATATGCCTGCCTGCAGTGGCCCAGGCCAGAAGTATGGGGACACTAGAGAATGCCTCCCTGCTCTGCTGCAGCAGACAGCTTGAATCTGGAGGGGATCTGGAAGTGAAGTTCCATAAACTGATTTAACCTAAATCAGTTAAGTCTGATAATACATCCATCTGGGTTTATCTTAAACTGATTCTGGCAATTTTGAAACTGGTTTACGTGCACTGAACTTCTGCTGTGTTACAGGTTTGAACTGGTTTCCAGTCACTTATACGGATTTATGTGTAATTTCTGTCCCTAGCCTTTAAGCCTGACTGCAAGCTGCTGGAGATGCATACATCTTGACTTCAGTGGAGCAACAACATCTAACAAACCGAGGATTGAGCCTATTTTTGCCATCAGGCTCTATTCTCGGACCAGTCAATATTTAGCTTCTCTGCTAATAGTACCAATAAGCTCTCTCTACATACTGGCAATCTGCAATATCTGTCTTCTCCTCTCTGGTGAAACAATCTACTGTGAAGCTATTCAAGCTTTCCAGATAGGCCACCTCAAGCAAATGTTGATAACTTACAGTGGTTACTAAACTAGACTAGGTTTGAATTGAAGTTATGCATACCCTGGGATGTTTCCTGACTAGTGCTATGATCCATAAAAATTCCTATTTTTATTAGTGTATCATAGAGAGCACTGCACTTGCTGGATCCATATCTATGCCATTTTCTTTCTAGCTCTATAATTTAATATGTGTCCCCAATACTTTAAAGATTAACCACAATTTTTAGGTTACAAGAAGGATGGGTCAGAATTTTGTTCTGCCTGTTTACAGATGAGTTAGAGAAACTCTACAAAATAGTATTTACTTTTAAATGAAAAATAGGTACTACTAACCTTTTTTTCTAGTGGCTTAAGTGGTCATTAGCACTCTACTAAGATCTGTATGTGTGGTAATTAGCGATACATAAAGTACTAGCTATTTTAGATGAATTAAAGGTTGGTAGAACAAGAATTACAGGAAAAAGGAGTTTCTTCCTCATACCTCCTTCCCCAGCAAATAGATAAATAAATATTTGGGTGAAAAAACACTTTTACATTAAAGAAGATAGTGGCTTCTAAGAAAATAATGAACATAACTGCTTTTCACAGTCTTTTCTTATGTAGGTTAGTCTTTTCCATTGCAATGCATACAGCAAGAGGCTCTAAGAGAATCCCAGGGCATCTTTCTGCAACAGCAAAACTGTATTTCTTCACTGTTCACTTTCATTCATAGGCAGGAAATATGGTCTTATTGTAGTCCTTTCTGTTTAAAAGGATCTGCCTTCATTGTGGGGAAAAATCTCTCTTGTTGAATAAGAACATCCATCATAGTTTAAACAGAATTTCAGGAATGACAGGTACCTTATTTAGATAAGGTGACACATTACTGCTTCCTTTTTTTCTCTTTTTTCTTATACAGTAAGATCTATACGGAGAGTAAATTACTCTATCACACCAAGTAAGTATCAAAGTCAGGGCCCATCTTCTGAGTTTTCTATTTCATATCCCCTTGAATTCGTCTTCTGGCTGTTTGAAGGACATCTGAAGTGGATTTCTGGTTTCAGTGCTCTCGGTATCAAATATTTCTGTTGGCTATGTTGAATGATAATGCTTACTGAAATATTTTTTTTCTAGTAGAAGTTATAGGCAGGAACTGTATTGCTACTGAATTGCTGCTACAGGCTGTTAGAATCTGGATTTCTTAAAAAAATGATGTGGCTATGAATGTCAGCACTTGCTACTTAAAATACATTTTGCATGCTTTTAAAGTCTTGAATAGAAATTAAGATATCTTTAAAGCTGTGTTGAAATGGCTGTGTCAGAGTGCAACAATGTTTTGTTAAACCAATTAATAGTGCACCAGGGTGCAAAAGACACTGATCCTTTGACCAGGGGATCCAAGCTATTAGAGCATTATTTAGTTACAGTGTATGACTGTGTTGTAGTAGAATGAGGATTTCTCTAATCTAAATCCAGAAAAGTTATCAGCATGTTACTATTTCAAAAGATACTTTATAGGGGAGAGCAAAAATAAGACACTAGTAGTAAATGTCAGGGAATCTATAGATTCTAATAACTTAATGTATTAAATTGTATCAGTATGCATGGTCTACTTTAATATTATGCCATACTGAGTTCCCCTCTTTCTGGGAATGATACTGACCACAATGGAGGGAGCTCCCAGCACAGGTGCTCTGCTTCATGGTATCCTCACTATGAACTGACTCTATTGACTACAATGCAATTACGTTAACATAAAATAACTGAGGATCTGGCCCTTAACAGAGGCTAATCTTCTGCATAGAATAACAGATTACATATAGAAAGAAATACAAGAGAAAGGTTTTTTTCCCAATCTTTCTATTAATAAAACTGCTGAATAATAATAGAGTCAGTATTGTATCTACTCAAAATGTAAATGGCTCCAGCCATTGCCCTACCACTTAAAATGTTACAACTCCAAGTTTTTGTTGTTGTTTTGTTTAATTTTTTTAAGGTAGATTGAAGCACAAACAACTTCTGAAGGATGGGGGTATAATAATCCCTCTAATCCAGAAGAAGCAGAATCTGGGTCTATCCTGACAAGAGTTGAGAGGCAGGGTAGGGCTGGGAAGATGATAAAAATCAAGCATTCCTCTGACCCAGCTTTTAGCCAAGGGGTTTAAATCCCAACCTCTTCACAGATGCCATTCAGGTATTTTCAACACTCCTTTCCACATCAGTGTATTTATAGCTAAGGGATACACTTGATAGTACTCAGTCCAACCCCTAACTGGCTTCTGGCTGAGCTGTACATGAACAGATACTACATGAAATCTGGAGAAACCGTCCTTTGGTACTCCACTCTTGGGTAAAATTTGCCGACTATACTATCTGTAGCTTGGGGGAAGGGGTAAAATAACTCCCTTAAAGGTACACATAGGAATGGAGAATTTAACTGGATTGAAGGGGAGACAACGCAGCTGAAAATGCTCTGTGTGGCCAGAAGCAGGAGAAACATTTAAGTGCAAGGCAAGTACCAAGAATACATTTTACACTGATTGCAATCAAAGGAACTAGTCACTGAAGTATACAGAAGTATATGACACTCCTACAGGGGCAAACAGTCTGTCATACTGAATATACACAGCTTTGGAAAACAGTGCAAGTTAAAAAGTATGTGTGTTTGAGCAAGAATGCAAGTGAATAAGTTACAAGGTGAGGATTGGAGATGAGGGAAGTGAGATTGCAGTTCAGGATGCTGAACGTTGGTTCCTGACACAAATGGTCTGCATTATTGATGGGATGGAGAGATTTTATGGAAATTCATGTGAGGCCCTTATTAATTTTCCTGTTTTCTTAGCTTCTCTCCAGTATAACCTGCAATCATGCTGTAAATAAGATGACTGGTATAAACATATGTAAGCTCATAGCCCAGGTCAGATGACAGCTTACAGACAGGGCAGTAGGTATAGGGGTGAAGGGGGCCAGGAAGGCAAGACTGTGATGATGCATTTAAGGAAAAAAAAGAAAAAAAGAAATGACCTCATAAGCTGCCTTCCAGCCTTGATTTCTGATGATCTGCCACAGAATATCTAGTCCAAACCCCTGCTCAAGGCAGGATCATTACCAGCTAGACCATCCCATCCAAGTGGCTGGCTAACCAGCTCTTGAAAATTTCCATGGATGGAGATTCCACAACTTCTCTAGGTTGCCGTGCCAAACCCTGACCACCCGCACAGTCAGAAAGTTTCTTCTAATCTCCAACCTTAATTTCCTCTGCTTCAGCTTGAGGCAAGTGCTCCTACTCCTGTCCCCTATGGTCATGAAGAAAAGCCCATCTCCATCCTCTCCATAATCACCTTCCAGGTATTTGAAGACTGCTATCAAACCCCACCTCAGTCTCCCCTTCTTCAGGCTAGATAACCCTAGCTCTATCAGCCTTTCATCATAAGTCTTGCTTCTCAGGTCCTTAATCATTTTTGTTGCTTTGTATTGACTCCTTACAATGTGTTTACATCCTTCTGGAAGTGTGGGCACTTCCAGAAGGACACAATACTGGGCACAGTACTCAGGGTAAGGCTTCAGTGGTGCTCAACAGAGTGGAAGAATCACTTCCCATCATCTGCAAGTGACATTCTTGTTAATACAACCCAGTCTCATGTAAGCTTTTTTTACAACAAGAGTACGTTGTTGGCTTATATTCATTTTATGGCCCACCATAATCCCCATGTCCTTCTCTGAAGTACAGCAGCCTAGCTGGTCATTCCCTAGTCTGTATTTGTGCATGCAATTCTTCCATCTCAAGTTTGGGACTTTGCTTTTGTTCTTGTTGAATCTCATCTGATTGATTGCAGACCACTTTTCCAGTCAATCCAGGTCATTCTGGGTCCTAGCCCTGCCTTCCAGTGTGTCTGTGATTCCACCCAGATTAGTGTCATCCACAATTTGCAAGTCATGCACTCAATCCCATTATCCAAATCATTAATGACTAACGTCCAGCTAGTCCCCCTACCCGGTCATTCCATGCAGCCCTTTTCCCAGCTCTGTTGCTGGTGAAATCAATGCTGGTGTCATACCACACTGGACACCAAAGTGGGGCTGGAGACAGTTGCTCCCTGTTTTGGCACGCCCCAGCTGTTGCTTTGGGTGACCCCTGACTCACTCACTGAACCACTACGGGTGCCTTTTGTCAAGGCAGAAAGAAGGATTAGTGGGAAAGAGGAAGAACTGGGTAGAAGTAGAATTCAGAGAATGGTAGAGAGGAGAAAGACGACAAAAAAAGGATAGGTAACTAGGGGAGAGATATAGCGCGGATGACAGTAAATACAGAATTGCTTATGAAGTCTATATAGTCTGACAGCTACGTGCTGTGCCTGTAGCATATCATCCTGACCTGTGATCCATTCAGGATATCCTACTATACTTTCACAAGTTGCTTCTACTGTGGCAGGACAGGGGACAACAGAACAAATAAAAGGAACATGCAATGACTTATTCCCCTGTGCTTTGTTATTGCTGATTTTCTCTTGCCTACTAAACTTGGTTTGCCAGCAATCCTAAAAAAACTTAAAATAAGACAATTATGTACTAGTACCGTATCTGTTTTAGCTGCTAGAAAACAGGTAGTAAAGCTTTCTGAACAGCTCTGTAGAATACTACTTTAATTCTTACTCTATAGGTAATTTGAAAAAGGAACACGAAAAATTCAAGGCTCTAGATACCTCATGTCCTTTGATTCTCTGCAATCATCACCCTTTAAAAATGTTTAATTGAGATTTTGATAGTGAGGCTAAGTCCTCTGCACATCTTACATTAATTAACAGAACATTAATAAATAGAAAATATATGGATAGATCTATGGAGAACTTTGATGCCAACTTTTGTCTCTTTCTCATATATTAAAAATACTCCAGTGGAACAGAAGGTAGGGAATAGGTACAGTAAGAGTTAACGGTATTTGGAAAGGATGCAATTTTACTTTGACCTCATGAGTATCTGATCTCTTGAATCCCAGTAAATTCTTTGCAGTCAGCCAGATTCTGCTTAACTATTCTGGGTAAATCCAGAGTAACTATTAAAATCGATGGATTTACTCTGGCAAAATGTAGATTAGAATCTAGTCCAATCTCTTATCTAAATAAAATTGTACAGTTGTGAAGGGCTAAAGGGGAGAAGTAAGCCATTCTGTTTACTGTGAGTCCTGGAAATTCTACTGTGAAGGACTTCCCAATTAACATATTAATGAAAGCCAGCCTCAGATGTGTTGGCTGAGCATGGTTAAGGGCAACGATTAATATTAATGTGAGAGAAATATGCATGCATGTTCAGGACAGGAGGAAACATGAATCAATCAAAATTCAAACAATACTGCATTTGTCCTTGTCTGAAAGGATAGGTACAGGTAGGTAGTGTTTTTATAAAGTTGACTTGAACTGCTTTTTTTCTGTTCGAACAATAGCCCACCAAAGCCCCTCAAACTTAATAAATACTTGAATTAACTCTCAAACCTGCTACTGGTAGCTATGTGAGTCAAGAAAGAAAACAGAACTCTGACCCCAGAGGAGATAAGAGGTGCAATTCTCTCCTAGACTAGTACTAGACTAGGGCTATCAGAGAAAGCTGGCCAAAAAGCCGGGTTTTTGGTTCGCATGAAATTTAATTGTTTTGAAATATGGTTTCAAGCCAAATGGGATCAAAATCAAACATTTTGAAATCTGTCACACTGGAAACTCCCTGGATCCTGTACTCACTTTATGAACTTAACATTCTTGTCTGCTTCACTCCTGAAAAATCACTTTAATTGAGAAGCATCCCAGCATCCCCCACTCCACAGTAGACTTTCTAGCAGAATACGTAGGACTGAGAACCCTGCTAGCAACCAACTTCCCTGATATTCGTGCAGGCCACCAGGGTTCAGCCAGAAGTATGCCTTTGTTAAAAGTTCATGGAACATGAAATGCTTTGAACAAACAAGACGAACCGGCATTTTGTAAACAAAACTTTGGTTTCTATGAACATTTCTGGTCAGCTCAATCATCAAGCAATGTTATGAACAAAGAGAAAACCAAATAACTTGTGAAGAACTAAGTTCAGCAATGAGCAGATTTTTCACAATTGTGAAATAACTAGCATCCGGCATACTTCTAGTGCATATGGATAAAGTCAGCCAAGCAAATATCAGAGCAAAGTTACATTATTTTATACATGCAGAACAAAAGGCAGGTTTAACTAGCAAAATATGTTTTGCATTCAGCTGTCTCTTCTCAGTTAATAAAACTTAGTCTGAAGTATTATGGCTTCTTGTTAACCACACTCCCATTTTTTCCAGAGGGAAAAGTGTTTTAGGTGTCTATTCTCACGGTTTTGGTATATCCTCTCACTAGTAAATTCTCCAGAACAGTGATTCTCAACCAGGATGCCATAAGGGGTGTTGCAGCACCAAGCGCATGTGTGTACAGTAAAGCAGCAATCTCTTTCCCTGGTCTGGTTCTCTGTGCCTGCTGTAGTGCTTCACAGACCAGTGGCATTCCTGGCTGCTCTTACACAGACCGCTGCCCTTGCTGCTTTCCCATGCCCTCTGGCTCACCCCTGCTGCCTGCCCCTACATAGAGTAGTGCACTTTGCAGTAGGTAGATAGATGTGCCCCTGAAACATTTTCTATGCTCCCAGGGCCAGTAGGAGGTGCCATGAAGGTAGATGGCTTTAGTTGCCAGACTTCACAACCCCAGGGGAGCAGCCTTGGCCACAGGGACCACCCTCACCCCCTCAGGTATGAACTGAGAGTAGGTGGGGGACAGGTAGTAGGAAGAGCAGGGCAAAGCAAAGTGAGGTCTTGCCCCACCATGCTCCTTTCATGTCAGCTGGATCAGTATTTCTTAACCTTTTTTTGCCATCAAGGCAGCCCTCCATAACTTCTGTGAATCTAGATTCTAACACCCTAGAAGAGTTATAGGGGAAGGGGCTTACCTGGAAGCTAAAAAGATTGAGAACCACTGTTCTACAAGAACACATCTCTAGGTTCTCACTATACTCTTGTCCCTCTACATCCCTGTTGATACATTTTCAGATAAAAGAAAGACTTTTCAATATCTTCATCAGTGACTTGGATGTAGGTGTGAAGTGTGCTCTGTCCAAGTTTGTGGATGATACTAAATTGTGGGGTAAAGTGCACACTCCAGAGGGTAGGGAACAATTTCAGGCAGACCTGGACAGGTTGGAAAAGTGGGCAGAACACAATAGGATGCAGGACAATGAGGACAAATGCAGAGTGCTGCACCTAGGGCATAAAAATATCCAGTACACCTACTAAATAGGAAATGACCCTCTCAGCAGCACAGAAGTGGAAAGGGATCTCAGAGTCATAGTGGACTCCAAGATGAACATGAGTCATCAGTGTGACAAAATCATCAGCAAAGCTAACTGCACTTTATCATGTATCAGCAGATGCACGACAAACAGAACCAAGGAGGTGATACTTCCCCTCTACGTGGCATTGGTCAGACCACAGTTGGAGTACTGCATCCAGTTTTGGGTGTTGTACTTTAAGAAGGATGTGGATAGCTTCAAGAGCATCCAGAGGAGGGCCACTTGGTTAAGGGTTTATAGGCCAAGCCCTATGAGGAAAGACTAAGGGACCTGGACCTCTTCAGTCTCCACAAGAGAAGGCTGAGAAGTGGACTTGTGGCCACAAATTCATTAGGGAGGCACAGAAAAGTATTGGAGATGCTCTGTTCACCAGGGTGCCTCTTTGGGTAACAAGGAACAACCGTCACAAACTGACAGAGAGCAGATTTAGGCTAGACATCAGGAAAACTTCTTTACAGTGAGGGTGGCCAAAATTTGGAATGGACTCCCAAGAGAGGTAGTGCTCTCCCCTACCTTGGGGGTCTTTAAGAGAAGTCTAGATAGGCATCTGGCTGGGGGCATCTGACACCAGCACTCTTTCCTGCCTAGGCAGGGGGTCAGACTTGATGATCCGTTGAGGTCCCTCCTGACCCTAATATCTATGAATGTATGAAAGAGCATTTATACTTTGCCATTGTCTTTGTTTTCAAAATCCACAAACTCAGCCTCATATGCAATGTTGATATCTCATTTAACAAGGCACAAAGGGATAGAAGAGTTCGTACAGTCCCCAAATCCTGTTTTGTCAAAGTTTGAAGTTAAGAGCCTGGAAACTCCTTCTATGAACTTCTGTTGCCTTGACATTACACAGGAAATTAAGCTTTTTATATTCATATTAAACAAAGTGGTCCATGAAGACATTCCCAACAAAGCTCAATCAAACCCAGATGACACAATAATGTGGCCTTGGCTTCAATTCCATTATATATTTTTAACATTGTATCTTATTCCAACTTCCAGTAAAAACAAAGCTTTTATATTCTTAAGCTGCTGTATCCAAACCATGTGGTCATGAAGATATTTTTCAAGGCAGCAAAATCTAAGCTGTTGCTGTAGACAGAAAAACACATTTAGGAACACCAAACACTTGCTTCAAATGCCATGTCTGCCATTAGATTTTTCATTGTAGATTTATTTTCTAAAATTCTTTAGAAATTCAGTAAAGTTACAATATAGTTCAAATTGTTGACCTAATTACCTAGCCATACAGGTCTAGATTTCCAGGAACTGGTCACTAATTTGAGGATACTTCAGATTTTGGATGTCTACATAACTTGAAACATTTATAAACACAATTTTCATAAAGCAACAAGCTCTCATAATACAGGCTAGAATCAATGAGGGTGCAGTTGCTCAACACCCCAGGGGTCAAAAAAGCAAGGAAGAAATGAAATTGAGCCCAAATCAATGCTCATGTTTGAAAGTTAAGCCATATGCCTAGAGTTTCACTACAAGCCTGAAGAACAATGAATTTTTTGGCAGAGAAACCGCAAAGGTGTCCCCATCTGTCACTTTTTTCCAAACATTTCATTTCCATTAATACATGTGAATAGAAAAAAACATTTGATTGTTTTATATTAACTGTCAAAAAGAAGATACTAATTTACCTTCTCCTCATTTGATTTTAAAACTGGGCAACTCACTGCGTTTTCCCCTACCAGCCTTTTCTTCTGCTAATCCAGATTTTAGTGAAGGCTTGTGAATGAGAATTGCCAATAGACCCTGACTTGCTGCTGGCCTATGCAATGATTCATGACTTCATAGCAGAGGGATCACTGTCTAGGTAAGTTGCTATATTTCAATACCTAGTTCACTCGCCAGAGCAGGAATGTCCACCACTTTGGGGAGCCCAAAGTATAGTGAATTTGCTACTGCATTTTAAACTCTTAAAATAATTTAGTCACATTGAATTTGATTTTCACATTTTCCTGAATTAAAAGTTAGATGCTAATTGCATTTGTTTTCACCCTGTAATCAGAGGGGCAGATTGTGGCTAGCCCCTTCATCAATGGAATTGACTTCAGGAGCTCTATGCACTGGCAAGCTATAGTAGTATGATTTTTGAGCACTAAACGTGTTCCTTCAAATCAAGTAAATTATTAGGGTTGTAAAAGAACATAAGAAAAAACCTCCCAGGCCTCAATTCCAGGTCCCTGCACTTTCTGGTAAATGTTAACCAAAGGAATCACGAGAATCACTTCAAAGCCTCACCCACATCTACAAGGAACAATATCCGAAACACTAAGAAAAGAAAGTCAGTATGTACATGATTTTTCTTTTCTAAGGTGGTCAGAAAAAATGGAAATAGTTTTACCAAACAAGAGAATATTTACAATGGCCCAAAACATGGGATGTCTACATCCTTGAATGGTACCGGGTATCTCACTGGTAAATCTTAGACAGCCATGGTGTTTCAGTAAAATAACATCTGTTATTGATATCAGCCAGCAAAATGACAATTCACATTGTTATTTACACTTAAGATGAAAGCAAAAGTGCATTTTATATGGTATATTTAGAGATGGTATGTAAGTAAATTGGGATTCACCACCCAAATCTGCTGTAGCATTATCCTACAGGGAGAAAGACATGATAAACAAATCATGTAGGGACACACATGTTGTCTAACACCCCTTTAAGACTGACTCATCATTCTGTTCATTAGTCTTTAAAAATAGGAGTGGAAGGAAAATGCAACAAGAAATAATCTGTTTGCAAAATATAGAAGGAGCAAGTATTGACTGGCATGTGCTTGCAGAACATGTGAGCAGCACCAAATCAACAGACATCTTTAAACCCTTTGGTGCAGTTCCCAGAAGCAACAGAGCAGAATGAGGTGCAAACCCCACAAAAAGAACACTCACACCCTGTTAACTAGCATTTTTCTTTTTAAGCAAAAAGATGTATACTGTAGATCAGTCTTTTTAAAACTGGCCATAAGTATTTGGCACAGTGTTTTATAAAATCCCTAGATGTCAAAAGATTGTGTTGGTGGATGGCATTAACTGAAAAGAATAGCATTTAAGGACAAAGTGGTGTTTCCTGTTTGTATTGAGTCTTAGTCAAATGTTCCATTTTGGAAAGCATGTGCTGCTGTGCTAATCTGAAGCATTACTGGCCGACATCATTTCATAACAGATGGACATTCATTCAGAGAATGGTCCCAAAAGGAACTCTGGGATTTTCAGATAGGGAATCTGTGGAAGCAGGATCACCCTGGAAGATCTTGCCTTCTAGATATCTGTGTTCCTAGTCTTGAGTACTAATGTAAAGCACTTCAGTGACAATGGTAAACCTTGCCATTTATTTAAATGATAACCTTCCCATCTGAAATGAAGTGGCAAATTGCTACAATGCACAAATATGAACCTATGTGGACTAGCAAGTTTTGCCAGCATTAAACAACTATTATAATGAATCATCTCATTGATGCTGTCATTTTCTTTATCCTGCACATTTTTTTTCCCATGGAGCAAATCTTAAAGAAGGTAGTGATGTTAGTTGCTTGCAGTAAACTATCAAAATCATAGTGAAGTACTGATCCTATCGTATTTAAGCAAGAGGCTGTTTTTAATTGGAATTTGGTTTGCATGGATTACAAGATTAGAACTATTTACTGTGATTTAAAACATATATATTAAAAAAAGGAAAACCCCTGAGGGAAAAAAGAGCTACTGCAATCAAATTGAGGATACTGCTGAAGTTATTCAATAAAACACTGATGACACAGATCTTATCTCCTGAGTCCCATGGTAAATTCTTTGTTCTGTGACAGACTATCCACATTACCTTGGGTAAATCACTTAAGTCTTCTCTGCCTCCGTTCCTCATCTGTAAAATGGGAATAAAGAACTTCACTCTCAGGGATATTTTGAGCATGCTCCATACATAAAGAGCGAGACTCACAAATACCATGATGTACTGTATGAATTATATACTACCCACTGGATGCATCTACATGAGGTGATGACTATGCAGTATCCGAATAATACTTTGCAGTAGCGCATCACAACAGAGAAAGTGCTAATATGCTATTGCACAGTATTGTTAGGCAAGCAGTAGTGTCATCTAAAAGACATTTGCTGGTGCTTCAGGGAAGTTACTCTGGTTACTGTGCATGTATTTAGTACTTGTTTTAGCAAATACTAAATAAATATGTGCACAGTAGCATCTTATGTAGACGTGCAGAGTATAGACATCAATGGATCAGGCCCATAATTACTAGTCAGTGAAAATACTACTCTCTCCAAAGCTAGCATTTATAGTTTTGCTCTTAGGAAATTGTAATGAAACATTTTTTTAAAGAAATTATTTCAACAGCTAACTCTATTCATTTAACTCCAAGACATGAAAGCTTGGGAAGACAATAAGTATCTGGCTTCATGTTGAAGAGAATTCATTCAAATGAACAGTACTTATTTATTTTTTAGTACATTTGATCATTTTGCTAAATGTGCCCAGGAGAATTAAGATTACTTTCATTCTGATAGAGCGAAAAATGTGGCCACAGAAGAGCCATTATTGCACTGAAACTAATGTAGTTCCCTATCCTGGAATCATTTAGAAAGGTGTTTAGCTCTGTCTACATAAGAAATCCCAATGCGCTTGTTAAACTAGATTATACACTTCCTGAGAGACAACAAAATGCTAAGGAAAATACATGGTGCAGTATAAGAAAATGGAGTATGGAGGAGAAGACATAATCAAGAACTTGTGGACCTTTACAAAAAACCCAATGTTTTGAGCAAGTTTAGAGCAGAGAGAATGAAATGGGCAGGGCATAGTATGCCAACCAATAAGAGAAGGCATGTGAGGCAGATTTTAGGAGCTGAGGTGGAGGGTATCAGACTGAGGCAGATGAAGGCAACCACATAAAAAATGATCTGAAAGTGATTGGTGAAGATGTCATAAGGCGGAAGGAGACTGTGCAAGGTAGGAGGATATAGAAGGCTATGGTTAAGGTGGTTAAAAGCCCCTGAGGCCTCTGAGACCAGAGAGAGAGAGAGAGAGAGAGACTCTTTCTGTAGAAGTCATGGTTTCAACCTTGCCAGAACTTAGACATAAAACTTTACGCATGCAAGTAGTCAATGAAAAGCATCTGACCTCATGCAGGTGCTTTAACAGCTTGTAGAATCAGGACCTATACTAACTTTTCTATAATAAGTCTCTCTACACCATTTTCCCCTCTTTTTTCTACTATTTTTAAACACAATATAGGGGAAAATTAATAAATATGTAAGTGACTTGGAAATTTTAGCTACTTCGGTGCTTTTGAAAATGTCACTGGAGCTATTTATATTACATTAGGCTCCAAAGAATGTTACGAGATTGGATCACTGTTGTGCAAGGGGCTATTCAAACAAATATGTGACAGTTTGTGCCTCAAGAGTTAGGAAAGGGACTGTAGTGATATAGTTCTTTCTCCATTATAAAGCTATCTTGACAAAGTAGATTCTAGGTTATTTCTTTCTCTCCTTAAAGCCTTTTTTTCCCCTTTAAAACCTGGTTTCCCGACATGGCCAGTAGCTACATTATCTAGGCTGACATTAGACAGCTTGCGAACAAGAGCTTTTCAAAAGCCTGGGACTCTGCTAATACTAACAAAGGAATCACTTGAGCTCTTGCTGACACTAGTGGGTCCCCCTCCTCCACCAGAAGCACAAAAGACTCAGTTGAGTTTCTACACATTCTGAAATGCCGCTGTTAACAAGTTGTCCTTTATTCATTGTTAGGTTGCAGCTTACCTCTCCTGCATTCAGAACCACCCACGCTTCAGTTTTCACATAGTAAGTTATAGTGCTGTAGTAAGATGTTTTCTGCCCTCTGTCCCAAGGAAGTCACCCTTTCTAGATGAATCAGACAAAAAAAGTGCCCCAAGTCTTCTCCTGGCCACTGCCAAAGTTCCTTAAGTCCCTTCACATTTTTGAGGCTACAGGTCTCTCATACAGGCTGCTTCTTTTTAATCTTCCCTGTTAGTATATCCTGAGTGTTATGCATATGTTAGGCACTCCTGCCAATTGGTAGACCTTTTCCATATTGTGTTCATCTCCTGTTGATGCCTTCTGTGATGTTTGAAGTGCACGCAGCTATGCCTTTCACTCATATAATAAAGGTGGTTACCCTGTTGCTCCCTGGGACAAATCAACCCCTGCCATCCACAGAAGTCTCCTTTTCAGGAAAGGGGTTACAACATTCATTTGCTCCTTAGCTGTAAGATCAGCTTGTCCCCTCCAGATGGGCACAGCTATTATGTAAAGGAGCCCTGTCCTTTTTTGTGCTCTAGGCTCCAGCTCTCAGGACCAGCCCCAGGTCTTAACCTTTGCCCTTACACCTCCTTCCCCAAATCTGCTATAAGGTACATTCCTAGCTGGAAGACAGATAGGGGTCCTAGGTCTGGTGCTTTCATTTTTATGGACTCATCAGCGGACTCCAACCTTGTCCTCACACAGAGCACAAAAACCTTAACCCAGTCCTTAGCCATAAGCTCTCCCATGGTCACAGGACATCAGATTCCTGGAGAAAATGAGCCATGGGCCTGCACAAGATTAGCTTGTCATAGTCATATACATACTTTACAACGCAATCACTCTTAGCGGGAGCAGAAGAGAAAGTATGGAGCTCTGGGTCTGAAGCTGTGGAATATCACAATGCACCCTGGTAGTAGATTCTTATCCCAGTTTTACAAGCAGATCCCTGAAAGTGGGTTCTGTGTCTATTAAAGGGAGGTTCTCATATGTATCTTTGGTGATGAAAGCTGGAACATAAATACTTTTGTAAAGCTTCAGTATAACAGCTGCCACAGTTGAATTATATCACACACCAAAATTCCCAAATATGAAATACACTTGCCTGGATCCTATTATGTCAAAGGATATTTAAAATATATTTCTAGGGGCCCTGCTACATGTTCAAATTAAAGCTGGATTGAAACCAGCTATAGAGGTGTTACACATTTTCAAGCACTAACATTATAGCCAGTCAGCCCTTTTTCTCCCTGCCCACAGAAAATCTTCGCATAGCAGGAGCTTCCTTTACACTCTATTAATCCCAGATCTGCAGAATCAACAGCTTGGCCCCTGTTCAGCTGGGGTGAGGAGTAGTATGGGGAACTCACAACACTATACTATAATACTAGTTCAGTCCAGTATAGTGGATACATCAGACTTTTGTGGCAAAGCAGCTCACTGAGTCTGCCCTAAGAGTCACTGTGTAGTTTGCCCCTCACACTGGGGAAAGCACCTGGGGCATGGTGACAGAGCTATTCAGGTATCTCACTACAAGCTCTAGGGGTGCAAATTTGAACCTCAAAATGAAAGTTTTCCCAGCTGTAAATAGGTACTTGGTTATTTGGACCTGGACAGCTGGACACAATGCTAGCCCCAACACCCCATCAGAAACCACTAGCTATAGAAACTGGTGTAACAGACTGCCAATGTGGGCTCACCAGATTGGCTTCAGAGACTTACCCTGGGCTAGAAACAGTGCTGGTGAACTCTGAGCGACCCCAAGGGTGGAGCAGGGCAGCCCTGCCCTGTGGAAAAGGAGAAGCTAATCAAAAGAAGGGGTTTTCAATCCCCTTGTTCGCATGGAAGGGGGATGGCCGGAGTTGGGGGCCAGCCACCGTGAGCCCTGGTTGGCTGGTTTGCAAGCCAGGGAGGGACTGCCAGAGGGGATAAAAGCAGCAGCCGAACTGGCATGGGGGCTGCTGACAGTGACTCCAGGGAACGATGCAGGAGGCCTAAGGAGAGCTGGGGTGAGCTGACCCAGCAGAGGGAGCAGAGAGACCCCCCTGAAGAGCCTCAAAGGCCCTGGGAGAAGAAGGCAGCGGTAGTCAGCCATGCCTCCAGCCCTGCAGCAGAGAGGGAGCAGCGGCCAGGGCTTGGGGCAGAAAGCTGGTGCCCCAAAGCCCCATCGTAGTGTGCTGGACATGCTGGGTGTCCTGGAGGCTAGGGGTGGCAGTCGGCCCCCCACTCCACTGTGGAGAAGAAACAGTGGCCAGGAGTGCAGGTGGCATCCTTATCCAGAACACCATCCCCGATATTAGGCAGGGGTGACAACTATTGGGCCACCACCTGGGTTACATTGGCATGCTTTAATCATGCTAGCCTAATTGGCTATTAGGCTCAAGTGTACTTTGACCTTTTTGATTGTTGGCATCCAAGGATACTGATGAAGTTAGGGAGCTGATGAGGTCTGGATGGATGGAGCTGTTGTAGAGTGAGACCTTCTGGAACAAAGCTGTCTGCTATCCAGGTAAAGTCCCCACTTCCATCCAAAACTCCCACAGGACCTCCAGCACTCACTCTGACCCTTCCATTTATCCAAGTTCTCTTTTAACATCTCCTGGGCAGATCTCCATCAGCCAGTTCACTTTTATTTATCCCTTCACGCAGACGTTGCAAAGGCTCATACCTTGATATCTGAAAAGGCATCTATGTGTATTTAGAATCACCCACCTTTGAGCCATTCGTCTAAATGGTTTGTTGTTGCTGGTTTTTCTTTCCACATCCTTTTGGAAGTCATTTTGTACCTATTTCTGTAATTGTGATCCTCACCTCTGGATAACTGGCTAGCTAGCAGTAGCTTCAGATAAAAATGTGTATAAACACAGAAGTCTGTTGATGAAATGGGCAGTAGTGTGACAAGGTTTCAGGCACTTCTGGAAGGCTTCCTGCTCGGAGTAATGAGTAGCACAGGACTGAAGGAGCCCAACTACTTATCATCTGGAATTACTTTGAGTAGTGAAGACAGTACCTCGGTGAAGTACTTGCTATGAATTGTTACATACTAAAATGTCCCCTTCTTCAGTGCAAAGCATTGGCCATTAAAAATGCATTACAGAACTGAACTGAAAGATTGCCCAAACACAGCTCAGTAGCATTAATATGACTGTTCTAGAAGTATTCTACCATACAAGCTTGAGATTTGCTGAAAATAGAAAACTTCATACAACTGGTGAGAACCTTGTGTCATCAAGTCTTGAAAAAAGTGGTAAAGCAGTTTGTTTCTTAACCAGTTTCTCAAGAAGAATAAAAAGCATGTTTTTTCAAGTAAGAAATACCTTCGAGAATATGTAAAACAAAGGAAGTTATTTCCATGTTTAATTAAGGTTTTGAGTAGCTGCACTCTGGACTGAATGCATTTGATCCTGGAAGCTAAACATTAGGGGTGTGCAAAGCAGGCTCTATTTGATTTGAATTTGGATTTGGCCCAAATCAGGGACAGCGATTTGATTAATTGATTCAGATCACTGTCCCTGATTTGATTTAGCTGAATCCAAATCTGAAGATTTGATGCTGATTCGGAAAGTCAGCGATTTGGACATAGACACAGCTTTAAATGATTTTTATACTTACCTTGAGGTACCAGCATGGCTTGTGAATGCTGTGATGTTGGGGTACTTCTGGTCCAATTCTGGGTCCACCGGGGAGTGCACTGAGGA
The DNA here is from genome assembly GCF_001723915.1 of Gavialis gangeticus. NCBI lineage: Eukaryota > Metazoa > Chordata > Crocodylia > Gavialidae > Gavialis > Gavialis gangeticus. Next base: position 74,442,667 of record NW_017729031.1, read on the forward strand.
ACTCCCCTGCAACCCCTGGATTGGCGATCAGCCATGGGGGGGACCCTGGGTGTTCCCCCCAACTCAGGAGGCACCAGTCACTGGTGGAGAGGTATGGAGGGGGCCTCCCCAACGTGTTCCCTGGTGGACCTGGAAGTGGACCAGAAGTGCTTCTGATCCACTTCTGGGTCTGCTGCCAATCGCTCTGGGGAGCCCCCTGTGCTCCTGTGCCTCCAGCATCTCAGCAAGCATCTCAGCATTCACGAGCCACCTGCTACCTAGAGGTATGTAGAAAAAACATTTAAAGTTGTGCCCATGTCCGAATCACTGAATCTTTCCAAATCTCTCCGAATCGATTCGGAGGGTTCCGATTTGATTCAGAGAGATTAATGGGTCCTCTGATTTGATTCAGATTCAGAGATTCGGCCACCGAATCGGGCCAAATCTCTGCCGAATTGAATCAGGGACTGAAGCATTGCACAGCCCTACCAAACATATCTGGACCTGGGTGATACTTGGATGGAAGATTGCCATTATATCCCAAACACCATTGTTACAAGTCAAATTATTATCATATTTATGTTGGCAAATATTAGACTATAGAAACTGGATGCATAGCAAGACTTCCTTCAGGCTCATCATTGCTGATAGATGGCAAAAAGACAAACTTATTTCTCAGCTCTTTACATGCATAACTTTTGACTATGCCAGTTGAAGAGTTTGGTTTCATGAAGCTCTTTTAAAGACATACAGCAACCAAAGAATTTTTAAAGGAAATCCAGTAAGTTTATCTCAGCAAATGGTTCACAGAGGCAAAATTTCATGGCTTTTGCCCTATCAGAACACACATCAATGACAAGGGTATTTGACAAAATGGTGCTTAATGATACATTTGATCAAAAATGAAAGGCTGGACCAAATATGTTAGTGACCTTTCATCATGGATTGGGGTAAGATCTTGCTGCTGTTAGAGTGCCAACTAGTTTGCTTAGGTTAAGGTCTGTTGCTGCTTAATAGAAAAGACATAACTTTTAAATTTAGGAATCATCCACCAGCTCCTTGCTATTTTGAGTATGTGTTTTCATGTGTAACAATTTGGAGGTCCATATGCAATTCTAATTTCAGTTTTACATAATGAAATAGGAAAAAGTCATCATAAATTTCTCCATACTGAAGTGAGATGATTATCATGTTGGGTTGTCTCTTTGACAAGTCTGTTTTCAGGTACACGCTTTCTTTAGTTATTTTATTTTTGAATTTGCAGATTGCTTTATGGATGAGTTATGGCTGTCAAGACTAGCTTATTTAACTGACTTGTTCATGCATTTCAGTGAACTTGATGCCAGTTTACAGGATTGAAATCTATGTCTTTCAACATTCATGATGAAAAGGGCAATGTTAAAAAAACTGCATTTTTTATAGCACGAGGAGAAGAAAGGGGAAATTGCTCATTGCTCCCAACCTTGGAAAATGTTCTAGTTAAAAATTCATCTAGACCTCATCCTTCAATTATCATTTCTCATTCAAAACTTATGCATGCAAGGAGCTGAGAAAGATAGTGATAAGTTTGTCCTTTTATCCCATCCATCAGCAACAATGGCCCTGAATGAAGTTTTGCTACACATTGCTCCTGACACACAAAATACTTCCTAAATCTGGTCACAAGTGTAGTGAGTATTTTCCAACTCTGTAACAGATAAGGTTTAGATCAGGAACCTGTTTCAATAGATGACACCTTGCCAGGTGGCTTTTTAGCAAAGGAAAGTGTTGATTGAACTGTCATATGATGGTGTATTCAGATTCAAATGCAATAGCATGAAGCTCAGGATCTTTTGCTTCTGATATTGGGCTAAACTACTTGCTTTGATTCAGCTTTGAAACTTTTGATCACCTTCAGTGCTACCTATATCTACTCTGTTAAAAACAAGTACACTGGATGTTTGGCAGAAACTTACCTGACTTGCAATTATGCCTGTGAAGAATGCACACCTTTTTATTCATAGAACTTTTTGTTTTCTCTGATAGCTACTCAGGTTTTTTTCCTTTATAAAAGTATAAATGAGATGAACTTTGCCTGATGTTCAACAAAATTCATAAAGAGTTTGCAGAAACTTCAAGTTTAAATTGGGTAAGCTAAAAAAAACCTTCTTAACATCTGATGAAGCAAGCTGCTGCTTACAAAGGCATATACACCTCTGATTTAGTTAGTCTATAATGTACAAAATCTACCCTGCCTTCTGCCTATGTTAAAAAGCACATATTACTGATGTAACTCAGTCGCATTCCACAATACACCATGGCACACCTTGATTGTTTCCTGTAATCTGAGGATCATGGAAGACATTAATAATGTCTGTTTCATTTTTCTGATGCATTATAATCTTAAGAAGTTTGGAAAGGATTTATAAATAGAATGTTTTAGATTTCCTTAGACAATTATTTTACTATGGAATCTGGAAATAATTAATAGCATTAAGGACTGAAATATCTGAGCCAAAAGGAGAAATGTGCATGTGGCACTTCATACATCATTAAAATATATATACTGAATAAATGAAAAAAATGTTTGGGAACTGCTACTTAAAGTATATTTCTTGGGGCCCTGCTACATGTGTAAATGAAAGCCGGATAGAAACCAGCTATACAGATGTTACACAATTTTCAAGCACTAATTTTATAGCTAGTCAGCTCTTTTTATAACTGGATAGTTATTTTTATTGTGTGATAATTATTTTGCATGTGGCCAGTCTAAATTTTGCACAATTAATCAGTTAATATAAGTAATGTATATCAGTAGCCTAGTTCCTTACCAGACAGAGAACTCTTATCCAAGTTTCAAAATAGGCAGTGCATTATGAGGTTTTATTTTCTTTAGTGTTTCCCAAAATAAATTATGCTCTTCCAAAAATGAAGAAGTGTTACATAATACAAGAGAGTGAACAGAGCACGGTATCAAGGTTAAAAGGTGTGAGGATCCACTTTCCGAATTACAGATGTGCAATTATATATGTACACAGTTGTAATGGTGTGCCAAGCTTACTTGTGACATTATCCTAATTTGGTATGCAAAGTGGGTAATTGTGCATGAAAATGGATGGGTAGTTAGATGTGTAACTGACCATTTGTGTGTGCAATTATGGAGTCATATACAATCACAGTACTGTATGGTCAAATTAGGCACACAGCAAGGGAACAATTCAGGTCCCAATTCAGGAAATAATCCCTATTCAGAAAGGCCCTTAGGTACATATTTAAGTGTTTTCCTAAATGGAAGCTTTAAAATTGCAGCGTAGTATCATTTAGTGCAATTATTGTGCACTTGCAGCTTCAGATTTTCATTCTAGAAGTAAGGCTTCATGGTTGGGCAAAATGATCTCTTTCCATTACTTTCACTTTGCAAGGGGTTATAAGACTTCTTTTTTGATATTTGTAAAGTGATTTCACATCTAATAAAAAGCATTACAAAGGAACAAGTTGGTGCTTGGGTTTTGTCTTATTTTGCTATTAATTATTAACCTACACCCATTATCCTTTTCTAAAGCTGTTAGTGAACGGGCACAAACACTGCCCAGATAGCAGAAATGCATTAATTCTGTTTTTACTGGGGAAAAAAAAATAAAATAAAAGTGTCAGTGCTTGAAGGGGAAAGGGAGCCCTTTAAAAGTAGGTCTGCCTAAAAAGCAATAGAGTTCAGCACAGAATGGTGAAAGGAAAATTTCTCCTGGGGAACAAGTAGGAAAAGGAAAAGACAGGAAAGGCCCAATTAAAAGTGAAGGTCTTGCAGTAAATAAATGATTAAACCTGCTTCAGAAGTGTGTAGAAATATTATTCCCTGAGAAGAATATTAAGTTACCACACAGGAAAGATCCCCAGTAAAATCTGTGGGAAAGAATTTTGTGTTTTGTATACAAGCGGTGCTATAACCCAGGGTAGGGTGACGGGAGCATCTGCCCTGAGCATTAGGGGTGGGTGCAGGCAAAAAAACAACAGCAGCTGTGTGATTGTGCCAGTGCTGGAAGTGCAACTGGAGGTCACCACTGCCTGTGTGTGGCAGCATCCCTGGGCACCTAGCTTCATTGTTATGCCACTGTGCACAAAAGTATTGAATTCCAACTGTTACAGAAGTAGAGCACCAAAGCATCAACTACCTGTCTGATTAGTTCTAATGATGATTTTATTTTTCCAGCCAACATGACACATTTTCGCTTTTGTTAAAAATATTCTATGCAAACAAAGTTTAGTATTTCAACTTTTGGATCCTTCCCTACTTTTTCCTTTTGACCCCCCTTTTTTTCTCTTGTGGGGAAAAAATGAGTGGGGAAAACAAAAAAACCCCCTAAAATCGTGTTTGTTTTCATTTTGACGGAACACTGAAAATATTGTGTAAAAGTAGCTTTTTTCCCCCCCAAGGAAAATATACATCATTTTCTAAACAGCTCTCCCTACATATGCTTATGGTTGATCACGTACATCCAAAGAACTTCATATCTGATTATTGGAGTAATTAACCCAAGCCCAGAGGAAGGTAATCCCCAGGAAGGTCAAAGGGGGCAGGAGAGCATATAAGCCTCCATGGCTCACTAAAAACATCCGGGAATGTCTCCTTGCCAAAAAGGAGGCTTACTCCCAATGGAAAGGAGGGTTCATCACTAAGGAGGACTATTCTGCAGTTGCTGGGGGATGTAGGGGGATGGTTAGGAAGGCCAAGGCAGAGATGGAACAGGGGCTGGCTTCCCGGATTAAGGACAACAAGAA
>NW_017729031.1:74447714-74452156 GCF_001723915.1 Gavialis gangeticus
AGTGACCAGGAACAACGGTCACAAGCTGGCGGAGGGAAGGTTTAAGTTGGACATCAGGAGGCGCTAATTCACGGTCAGGGCGGCTAGGGTCTGGAACCAGCTTCCAAGTGAGGTGGTGCAGCTCCCACCCTGGGGGTTTTTAAGAGGAGGTTGGATGACCACCTTACTGGGGTCGTTTGACCCCAGTACTCTTTCCTGCCATGGCAGAGGGTCGGACTAGATGATCTTCTCAGGTCCCTTCTGACCCTAGAAACTATGAAACTATGAAACTTAAAAGAGCATTGGCAACCCTCAAGATCAATATTTCTTATTGTGGTTAAAACATGTTCACCCCAGGAATAATATACAAGGAAGAGCTTCTAGAACGCCATCTCCAGTGGACACAGATGTGTTTAGCTCATAGTGTCCACATCTCAGCACACTTTTCTAGGTCTTAATTTAAAACGAAGGAAATTCTTGAATATTTTCAGGTTATTTATTAGACGAGCACATTAGAAATCAAGAAAAAGAAAAATACATAGGCCACATATAAACATGCTATTGAACCACAGCAAGAAACTCCAGCGCATATCACACCAGAGCTTATTGCTCCCAGGGGCCACATTTACTTGTGTGCCTGGAGCCACAGCATGCTGAATCAGGTCAGAGCAGCCCTGGCTGGCAGGGGGCTTGGAGGGTCACAGCCTACCAGCCCTGGGCTGCTCTGACCCTGCTCAGCATGCTGCAGAAGAACTGACTGGGGCAGAAGGATGCTTCAGTGTGGGGCTAGCTGGCAGAGAGTTCCCACACTGAAGCACCCTAATGCCCCAACCAGCCGCATCAGTGTCTACATGTTCGCTGCTGTAGAATTAAAAACGCTGCCGCAGGATAATATTTGTATTACAAGTACTAACCTGTGGCAGAGTTAATTAGTTTACTCTGTCCTAATAGCACTGCACGTGTACATGCTGAGATGTTTAATGCAGAGCTAAGTAGGCCACTCTGCAGTAAATGTCTCGTGTCGATGTGCCACAGTGATCAAGCTATTGGAGGACAAGTGCGGAAAAAAATAAGATGAGAATATGTAGGTACCTATGAAAGAAAAATAGTTAAATGTCTAGAAGAAAAACAGGGAAGAGGAACTAGGAGTAATTTTTTAAAAGTTTTCTAATTATATGGGAAGTATGGTTGATGTTTAATGAGTTGCTACCAGTTGCATTATTTTAATTAGTTTATTGTGATAAGGATGAATCCAAAGCAGACAGCTGTGAAGATTTGTTATTTTAATTAGCTAAGTGAACAGACAGGAAAACCAACATCAGACTTGATCCATCATAGCAGACTCAGCTTAAGGAGGGCCAAGAGGGAAAAGAACTATAATATGATCAAATTAAGCCATCTACTAAATTAGGAGTTTTGTTGGCTACTCTGAACTTATAAAACAGTTCACAGAAGTCATGCTTACAGAAGTGCAAAAACTTTGGATGAACCAAGACAATAGCTTGAGGTTCTGAGTGTCCTGATGTTCTGACAGTCAGTATTTTTTCTGAGATTTAGCCTGTTTGCTTTGCTGCAGTTTAAGCATTTTGTTTTGCATCCTGCCCTAAGTAGCAAGAACAGCCATTCTCCCTTTTAATAACAGCCTTTCAAATATTTGTGAACATCTACCAGGTCCTGTTTTAGCCTTCTTTTTGCATACCTAGTTCTCTCAGCCTTTGTAACCACTCCATGGATTGGCAGGCAACCAACTTGAGCTAAATTCTGCCCTTGGATGCATTTCCAAGGACATAGTTTGGCCTCGTGTTTGGGAGGTAACCAACTCTGATTCGGTTCATTCTGTCATTTTAACCACAAGCATAGGCAATCCTACTAAAAGAAAAGTTATTACTTTATACAAATTATACCACGTAGACTTATGACTTAATAATTTACTTGTCTGGCTAGGGAATTTTCCTTTTAGTGCATTATAGATGAATCACAGACAAATCCAGTACTTTCTTGAATTAAGATCATCTAGCCAATCTAATTCTGAATACATCAGGTAGTGCTGTTCTCTGTGGGGACAATTTAGAATAAAGTCAGCTGCAATATGAGAGAGAATGGCAAGTGTAGCTAAGATTGAATAGAAATCTATAAAGGATGTCAACATTGCTGGTAGTGCAGTTTAGGTTCGTAATCCTTGCTTTTCCACAGCAAACATTTATTTGCCTTCTATTAAAAAAAGGTCAGTGTTCCTTCACACGTGTTAGAAAAAGGATCTGTGATGAGAAAATGTTTATGCAGGAATCAATTGTGCACGTATGCACAGTTAGCAACTTGATTCTGGGCACAGTGTGGACATGAAAGCATCTATCTGCTCACCGAGCATGCTCAGTAGAGCTGTGCTCTAGCAAGACAGGGACAGTGTCATGTGCTCATCCAGGTGAAAGTCCTGAAATGGTGGTCAACTAAAAATCTATGAATTATGCAGAGGGAAGGGCTCTTCTATGTTTTAGTTAATAGCCTACTGGTTAGAGAACACTTAAGAGGGAGTTTGCACCTGTATTCCTGCTTCCCAGCAAAGTGCTTTAACAACCAGGTTACAAACTAATGATTATCTAGTATTCTCCCCAGTCCTCCGCTTGAAGCTGACTCATTCCACCCTGCATTTATTAAGCATCCTCTTCTTCAGTGAGCAGTGTACTCTTCCTTGCTCTCTTCCTCCTGATTTCCATGCATCTTCTTTTCCTGGCTGCTAAGGAGTCCAGCTTCAAAGGGAGTGCTAGAGAGGGGACTGGATGCCTAACTTGTATCTTGATAGAGAACTGTGCTGAGAAAGCAGAAGACATGAATTCAACTCCCCTCTGGCTGACGGGGTAAAGAACTTGGGCCTCCTGCTTCCAGGGCAAGTGCCCTGGTCAGGGGTGTCAAACTCACCTGCAGCATGGGGCTGGGTCATATGGCCTGCAGGGTTGACTGGGTTGCCAGATCTAGAAATCGGATGGCAAGGAAGCAGTTGCAGCATTAATTGCTGCAGTTCTCAGAGTTATGGCAGACACATCTTGACCCACTGTCAAATTTCCAACCTGTAGGTTTTGGCTTAGAAATGGTATTTAAAGGCCTGTTTTTGGGAATTGGCTTATAGGTATAGATATATGCATTATAAGGGGTCAAGATGGGCAGCAAGGGTTAAGTGGATTTCTAAAGACCTTGAGAGATACACACAGCTTCCCATGGCCTTGGAAGCAGATGGGCTGTCTAGTACAACAAGGCCAATGGATGGACACAGCTTGAGAATGAAGGGGGGCATGCAATAACATGAGATCACAGCCTTCAAGGCAGACATGTTGTCTAACCCAGCAAGGGCATATAGTTTAGGAAACAGTCTGGGAAGCAAAGGAAGTATGGACCATACTGTCCCATAACACTAAATAAGTGACACCAGCAACAAGGCCTCAGAAAGCAAGGAGGCCTAAGTCCCAGTTTTGGGGGAACAGACCAAATCAGAAGAAGGCCTGGAAGGCTATGTGGACTTGTGACCACAGAGAGACAACCAACCAAAGATAGCCATGGATAAAAAGTCATCAGAGGTCATCAAGGGGAAGGACAGGGGAATACAAAAGCAGAGACTTGATATTAACAAAGGGTCCCTCCCATCCCTCCCTTGTCATCCTCCTCCTTTTCCTCCCTGACAGGGGTCCCCATCCCCATCCCTGTTCCCTGGGAAGGGTCCCTGAGGTCACCAAGGACCGAGGGAATAGCAGCCCATCTTATCCACCTCACTGGAGGGGACTGTGGGCCTCGGCATCCCACCTCCAGACTGCTGACACCTAAGAGAGAGAGCCTTAGAGTGGAGCCTGCATCCTAATCAGATGTACTTTGACTCTGATGACGGCCTTAGGATTGGTAGATATAGAATTGTTTGATTGTTTGTATTGTTGCTTTTTTGTCTTTACTTTGTATCAATAAATTCACCTATTATCAACTGGCAGGTATTGTGGTCAGTCTGAGGGTTGGGCTCACCCGGAACAAAAGGTATAGGTGCTGTCCAGTCTAACAGTGGGCAGCCCCGCAGGCCAAATGACATATTTCAAGCTCCAGATCCAGCCTGTGGAGCTGCCTGCCACTTCTTATCTGGAAGCCAGATAAGAAGCCAGATAAGAAGTGGCTGCCACAGCTCAGAGAACCATGGCAATAGCTACTGCTGCCGCTTGCCCTATTTGCAGGCCATACCTTTTATACCTTTGCACTAGGATTTAGGATAACACACTGGGGCTCTCTCTTCTTCTCCTTCACCATTTTGTTTTTGGCAGGCATGTGTGCAAGTTAGTGTATTTTGCTGGAGGGTGAAATAAAATCTGAAAGTAAGCATAAGCAGCAAAAATGGCACTTAGGCAGCCAAATAACTGCAATTTAGATGCATTAAATGGAAAAGGAGTCTTTCCAAAGCATACAGGAAACTAATTTCCAGCACGTTCACCACT
>NW_017729031.1:74457156-74460304 GCF_001723915.1 Gavialis gangeticus
AGGCATGCGTGCAAGTTAGTGTATTTTGCTGGAGGGTGAAATAAAATCTGAAAGTAAGCATAAGCAGCAAAAATGGCACTTAGGCAGCCAAATAACTGCAATTTAGATGCATTAAATGGAAAAGGAGTCTTTCCAAAGCATACAGGAAACTAATTTCCAGCACGTTCACCACTGAATAGGGCACTAAAGATGCCCTTCTATAGCCTCTTGCGTTTTATGTCATTCCTCTGGCCTTCCTTTCAACACCGACTCTGAGCTGCAGTGGCTCCAGTATTTAATTGTTAATTGTCCTTCATCAACTGCCTTGCAATTGCGATTGGTTTACTTTTAATGTTAATTGATTTGTCACTGTAATTGACTTCCTCCCTCAGCTGATTTGCCCTATGCACTTCATCATCATGAATTGTAGTATTTGGTTCTAGTCTGTATTTCTCTGATAAATGGCTCACGTAAACTCACAGAACTTCATCTTACTCCTAATATGTTGTGCTAAGATTACAATACCACTTCTTCCCACTTTTTAGTAAAGTTCACCATATTCACCTTCTAGCACATAATCTAAACCTTCCTGTTCTCCTGCTCTCTTCTGGTGCTCTTTTAGCCATTTTACATCTCTATTTTTCCATTTACCTAGATCTCTCAAGGCCCAATATGCCAGCTTCATCCTGTTACTCTCTCTTTCCTCTCATTTCCATGCATCCTTTGCACGCCCAGATTTGCTTCTCATCCTCCTGGCCCTCACCTCCAGTCTCACTATCTCCCAACTTCCTGCACACTTCTTCATTCTACCTCAATTTGTCCGTAACTTAAAAAACATAAGAAGAAGCTGCAAATAAGGGACTGCATTTATGCATTTGCGGTTTCGGCATTCGCAAATATTTGAAACTGCTAATGCCAAAACCACAAATAGCGAGGGTTTCCTGTATAACTGTTACCACCAATGGGTTCACACAAACTATACAATGATACTGCAGTACTTTAGCTTAAGAGAAACTGAGGCTATACGTGCTAACTGGTGTATGGTTCATTTCAACCTGAACAACAATAAACATATTTTAGGAGCAACTCATGTCCAACTTTTGAGTAGAAATGCATAGGGCAGGTGCAAAGCAGGGCATCCTTCTTACCTTATGCAATAATAGTCTTAACATTCATGTAGTTAGATTTCTGTTTCTAATTACTTAGAAACTGTTCACTTATCCCCTACCTCCTACCTTACACAAGCTTCTATCCACCATTCTTCAAAACATTTCTCCACCCACCCTTTGTCTTTCATCATATCTGTTATTTTCCACTGAGCCTCATTACTCCTTCAAACTCAGTTCCTCTGCCCCTTTTTCTATTAATTTAACACCCTGACTCATTCCTTATATTGTTTCCCTGCTCCTGCTCTTTTGATGTCATACACCTACCTACAGAGGAAATTTCCTTCACTGCAATTCAGCCTTTCTTTTAGCATAGTCAGCCTCATCTGCATATAACTCTCCCCTGATTGCCTCAGTCCTATAACTGTTAGCTCCTCCCCTCCACTTTAGCTCTTCTCTCTAGATGTACTCCACCATTCTTCCCCCCCCCCAACTTAGGATTTGCCAATTTCTAAAAAGGTAACAACACAATCTGGAGCAAATGTCCCCTATCTCCCAGGGGATCTTTACCATTCTCCTTCTGTCCACTCTCCAATTCTCAAGTATCTATCTCACATTTGCTCATTAACTCTTCAACTGGTTCCTGCCCAATCAATCTCTCTAATCCAGTGGTGCCAAACCCCTGATCTGTGGGCCAGATCTGGCCCATGGAGCCATGTCATCTGCTTGTAGGGTTCCCCACAGGTATGGAAATGTGGTGGCATGTGAGCAATGGCAGTGTTAACCGCTGTTCCTCTGTTGCCAAATTTCCAAACCAATGGGGAGCCCTGTAGGCCAGATAGCATGGCCCTCTGCACTTTCTATGGCCCTGGGGCTGTATGAGGCCCAAACTGGGTGTGTGATCCAGGTGGCACAAGGCAGGATCTGGGTGGAACAAGGTGGGATCTGGGCATATGCGGCCTCATCCAGGCAGTGTGGGGCCCAAGCTGAATTGGTGCGAGGTAGGATCTGGGCATGCAGGGTCTAATCTGGGCAGCATGAGGTAGGATCCAGGCACGAAGGGCCTGATCTGGACACTGACCTAATGTAGCTCACCTGCAGCCCCACACTACTCATCCAGCCCACAGGGCCAAAAAGTTGAGGACCATTGCTCTACTCCCATTCCTCTCCCACATACTCAGTTGTTATCTCTTTTGTAACCTGAGGCCCTTAAATTTAAACATTGTCTCCTGCAAAATACCCATCATCTAAACCTCTCCTGAGCTTCCAGTCAATGCTCCATTTCCCTCCTTAAGTGACCCCTTGGTCTTTTGCTCATTTAGGTACAGCCAGAGGCTTTGTACCTTAAGGAGCATGGTTTACTCCTGCTTACCCTACTATATAATTCAGTAGACTTTTGGACTCATTTCCTTTCTGGTTTGTTAGATTCTATGTGTTCTCAGTGAAATTGGGAGCAGTTGATGCACTCCAGATTTCAAAATGCTTTGCCAGTCTTCCCCTTCTCATCTGTTTTTTGTTTTGCTTTATTTTATAAACTATGCCTAAGACAACAAGTACAAACACATTTTTATCCTATTTCATGGGTTGATTGTTTTATCCTTTGCTGATAGGGCTCCCAGACATGGAGGTGCAGGGTACCTCACTGTCACTGGGAGTTCTGAACACTGACAGGGAGCAGTGGCTGGGCTGGGAGCTCTGGCCTTATATTCAGTTCAAGGCGTGATAGGAACCAGTGAACATGTGGGCAGGCCACTAAAGATGTGATTAGTGAGTTAATTGTGTGTTAAGTGTAACATGTGTCAGGGGCTCAAGAGAGATTGTACCACAAATACCCATTAAATAGCTGGTTAGGGCATTCACAACTTAATACTTAATTGGGAATTGGAATGCTTTGAACCTCAGACTCATATCTTTGGTAAGCACCTTAACCAGGTCTACTGAGGTATGATGAAGGGGTCTTAGTCTCATCAGAAATATCATGTTGGACCTGAGAATTCCTTCCTGATGAAAATATTGTTTGAACTAGGGCATGTTTTCTCTCTCTTACACCCCCCCCCCCCTTT
>NW_017729031.1:74461743-74462806 GCF_001723915.1 Gavialis gangeticus
GGAGCAGGTCAGCCAGTCTGGCTGAGAAGAGCCTCCTCCCCAGCGAAGAGAGGTGGAGACCATCTCTTCCCAGCAGCTCGCTGCCTCTCTCGCCAAAGAGCAGGCTGTGGTCATGGAAGCCAAGCCTTCCCAATGACACTAGCACGGCAGTCTTTGGTTAACTACCTGGATCCTCCTCAGCCCATACCGTAAGACTGGGAGGATCGAAGGGAACATCACCTGTGCTCCCAGAACCTTTAGCCCCACTCCCAAATCCCTGTAGTGCTTTATGACTCAGCTGGGAGCGCTCTGAGCCGTGTCATTGGTGCACACATGAATAAGGAGCATGGGATAGTGGTCTTGGGCTGGAGAAGCTTAGGGATCTTCTCTGCAATGTCTCAGATGCGGGCCCCCGGGAAGCAGCAGACTTCCCGGGCTAAGGGGTCAGGGCTGCAGATTACCGCCTCAGTCCCCCTCAGGATGGAGTCTCCCACAACAAACACCTTACGTTTTGTCTTGGGGAGAGCAGGGGCGGTAGCTGCAGTTGAGCCTGTGTTGCCTGTGAGAGCTGGCAACTCAGCAGGCTCTGCTGGAGCTGCAAGAGGTGTGTACCTGTTGCTAAGCTTTGGTGGGGCAGGCGCCTTGGTGCAGCAGGCCTTAGGGCCCTTGACCACCTTCATCCATGCCCCTGATTGGACATAATGGGAGGTCCTGGAGTCCTCCCTTGTCCTGGAGGGAGACCGTGGTCTACCCTCTGGCTCCCAGGGGAGAAGGGCCTGGCAATAGGAGTCAATCTCCTGCTCATAGTCCCTGATGGCACGCAGTCTCTGGACTGTGCCCTGGAGCTCCTTCAGCTGGCGTGAAAGAGACCCCAAAAGGGAGCAGACCCCCCATGCTCCTGGGCCCCAGAGCCTGAAAAAGGGACAGGGAGCTCCCGCAGCCAAGAGCCAGGGGCTCCATCTGCGTGGAGCTCGGAACCATGGACTCCGTCTGGGTGGCTGTCTCTGAGGTTGCAGAGGGGGGTAGTGCGTGCCCATCTGTGTTATGCCGCTGGTAGGCTGGCTACAGCTGGGACTGTCTACCC
>NW_017729031.1:74468664-74476777 GCF_001723915.1 Gavialis gangeticus
TGGGGAGAGCGGGGGCAGTAGCTGCAGTTGAGCCTGTGTTGCCTGTGAGAGCTGGCAACTCAGCAGGCTCTGCTGGAGCTGCAAGAGGTGCGTACCTGTTGCTAAGCTTTGGTGGGGCAGGCGCCTTGGTGCAGCAGGCCTTAGGGCCCTTGACCACCTTCATCCATGCCCCTGATTGGACATAATGGGAGGTCCTGGAGTCCTCCCTTGTCCTGGAGGGAGACCGTGGTCTACCCTCTGGCTCCCAGGGGAGAAGGGCCTGGCAATAGGAGTCAATCTCCTGCTCATAGTCCCTGATGGCACGCAGTCTCTGGACTGTGCCCTGGAGCTCCTTCAGCTGGCGTGAAAGAGACCCCAAAAGGGAGCAGACCCCCCATGCTCCTGGGCCCCAGAGCCTGAAAAAGGGACAGGGAGCTCCCGCAGCCAAGAGCCAGGGGCTCCATCTGCGTGGAGCTCGGAACCATGGACTCCGTCTGGGTGGCTGTCTCTGAGGTTGCAGAGGGGGGTAGTGCGTGCCCATCTGTGTTATGCCGCTGGTAGGCTGGCTACAGCTGGGACTGTCTACCCTGGGGGGCTCACAGGCAGGGCCTCGGGCCCTCCCGTGCACCCTCCTGCGCGAACTCTGCGCTAAATCACACTTGTTTGCGTACCCTGGTCACATGGCTCCCTGGGGGGCTGGGTGAAGTAGGGGCCTGGGCGGGGTGAGACCCGGCCCAGCTCCCACTCAGCCATCTCCTCCCACGCTTTAGGGTTTAACTCCCTCCCACCACTGGCGCCACTTACCTCTGGCTGTGCTGGTGGTCGGCAGGGGGCTCTGCAGCTGCTGGGGAGTCAGCGGGGGGCTTTGGGAGCAGAGGTGCAGCGGGCTTTCACACGTGTCACTTGCCACTGCTGGAGCCTAACTGTGGCTGTCTCATTCTAGCCTACCGCTTATCTAGTAAAAATTAAATTTCTATGCTGAGAGGATAATATCACAAAATTTGAGCTAGTGATTTTTAGTTATTTGCAATTTGGTATTAAAGTACTTATTTTGTTACTTTATTTTATAATTTTCCAGAAATTGTTAGAATCTATTGCTCCATGCATGTTATATTACTAGAGGCTCAATTAAATTGTATCATCATACTGCTAATCCAACGTCTTCCATTTTATTGGAAGAACAAAAACCTGACTTAATTTATGGAGTGTTCCAGAACAGTAGCATTTTTTGAGTCTTGAAAACAAAAGCAAGATATTTTTTGATTAATATCACCAAACAGAGGTGTAGCAAACCCCCCAGTTTAAAAAAAAAACCCCATTCCCTCCCCTTCCCCTAACCATTTCTGACTTGTTTCTCCCTCTTTATTCCCTATAGATAAGTATAATTGAGGTCAGACATAGGATAAGCTTCAGCATTTTATTTTGGTGGCAAGTTGTATTTGTTTTGTTTTTTTCTTTCTTTATATTGCATAATTATTATGTTCAGATTGATTTTTACTGTTGTATATTACTGTTTTACTGTTACTATGATTTAGGCCTGCATATGTAAGTTAGCATAAGTCATGTCAAGCTTCTATTTTGTTTGTCAAGTCTCCATCTTGTCCCCATGCCCTGTTATGTAATCTATGACTCACACCTACCCCTCCTATGTAACTTGATTCCTGAATGAATGGGGATGAATGAGGGTGCTTGAGAGACAACAGTGATAGGTAGGTCTAAAAATAGATCCCTCTGAATGAGTGAACCATCAAAACCAATACATGAACCAACGACCCAGACATTAGAACCACCCTCAGCATTCAAGAAACAAAAGATGAGGCAACCCACCATTGTGCCAAGGCTGCACATGCTCAGTAAGAACATCTGGAACTCCCTGGAACAGGACTGACCTTGCCTGGATATGCCTTCCCCCTAGGAGATCATAGGCAGTCTGCCCCATAAAAAGGGGTAGTGAAGACTGACTCCTTGGGACACCCTCTCCATCTGGACCAGCACCATGCCACACCACCTATCCACCCAAAGGGCCTGCCGGCAACACCCATTAGGACAACACCTGATGGACAAAGACCCCTTTCTGGCCTGGGTAGGTAGCTATCACCCCTACCCTTTCTTCAACCAAGGACTTGGACTCTGTTTCTCTTCCCTACCTGGACTCCAACCCTTCCACTGAGTCTCTTTCTCCTGCTGCCATTGTGAGTGCTTGTGTGTGTGTGAACCAATAACTTCATGGGGCTGTGTAGTGTGTTGTCTGTTTAATAAACCTGTTATTTTGAAACCCCTAGTTGGGTTTTTGTCTGTTTTCTGACTGTTTCCTCTTTTCCACCACTTATCTGCCGGCCAACCTCCCAGCTGTCTTCCTCAGTTTCCAGCCCCAAGCTCCCAGCTTTCAGCCTCAGTTTCTCTCCTGGCTGTCTCCTCCTTGCCACTGTGCTTCTTCCCTTGCAAAAGAATCAGTGATCTTGAGTAACCCTGGGGCCACTTGACCTTAAGTAACACCGAGCCTCAGTTCCTCAGCCCAGTTTCTTTCTAGTCTACCGGTTCTAATCCCGGTTCTAGCAGCTTTCACTCCTTACACTTTCTCTCTCACCTTAACCTCCCCTCAGGTATTCCAAGTACTCCAAACACACACATACATACCATACAATCCAAGTTAGGAACTCACCTGTGTGTATGTGTAGGTGGATGGTATGTGTGTGAACTGGTGTGCATGCATATATATATATATATATATATCTCATGTGCATGATATATGAATTAGTGATCTGTGTATGTGTGTGGGTATTGACAACTGATTGTTGTCTAATTTTTGGTGTGTATGTGCTTGAATTGGTGATAGGTATACATGTGCCTAGGCTGGTTTGGATGTGTATGTGCCTGAGTTGGGAGTGTGTGTATGCACCTAATTGATTTGTGTGTTTGTATATGTGCAATTGTGTCACACCCTTCTGTTTAACAGCACAATACTGACATCCTGAGAGTTGGCCTGACCCCATAGGGCAACAGAGGAATCACTGCATTCAAACTTTGAAATTATGAAAATAAAACTCAAAATTGCACTGTAGTTTATAATGCTAACATTTAGTGTCACATTATAATTAGAGCCACTATACAAAATGTGATAAATACTAAATGAGTCTGGAGATACTTTGCATTGTGTACATCACATCTTTCATTCTATAATCACATTAGGAAAATGTATATACAAATCTAGCCAAAAATAGTCCTGCACTTCTCATTTATGTCACTGAAAGTGTGGAGTTAAAAGCTATCATTTATATTGTATGTTCATTTTCCATTGTGTAAATGATTACTTGTGGAGCAGTATAATGAGGAATCATTTCCTAATTCCTGTTTTCATCTTCAGATTAAATAATTCTCATGAAACATGGCAATCTTACTTGATTTCAATACAGAACTGTCAAAAGTTCTCAGATTGTGTTTAGTTGTATGTATAAATTAAGACATATCAATACCTTATCTGTATAGTGCAGGGATTGTCAACCAGGGGTACGTGTACCCCTGGGGTACTTGAGAACCTAGGGGTTACACATGGGCAGGCAGGGATGGAGCGCTGCCATGTACCATCCTGTGCTGCTGTACAGGCTCCACTCACCTGGAAGCTTGCACATGGCAGCTGCCACTGCTCCATTTTCAGCCATGCACCACACCCCCCCACTCTGCATCCAGTCGCCGGCGATGCACTGATCCAAAAAGGTTGAAAACCCCTGGTATAGTGTTTGTTTACTTAGGGCCTGAATCCACCATCAGTAGGAATCTGTGTAAGCCAAAACAGCACCGGATCAAACCATCCCACTAATTGCACAATGTTTAGTTGTGAGCATTGGGTCTGTCAGTGAATTAATGAGATCATACAGCCAGTCACAATGCAGAATAGTATCTACAAAAATATATTATCCTAGTAGTAGGCAACCATCAATCCTTCTGGATTATGGTGTATTCATGAGTAGGCAACCATCGTCCTTCTGTATTCATAAGAGGTCACCAAGACTTTTGACACATATGCCTAGGGAGGAGTTTGGAAGAGTGGAGGCTTCCATCCCTCCTTTAAACCATTCAGACAGAATCCAAAGGCCAAAGTCCAGATGTTCTGTGACTCAATGGCGATAGTTATATGCTTGTCAAGAGCTGCTGTAATTAAAGTGCCGCAGTGTCTGGTGTATCAGCATCCCTGCACTTAAAAATGGTAGTAGGGGTGCTTGAACTAAAGATCATTCATTGAGCTTTAGTTCAAGAGCCCCTGCCACCATTTTTAAGCATGGGGACACTGATACATGAGACACAGGAGGCTGCTGGAGCATAGTAATTACCACACTCCAGCAGACTGTCTGACACACTGTAATTATAGACCTTTGGAACAGCCTCTGCACTTGTGTATGGGCACCCAAGGATTCTAGCTCTGAACCACAACAACAGGTAATGTATTATAGAATAACATGCAAAAAAGCAAACATATTAAAAGGGTGGCTCCTTACTCAGTCTGAGTTTCTAGTCTCTGCCTAAATCCTCCAAATATAGCATCCTAGGGTATTTAGAAAAGGCTCTATGCCCGGCAGGACAGAGCACCAGGACTGGTTTCTATTTTTGCTAGCAACTGATGTGTGAGGTGACCTTGAGCAAATCACTTCATGTCTGTGCCTTGTTTTCACTATCTGTAAACATGGATAATGATACTTGAGCCAAGGGAATAAGTGCTTTTATGTCTGCTCCTGAAAAGTGTTGTATATGAGCTAGATTGCACAAAACTGTCTAACTGAGCAAGATTGGGTTTCAAGTTCTCATTTTTGGTAAGGAGATTATAGCTTCATAATGGATTGAACTGATCAGTTTAAACTAATTCATTTCCACTTTGGGAAAGATATTGATTGGTGTTTACCTAGTAAAAATCAATTCATCCACCTTTAGCAGCGAGGACCTACCTGATACTGTTATCACACAAGTGTAACTCTGGAGTATCTTTAGTAAAGAAATTGCTGTAGAAGTGATGTGAGAGTAGAATCAGTCACTTGGTATTTAATTAGAGACAGGTGGGCTGTGGAGACATTTGTTGTCCATTTCTACCAGACAGCTTTGAAAACAATGCACTGTTTTGACAGGTAAACTTGACCTCATTCATTACTTGCAAAAACTTGTGTTAATTGCATGACACTGGAAACATTATTCTGAAGTGACAGCTTATGACAGGGTCTGTCAGAAGGAAATAGCCAAGATACTGGAAACCATTAAGGAAATAATCTAATAAAATGAGTGAAAAATGTACTAAGTGATTTAAAAAAGAAAAGAAAAAATAAAACATAGAAATAGAGGGAAAAATGAATTACTAGGAGAAATACTTTTTCATAAATCATTTCATTTGAAATATGGTTATGATTAGTTCCCAGATTTATCTCTGTGATTGACAGGTATGCTACTTCTGCTTAGCTTTCAGCCATATGCCTACTGTAAATAATAGTTGATGCGATTTATATGGGAACCATAGGGAGTATATTTACAGACTTTCATTTAAATCAGAGATGCCATCGATGCCAGCTTTCATGGCCCATTGAAACTTTGGCCCTGTCCTTAATATGAATGAGAATAGGCTTCAGAAGAGCGAGTCAAAGCCAGGGATGTGAAGTTGGGTCAGGTAAAGTCTACAACTTTGACTTTCTCATCAGTGTTCATATGAGGAAAGACCTGCTTGGTTCTGAAAGCATTCACATTAGTCTGCCAAACTCACTCTAATCCTGGAAGGTCATGAGAAAAATCACATCATGATGATCTTATCTATTTCAATTGTAACATGGTTTAAACAGCCAATGGCCTGCAAGCTGTTCCAGTGAATGATGTATACCAAAAGAAACATATGTTTCTCAGCAACATGATATCTTACATTCCAGTATTAGGTAGTTCATGAGGAAATATCTTAAATCGCCATTTTCCCTTGGCTTAACATGCTTTCTTGGGCTGTAGAAAACCAAAGTGTGAATTAATATTTTCAATTTCTGAGTCGAGAGCTTTCTTTAAAAAAAAAATTATTAGGAGAAGTTTTAAATTTTTATATATTTATAGGTCTCTATTCAGTATCTGTGGGTGTGTCTACATGAGATGGTTCACTCTGTAGCAGACTAATTTTCTGTGAAGTAGTGTCACCGTCTACACGTGCATGGCAATTATGGCATAGTAGACTAGTTTACTGTGCAGCTGGATAGTCCCTTCAGATACAAGTGGTATCTGGCAGTGCAGTAAATTATTCTGCTTAAACGCATTTGTAGATGATGATGTTGGGATAGTTTACTCTGGCTAAAATCGAGCCACAGTATATTCATTCACACTAATTGCATGTGTAGATGCGCCCTAGGAATGGTCATTTAATGCTGCAAAGTGAAAGCTAGATCTATGATTCTTGTATTCAAAATAAAGAGTGTCCAACTAAAAGAGAATAGGATGGAAATGTCATACTGAAAGATGGGATTTAGCTCTTTCATAGCATTGCTAATATTTTTTAATAGCACCCCCCCAAAAAAACCAAATAAAAAACAAAACCAAAAAAAAGCTTAACAGTATTTCCCCTTCTGCACTGATCAAGCATTCCTAAATGGTGGCAAATCATTAGCTAACACAAAGAATTGATTTTTGTGACATTTATTATTTGCTTTCATTCAATAACTTCACTCTCTTAAATTAGTTCATTAATGTTCTAGGAAACAAGATTTTGCCTTCAAAAGGGTTGAAAGGGTTATAGAATTGTCTACCAAGCTGTGGAAATTCTATAATAATAAATACAGCTCTGTAGAAAGAGAAGTGCAATTTAGAAAAGGCTGCCCAGTACAGGAGCAATGATAAAGAAATTCTGATAGTATCCATGATATTATACGAAAAATGTACCTGATATATTTTATAATATATATTTCTCAGAGAGACTTCCACGCTTTTCATTTAGAGCATTAAAGACTACAATCAAATAATTGGCATATTGGAAAACCAGCATTGGCCACATTTAAGGGGCACACGCAAATGTCTTACAGACTTATATCACTGAAAGATCTTAGCATAAAATGACCATTTATTATAGGGTGAGGATACATGAATGCTTGGAGGCCTTTCAAAGCGGAACCAGCTGGTACATATTAATTTTTATGTTTGAAGGAGATAAGAATGATTAAACTGTAGGAATACCCCTCCAACTTTAAACCTGAATGGATTGTCAAAGAGCAGTGTCGCTAAGTTTGAATCATTCTCAGAACATTCACATATAACAAATAGAACGTACCAGATGTACTTATAAAAAAATCCTCTATACAGAGGTGACAGAAAAGTATAGCATTCCAAACTTCAAACAATTTTAAAAACAATTCTGAATACTGTAAAATAATGCCCACATGCATCACACTGAAAAGAATCACTTTCAGACCTTTTTAATATATGAACTTGGGTCAACAAAGTTGTAAGATAAAGCCATGGCCCAAATCCTCATTCACATATTTGTTCAAAACACTCTGACAAGAATGGCATGCAAATAGCAGAGGGCAGATTTAGGGCTTGTTTATCAGTTTATGAATTGATACTCTCACTACTCAAAGTACTGTTGAACTGTGTTTCTTTATTAGATCACAGAACCACATGGTGATGTAATATTTTCTGGTTTCAGGATGTCCAACTAGTTAAGAAATACCCATTGTTCTTGGATGTTCCTAGTTACTTACATGACCAAATGTATCAAATACATGTTGCACTTTTCACCTCTGGATACCCCACTACTTTGTAAATGAACTGCTTCTTAGTGTGATATAATTAGAGCAAAGGTTATCATTTCTCAGTCCTTACACATAATATACTGAAAAGAAAGTTCTCTCTTAACTGAAGAACATCAGAGTGGAAGAAGCCAACATACATTTCTAATTGTACGGGTCCTCACCAATATAGGTAAATATAGAGGAAATCTAGAATAGGGCTGTGTGAAGCTTCCGGTGGTGATTCGATTTGGAGGAGATTTGGCCCAATTTGGTGGCTGAATCTCTGAATCAGAATTGAATCAGGGGACCAATTAAAAGGTCTGAATTGATTCAAAGTTCTCCGAATCTTTGGAAAAGATTCAGAGAGTTTTCATGATTCAGGCAGCCCTTGGTGGCTGCAG
>NW_017729031.1:74477080-74482766 GCF_001723915.1 Gavialis gangeticus
CCCTGCCCATTTCTTTAGCCCCCCCATAGCCACCCCACCCACCCCAGCTCCCGGGGTTTAAAAAAAAAAGCCCCAGTGCTCACCAGATGGGGTGTAGTATTGCAGTAAGTATAATTGCTTTGATTGTTTATATTGTTATTTTTCTTTTTATATAATGAAATATTTAACCATTAAGATAAAGTTAATCTTGTTATGATCTACTTTTTATAATATTTTGATCAGTCATTATTAGTGTCTAGAATTAACCGTCTATTTTAAATTTCCTATATTTGACCTATTGGTCTCATGATTTTAGAACTTAAATTTAGTACAAGGAAAATTATTATGCAAGGTTTGCCCATGTCTGGCTTATGTGGAAAGAGGTAACAAAAGAGTGAATGATGTATGCATGCGACAACGTGAAGAAAGACAGGCCTCTTGCAGCAGGTGAAAATAGCCTTCTGTGGTTTAATGGTTAAAGGCTGCAGTGATGTCAAGTCCACAGTTAAGGGTTACCAAATACTAAATTATGCTTCACCCTGATAGCTGAAGACTGCAAGCAATGACCTCCCCCCACTGAAGACTGCAGACCACAAAGCCAGAAGATCATGTCCTACCAATCCCAGCCTGCCAACAGGACAAGGAGGTAGACCTTCACATGAGACTCAGTGGAATCTATAAGCTTGTATGGACAGCTATCACTATAAAGAATGAACACAAAGACAAGGCTTTGGGTCTTTTCCACCTGCAAGAAAGAGTTCTGGGAACATCCAACAAGACCTGACTCCATCCCTCGTGGTCAGTCTGGCTGGCCACCAGACTGACCTGAGCAACTTTAGAACTTGGTAACACCTTAATCTTTGCAGGACTGTCTATCTGTGCGTTTGCTTGTTTCTTATGTATGAATGAATGGATGAATGAGTATGCATGGGAATAAGTGAAGCAGAAAACTTTACTGTTCTTTATTCTTTTCATGTGGCATGTTTTATGTTCCAATAAATGCGGCATTGTGCCTTATCCCCTGATAAGATTCCTGCTTGTTTTTAATCCACACTGTATGTCCTGTGCACACAATGGGGGGGATGGGAATCCATGCTGCCCCCCACTGCCCCACGTAGCATGGAGGGCTCTGCACAAGCCCCCTGATTCCCCCTGACTCCCCCATCCCCCTATAGCTGCCCCACTTACTGCGACTCCAGCCCTTTAAGAAAAAAACAAAACAAAATGGAGAAAAGCCCTGGGACTTGTTGCTCCTGCAGCAGCTTCAGGGCATTGTGGGGCTTGTGCAGAGCTCTCCACATGGCATGGGACAGCAGGGATTGCACCCTGCCAGCAGAAGCAGTGAATGTGGGGTTTTTTTAATTGTTTTTTTTTTCTTAAAGGGCTGGAGATGGGAGGTTAAGGGGGCTTGTAGCAGAGCCCCCCATGCAGTGTGGAGTAGGGGGGACAGCAAGGATCACCCACCCACCTGGCTTTTTTTTTTTCAAGAGCTGGGGGGGGTAAGGTAGCTATTGCTGGCCTGTGGGGAATGGGCCTGGCTGATTTCGAGATTCAGCTGAATTGGTTTGGGACAGTGATTTGAATCACTGAATCAAATCACTGTCTCCAGAATTGGCTGAGTCCAAATCCTAAGTGAATATTAGCCACTTCGTACTGGCCTATTTTAGAATACAATACCACACCCAAATCAGCAAGATATTTAAAAGTGTCTAATTTCATGCAAATTAGCAGTTTCTCTGAATTACTGAATTCAGGTTTTTAAAGTTGGATGTTCACTTCAGTGCTGGGAGACAAAGATGGTAAGTGCCTTTCAGAATAGACCCCAATATGGCAGCAACTTCAATGAGACCTCTCAACATGCTAAAGGTGAAATCACCCTGGGGGGGGGGCAAGCTCAAGGAGATGGGGGCACGGGTCTTATTCTCCTCTATTTTCCCAGTAAGTAGACGTAGACAGCGCCATGAGGCCTGTGTTGGAGGGGTCAACTGGCAGCTTCAGAGTTGGTGCCACCAGGCAGGCCTTGGGCTCCTTGACTACGACCTGCATTTTCACACAGGGGGCATGCTCAGGTGGGATGGGCATCACCTGTCTCCTAAAGGCAAGTGTGTCCTCTTTTTCAGGTTGGGTGATCTCATACGGCATGCTTTAAACTAGCTTTGCTGGGGGATGAAGCCACAGCGGGACATGAGGACACTTCCCAGTCAAGACAGATGAGTAGCACAAGAAGTACCCAGGTAAGTGACAAGGGTCCTGATAGTCCTGGGATCAGGAGGGTGGTACATGCACCCACAGGAGGCCTTAAATGCCTCTATATTAATGCTTGTAGCACAGGGAACAAGCAGGAGGAACTTGCCCTCTTGGTACCTAACACAAACCCAGATGTAGTGGGGCTCACTGAAACCTTGTGGGATTCAACCTATGATTGGGCAGTACACATCAAGAGCTACAGACTGTACAGGTGGGACAGAATGGGGAGGAAAGGCAGGGGTGTGGTGCTGTACATCAATGAGCAATACACGTCCTCAACAAACAGCATCGAGTCAGAGGAGGGGCACACTGAAGTGCTCTGGGTTAGAATACAATGGGGTTAATGGCGAGTGTCTACTACAGACCACCCAACCAGGGGGATGAGCTGGACCGGGAATTCTCAGGTCATCTTGCAGAGGCAGTTAAGTCAAGGAACGTGGTCATCTTGGGTGATCTAAGCTACCTGGACATCTGCTGGGAGGAGCAGTCAGCCAGGTCTGACCACTCAAGTAGGTTCCTAGCCAAGATACAGGACTGTCCTGGGACGCGAGGCACGGAAGAATACTCAGGAGGCAGCACGTGAGGGGCGGAAGGCAGAACCCGCGCGGCTTGTCAGCCACCTGTTTATCCAGCTGCGGCCGGCCGGTGACGTCAGCGCTGAATGCCGGCTGGTACGGATAAAAATGGTGGCGCACACTGCGAAGCTGGCAGGGAGTGAGAGAACACAGCCACAGATGTTCCTGCAGCAAAGATGAGCTGATATACAGGACCAGAGGAGCAGGAACGGCTGGGACAGAAGCAAGAAGGAAAAGGAGGATCATCTTGGTGACATTGCAGATAAGGCAACAGAGGGAGGCCAAGATCGCCTTGTAAGGATGACAGGGGGAACACCTGAAGAAATCCGCCCCAGGAGAGAGGGACTGCGGGGAACCCAGGAAGGGTTGCAGCTGGAGCAAGCATCGCCGCTGGACCAGGAGGTACCTTAGAGTAGGCAGGGAAACTGATTGCCTAAAGGGATGAGGCAGCCAGTGTCCCATTGAAGAGTGGGAAGGGAGAGGGGTAGTTAAAGGGGCAGTGTGCCTGGTTTTGTGTTGGAGCTTCTTTCTTCCCTTTTTTTTGATTTTGTTCTTCCCCGAGCTCCAGGGGTATCTGAGGGTAGCAGACCCGCATGTAGGCTAGATAGTGTTGGGGCCTGAGTAGGACCCGGTCGAGGGTCCCAGGAGTGAGACGCTGACCAGCCTGACACCGCTCTACAGGAGGCGTGAAGCCAGGGTGTAGGGGTGGCAGAGCCCCGTGAGTAACTGCCGGGAGGAACCTCGGGTCTACGACCACGCCCGATGAATGCCCCCAGACACTGAGGTCCAACAAGTCGTGGCAGGAGAGCACGGGGTTAAGGATTTGGGTGGAAGTCACCAGCTCAGACAGAGGTGTGAGCCCGTGAGGCGTGTAACGTCGGTCACCCGAGCGAGAGTGGCACGAGAGTGACTGGTCAAGGCCTGGCGGCTACAAGGACCTTCACCTAACCCAGGAGGTGCACAGCCTCACCAAGGGAGATGCCTTACTGGACCTGGTCCTGGCCACAGGCGATGACCTGGTGAGGGGACTGCGATTTCTCAGCCATCTGGGAGATAGTGATCATTGCCTACTAGAATTCACCATCCAGTGCAGCGTGTTGAAGGCCTGCAGCAAGGCAGCAGTCCTTGACTTCAGAAGGGCTGATTTCAATGAGTTAAGGAGATTAGTCCAGGAAGCACTGAAGTCCAGGAGGGTAGGGGAGTTGGCAGTCCAGGATGAGTGGTCATTCCTTAAGGAGACAATCCTCTGATCCGAAAGGGTGACAGTCCCAACATGAATCAAAGGGGACAAGGGTGCTCAAAAGCCCCATGGCTCACCAAAGGTATGCAGGAATGTCTGAAAGCTAAAGAGGAGGCATACACCAAATGGAAGAGAGAGGCCATCACCAAGGAGGATTATACCTCCATTGCTCGAGACTGTAGTGGGGCTGTTAGGAAGGCTAAGGCGTCCTTTTTTAAATACATAGGGAGTAAAAAGAAGGCATCGGGTAATGTGGTGCCCCTGCAGGACATGCTTGGCAATCTGGTGGTTACACAAGATGAAAAAGCTGACCTCTTTAACAAAATCTTTGCCTTCATTTTTCTGAGCAGGGACCGGGACATCCCCCCCACCGGGATTCCAGATGGACTCAAGAGAGGTGCAGCCAGGCCCAGGGTCAGTGAGGATCTAGTTAGGGAACTTCTGGTGGGGCTGGACATGTTCAAATCACCAGGTCCAGATGATCCCCACCCAGGGTGCTGAGGGAATTGGCAGAGGTCATTGCAGTACCCATGGTACAGCTTTAGGAGCACTCATGGTGCTCTGGCCAGGTGCCAGAGGACTGGAAGAGGGCTAATGTGGTCCCCATTTTCAAAAAAGGGAGGAAGGAGGACCCAGAAAATTATAGCCCTGTTAGTCTTACCTCAGTCCTGGGGAAGCTCTTTGAGAAAATTATCCAGGAGCACATCTGCAAGGGACCATCAGGGGAGATTATGCATAGGGGCAACCAACATCGGTTCATTAGAAGCAGTTCCTGTTAGACCAACCTGGTGGCCTTCTATGACCAGGTCACAAAATCCTTGGACACAGGTGTCGCAGTAGACATAGTCTTTCTGGACTTTAGGAAGGCCTTTGACACTGTCTCTCACCCCATTCTCATTAAAAAATTAGGCGACTGTGGTGTCAATGCCTACACAGTTAGATGGGTCACAAATTGGCTGGAGGGCCACACCCAAAGAGTGGTGGTGGTCGGGTCATTTTAAACCTGGAGGGATGTGGGCAGTGGGGTCCCCCAGGACTTGGTCCTTGGGCCCGCACTGTTCAACATCTTCATCAGTGACTTGAATAAGGGGGTGAAAAGCACCTTGTTCAAATTTGCGGATGACACTAAGATGTGGGGAGAAGTGTGCACGCTGGAAGGGAGGGACAGGCTGCAATTGGATTTGGACAGTTTACAGGGGTGGGCGGATGAGAATAGGATGGGATTCAACACTGACAAGTGCAAGGTGCTGCACGTAGGGAGGAAGAAACAGCATCATACCTATAGGATGGGGAACTCCCTTCTTGTCAGCACAGAGGCAGAAAAGGATCTTGGAGTCATTATTGAGTCCAAGATGAACATGAGCCACCAATGTGAGGATGTGGTCTGTAACGCTAACCACACCTTGTCATGCATCCACAGATGCATCATAAGCAGGTCCAAGGAGGTGATCCTTCCCCTCTATGAGACATCAGTCAGGCTGCAGTTGGAGTCCTGCGTCCAGTTCTGGGCCCTGCACTTTAGGAGTGATGTGGACAGCATTGAGAGAGATCAGAGGAAGGCCACTCGCATGGTCAGGGGGCAGCAGGTCAGGCCCTATGAGGCTACAGGACCTGAACCTGTTCAGCCTCCACAAGAGAAGGCTGA
>NW_017729031.1:74482832-74493402 GCF_001723915.1 Gavialis gangeticus
CAGTGGGGAATGGGAGAGTCCCTGTTCCCCTGAGCACCACCAGGAGTAACTAGGAATAATGGCCACAAGTTGACTGACAGTAGGTTCAGGCTAGACATCAGGAGGCACTACTTCACAGTCAGGGCAGCTAGGAGCTGGAACTAACTTCCAAGAGAAGTGGCGCTGGCGCCTACCCTGGGGGGTCTTCAAAAGGAGGCTAGATAATCACCTAGCCGGGGTCATTTGACCCCAGCATTCATTCTTGCCCATAGCAGGGGGTCAGACTTGATGATGCTTCCAACCCTACCAACTATGAAGCTATGAATTCTTAAGATCTTTGTTGGAGGAAACATTGAGTATTGCGAGAAAATACTTGGTGCCTTTTTTGATAAATGGAAGGATTAAGAAAGAGAATTATTTTTCAATTAGAGTAGACTGTATGCCACTAATATAACTGCAGATGGTGTGTTAGTCTTGAATGAATGAAACAATTCAAACATTAATATTTGCAAAATTTACCAGTGATGTATACATATATAGATCAATATTTATGATTGTGCATTGATTCATCATGTACTGGTTTGGAGCAGTGATTATCTGTTTCCATTTTAAGCAGTTCACTTGTAAATTATACCAATTCCAGGTTATACATAAAATATTCTTTGCCTTTAAAGAAAGGATTGCAATGAACTAATTGTTTGCCTTTGATTTTACTTTTTAAATGTATGAGTAGCTTCCAATGAACATTTTATGAACTAGTTTAGTTTTTTCCTTAGATAGTTTGGATGGATAAGCTACAAATAAGAGAGGTACTTTTGATTTTGTTCATTCAGCTAGCATCCTCCTTCATTAATTCTCATTTACTGTTACAGAAGGGGCATTTACTTCAGAATTATTATAACAATTATCTACTACATCAACACAAGTTCCTCAGTTTCCAAGATTTTCCCTGTTGGAATGAAACCCATAGGAACGTCTATGAAATATTAGGTCTATGGCCTCAGTCATACACATGGTAATAACACTTGAACCGTAATCCGCTTGAGCAAACCTTTCAATCAAAGTGGAGCCCTTTTTGCATCAATGGGACAGTGGCAGGCATAAAGACTTCTTGTATAGATCTGATTGCAGGGTCAACATCTGGGTGGGCAAGCACTAGGGTTTCATAAATGCTCTGATGAGGCAAACAAAATTGTGTTTTTATCAATGCAAGTGCCATAAGTGAAGGAATTTATGCAAGTTTCTACTCTGACTAGTGTCAATGTGTCCTTTTTCCTCTGCTCAGATATATGTAAATCTGGCAAACAAATATATAGACAATAGATGCATGAAGTCAGTAATGGGAAGGCAATGAGAAACAATGATTTCTTTTAGCTGACAATAACTATTTAGGATCTGAGTTATTAAAAGTAACTGAATTCAGATCCATTATCTTAGTTTTAAGGTTTCTTGTTAAAATCTTGGTTTTATCTAGGTTTGCTGAAGTAAAAAGTCAAGATAAGTCATTACCTTTATGGCTTCTAGCGTTTCTGTTGATGACAGAAAAGAAACTTTCAAATGGCTTGGAGGGAAAATGCTTTCCTCTATAAGCCAGTAATTTTTGAAGGACAAACAAGTGCCAAATATGTCTTTATAAGTCACCAAAGTGCTCCTATTAATATTATTCCTCTTTCCCAATTTTTTTAATTTCTTCTCCCATTTCACCCTATCTTTTACCACCATGGAGAGTAGGAAAAGGGATAAAGTAGTAAAATACTAAAATATTATACAACTCTGAAAATTTTTGTATCAGTCATAGAAGAAAGACCAAGGATCAATCAAAGTCCATGAAGGGGAGCAGGGAGTATTTTCATTAAATAATCTGGAGCCCATGTTTTCAAAGTCCACTGATTGGGCTCCCAAGAACTGAGGCATCCCACATATAAGGTGCCATAGACTCAAATTCTTAGAGGTACTGAGTATCAACAACTGCATTTAAACAAAAACAGGAGATGTAGGTGTTCGATATCTCTGAAGACCAGATCTCCAAGATGTCTCACTGTAACTACCCAGAAACTCAGGCATCCTTTTCTAATTTATTTTCCCTGTTATTACATATCTGACTCATCTGACTCATACCACAACAGTGACAGTTTTTATGCAAAAGGTTGAATAGGGTATTTACTGAAATTGAGACCATGTAGGGGACCCGTGGGAAAGAGCACTTTTGTGATGCTATCTAATAGGAAGGAAAGCGGTGAAGATTCCTTCATCTAATGATTAGTTACTATGGAAATGATGCTTAGGAATGCATTTTTGTTATTAAAGGAGGAGAAAAACTGAGCTGAATCTAAGCATCAGTATATCAATTATGAACCTGAAGCACTACTCTGATGGACTTTTCTTTTGACAGTCCACAATATTATCGACTTACTCAGACCACATGTACCATTGTTGTCCCTGTTTCTCCTCTGGGAAGTCTCATCTGACCACATCAATGTAAGATAATCCAAAATATGAAAGCCCATCTGGGCTAGAAAATGCTAAGTTTCCATGTTTGGTTTCCACAGTCATTTCAAGAATGTCCAGCTTTAAAGAATTGGAAAAAGAACTGCATCCTTATCTCCTATTCTTTGATTCCTAAAAAAGAAAAAAAGTGTACACAACACATGATTTTCTTCAGTGCCTCAAGTATATGAAGAGAAACTGGCAACTTCATGGCCATTATGAAAGCCAGAACTTTATAAGGTGTTTTACAGCAAGTAATAGAGAAAAGTTGGTAATATTCAGATTTATTTTACGATTTTAGCTAGTACAGTATACTGTAAGGCCTTATGTGTTTTAAGTTCTGGGCCTAATTCAGTGTGGAAGTGTGTAGCAGCATAACTGAGGGAGGGAGACCATGGATGCTGTCTCAGAGGGTGAAAGATAGTGGAAAAATAGGTACTTCTGTTCTGCTATGCTTCTAGCTGCATGCATT
The DNA here is from genome assembly GCF_001723915.1 of Gavialis gangeticus. Taxonomy (NCBI): domain Eukaryota; kingdom Metazoa; phylum Chordata; order Crocodylia; family Gavialidae; genus Gavialis; species Gavialis gangeticus. The sequence continues at coordinate 74,485,771 of NW_017729031.1, forward strand.
GTTAGGGCCCCTATACATGTGCAGGTAAAAGTGCATTAGGATTACTGTGTGATCTCTACAATTGCACTTCCTGCCATGCCTTGCATGCATGACATGAGGCATGATTGTGGGTTCCAGCATTAGATCCTATCATGCCCTATGCTGGTACAGGGAGAGCCAAGGATCACCATCACAGGCTTCCCATGCACTGGCAAATAGCAAACTCCCACAACTGCAAATGCCCCATGGAGGCCAGGAATGGGGTCTGCATGCCTGGTAACCTTGGTGCACCCCCATGGCTGAGAGATCACAGCAACTGTGGTCTCCTAGCCACAGGGGCACAGGATATACATGCAAATTAAAACTGGATAGAAACCACCTATAAAGTTATTACACAGTTTCCAGCAATAAATGTATAGCTGGTTGGACCTTTTTCAGGTGCCATAGTCAATATGCACATGTAGCCAGTCTAAATTAATAGTGCAGTTAACTAGGTAACTGCATGACAGATATAATATGTAGAGGGGACTTTAGGTTTCCAAACTTGACTAGCTAGAGCCACAGTCTTAAAACTGAGTTGTTAATGGATTCCCATACTCACCAAAGCGGCTTGCCTAGGTAAAGCCATCTACAAGCCCAAAACTCAGTGTAAGGTCTTGATACACATTTTTTAACTTAGTAAAATTAGCTTAGAAGTCATTTACATTATACATTGCAAAATATAGCTATAATTTCTACATAAGCATGCAATACCAGGTAATTCATATTTGTACCAAGCACTGAACTGCAAGTGTGCTGAAGGGTGTTTTATTTTTATAACTAAACTAATTTACTATTGTACAGGCTCCCTGTTGCTACCTCCACATATTGAGAATTCAGTTGATATCAAGTTACTGTTTAAAAAAAAAAATCAGACTGTTAATAGGGATTTTTATTTCTTTAACCTTATTCTGAGAGTACACCACTATTTTGTTTCATTTTATTTTTTGCGCTAGAGGAAAACTGCATAACTCTGGCTGCATATTTCTTAAGTGAATATCATTCATTTCTCCAGCTGTTTGTCACTTTCATTAGTTTCCATCACAAATGTGAATTTTATAAAATCCACGTTGAAAACTCTGCCTCATTCAAATGAAATTTCAGGGTCACAGTTTGTTTGCCAATTTAAATAAAATCATTGTTTCCTTTTGACAGGAGCAACATCTTGGGGAGAAAAGTCAGCTTCTGAACTACTAACCAGCCAAACCAACATGTCATAATGCAGATATTTCAAGAATGTGCCTAAACTTCTGCTGGCTCAAATCACCAGAGGTGCTCCTTTTCCAGGTAGTATTCAGTGCATCAAATAAAATGCAGTTACAGAGACAATTGATGTTCAGTTGCTAAGGCACTAACTCAGTGACACTTGATCCTTCTCCTCTTGGCTGCTTTGACTCTACTGCTCTATCAAAAACGTGGACACACTGTATACATTCTTTTTCATCATCTGTCTGGAATTTGGGTGAAACTTCCTTCAGTGCATCTGTGGTTTCATTTCCTCTTGGCCCCAGCATGCAACTAAAGACCATGGATAGTCCTGAGTTAGTCTTTCTTTTGATCGTCTTCTGATTCTAGATTTTTCTTTTGCTTGATGTTGCTGCTATATAAGCAGAACACTTTACCTGGCTTTTTGGACAGACTAGACCTTCAACATCCACAACTGGTGCTCTCCATTCCAACCTCAGCCAGCCCTTCTCCACTAGGGGTGTGCGAAGTGGGCCATATTTAATTTGGATATGGCATGAATCAGGGACAGTGATTTGATTCGTTGATTCAGATCACTGTCCCTGATTCGATTCGGCCAAATCAGAATCTGAAGATACAATGCCGATTTGGAGAATGAGTTATTTGGACATAGACACAGCTTTAAATGTTTTTTCTACATACCTCGAGGTACCAGCATGGCTTGTGAATGCTGTGATGCTGGGGCACATGAAGCGCCCCACAAGAGTGCTGGGGGGAGCCTACACGTGCTTGGTGATGAACCTGGAAATGGACTGGAAGTACTTCTGGTCCACTTCCATGTCTACTGCCAAGCACGCTAGGGAACCCCCCATGTTTCTGTGCCCCAGCATCACAGTGTTCACGAGCTGCCTGCTACCTACAAGTATGTAGGAAAAAACAATTTAAAGCGGTCTCTATGTCCGAATTGCAGAATCTTTCTGAAATTCTCTGAATCGATTTGTAGGGTTCCGATTCAATTTGGAGAGATTAAAGGGTCCTCCGATTTGATTTGGATTTGGAGATTTGGCCACTGAATTGGGCCAAATCTCCACTGAATTGAATCAGGGACCGAAGCTTCACACAGCCCTATTCTCCACTACTTTCTGTTCCAGCATAGCTTCATTATGCCCCTAAATAGACTTCTGGGGGAGGTGGCATTAAATGCTGCTCCAGCACTTTACCAGACTTCTGGTCTATCAGTTACAGCTCCCAAAAGCATATACTTACTTCTCACTTGGAGGACAGCAGCAGCCTTCTTCTATCTTGGCTCTTTTTTAAGCATATGATGGAACTATGGTTATAATCAGGGAAGTTTGGTTAATCTATGATAAAAATATCCCTAGTTTTCATTTTTAAAACATTTGACATGTATGGAAGGGAAGGATTGGAATAAGTCAAAAACAATTACATTCCTGTGCTGCAGCCAAGGATAAGATTCATTTCCTTCATTTGGGAAGTCACAGCAAACAGAAAAGAAAGTGAGCAAGTTCGTTAACCTTTACTCCTATTGTCAGGCATCAGGTTGTGCAATTCTGTGGCCAGTTTGGATTCTGGGGCAACCTTCTTATTCACAAAGCCAGGGCTATACTCTACATTACAAATAACACTGACAATGCTCAAACAGATAATTTTCAGTTGAGAAATTATTTACAACTAAGAGGTTCATAACTAGTTTAGTTTAATTCTTTTCCTGGTACCCATTTCAATTGCCAGATTTATGCTGTATTACTCTGTACAAATGTACATGCACCAGACAGATGATCTTTTGTCAAATTTCTTGTTGAGTTTGTCAGAACTAAATGTTGTGCAAACCTTTCTGAGGATATCAAACCAGCTGTTGAGTACAGAGTTATCACGTTATAGGAAATGACTTCCCTCTTCTTAATTATTGTAATACATGGAATTGCTTTATCTTCCAGAACATAAGGATCATATAAATTACCTTCTGGAGAAAAGGCTATCTGAACAGGTTCTTTATTTAGATAAAATGTAAAGTCAGATTTTCACTCTTACTCTGAAAGAAGAATAAAATGTAGAATGCTCTCAAAATACACGATAACGTATTTTGAAATATTTTGACTATAATCAAATGTCCCCTTTAGATAAGGTGGAAATATTTCCTTTAGAACAGAATTTTGACTTTTATATAAAATCAACAAAAAATAGTTTAACCTTTTCTCAATAAAGTGTACCAATAATTTCCTATCTAAATGTTGATGGTTTTGAATTCCTTCTGCTAACAGTTTTGATACAAAAGCTGCATTTTTCCAACAGAGAAGTTCCATTAAGATTTAGCCAAACCATGAGTTTGTACCTTTTAAAGTTCATCATGATATTTGAATAGAAGCTTAGGATAATAGGCAAGTGGGACCCCTTGCTCAAGGCAAGAACATCCCTGGCAAGGCAAGAACAAGGCAAGAACATCCCTGGCTAAACTATCCCAGCCAATTGTCTGTCCAACCTGCCCTTGAAAATTTCCAAGAATGAGGATTCCATAATTTCTCTAGGAAGCCTGTTCCAATGTTTGACCCCCTTCACAGTAAGGAAGTTCCTCTGAATCTCCAACCTAAATTTCCTCTGTTTTAGCTTGATGTGATTGCTTCTACCCCTATCTCCTATTGTCACAGAGAAAAGCCCTTCTCCATTCTCTCTACAACGGCCCTTCAGATATTGAAGACTGGTATCAAAGCCCCCTGCAGTCTTTTCTTCTCTAGACTAAATGACCCTAGCTCTTTCACAGCTTTTCCTCATAAGTCTGGCCTCCAAGACCTTTAATCATTTTCACTGGTCTGTGCTGGACTCTTTCTAAACTGCCTAAATCCTTCTTGAAGTGTGAGGCCCAAAACTGGACCCAGTACTCCAGGTGGGGCCTCAACACCTGGACTAGAGTAGAAGACTCTATTTTCTGTTAATACAACCCAGAATTCTATTGACTTTTTTTGCAACCAGAGCACACTCTTGTTTCATATTCACTTCATACATTTCCCATGTCCTTCTCTGCAGTAATGCAGCCTAGATAGTCATTCCCCAGTCCAGTTTGTGCATGCAATTATTCCATCCCAAATGCAGGAATTTGCACTTGTTCTTGCTGAAGCTCATCTGACTGACTACAAACTATTTCTCCAATCTATCAAGGTCATTCTTGATCATAGTCCTATTCTCCAGAGCAACTCCACCCAACTCAGTATCGTCCATAAATTCAGAACCTATGCACTTGATCTCATCATCCAAACCATCAATGAATATATTAAGCAATACCAGACCCAGGACAGACTTCTGGGGAACCCTACTTGATACCTCCCTGCAACTAGACATTGGGCCATTGATGACTATTCATTGAGTATGATGATCCAACCAGTTATACATTTACCTTACAGTATTTTCATCTCATCTGTATTTCCTTATGTTGTTAATGAGAATGTCATGAGAGGCAGTGTCAAAGGCCTTGCTAAAGTCAGTATATATCACATTCACTACTCTTTCCCATCCACAGAGCCTGTCACAAGGTATCATAGAAGAAAATCAGGTTGGTCAAGCCTGACTTGCTCCTGATGAATACATTTTGGTGATTCATGATCACCTTCTTCTACTCTAGGTGCTTTATAATAGATTTCTGGAGGACCTGTTCCATGTTTGGTATCAAGGTATCAAGGTTAGGCTGATTGCTCTGTAGTTTCCTGGATCTACCTTCTTCCTTTTCTGAAAGATGGACACTATATTTGTCCTTAGCTGATCTCTATGAGTTCTCAGACAGGATAGTCAATTACTCTGAAATTACTTCAACTAATTCCTTCAGTTGGAATTTGCACCTAGGGTGCATCCCATCCTGCTATGCTAACTTGAAAGCATCTAATTTCTCCAAGTAATCCCTAACCTCATTTTATTACTCTAGGCTGTTTGTCTTCTTCCCCATCTTTGTTGCCAACTGCACTTGTCATCTGATAGCTGCCCCTATTTGTGAAGATTGAAGTAAAAAAGTCATTAAATACTTCAGCTTCCTCTGCATCATCCATAACTAGATTGCCTTCTTCATTCCTTAGGGACCTATGGTTTCTCTAGTCTCCCTCTTATTTTTTGACATATCTGTAGAATCCCTTTTTATAGCCTTTTATGTCCCTTGCCAGTTGCATCTCAAAATGTCTCAGCCTTCTGAATTTTCTTCCTACATGCCCTTGCAATGCTTTTATTCTCTTTCCTATTACTAGACCAAGTTTCCACTTTTTATAGGATTCTTTTTTTGCATTTCAACTCATTTAAGAGACTGCTGTCTAGCCAGGCTGGTCTCCTGTTGCACTTCCCACTCTTCTATTGCATTGGGATAGCTTGCTTCTTGTACCTTTAATAGGACATACTTAAAATACGGCCAGCTCTTCTGGACTCCTTTTCCCTTCAGACTTTCCTCCGATGGGATTCTATCCACTGGTTCCTTGATTTGTAATCAAAGAATGAAACAATTGTAAATGTAACTTCATAGGGATTAATATCAGTGTGGGACAATACATCTTTTCAATATAAAAATCACCACTACTAGCATTTGCTGGTACTTTTGGTAGAGAGGTAGATGAGGAGGACAGCAATCCTGCAGAACATGACTTGGTTTCATAGTTTCATAGTTAGTAGGGTTGGAAGGGACCTGAGCAGATCATCAAGTCCGACCCCCTGCCATGGCAGGAAAGAGTACTGGGGTCAAACCACCCCAGCAAGGTGACTGTCAAGCTTTGTCTTAAAAGACCCCCAAGGTAGGAGCCAGCACCACTTCACTTGGAAGTTGGTTCCAGATCCTAGCTGCCCTGACAGTGAAGTAGCGCTTCCTGATGTCTAATCTGAATTTACCCTCTGCCAGCTTTGACTGTTATTTCTAGTAGTAATCCTGGTAGTGCTCGGGGGAACAGCACTGGTTCATTTAGTAAGCTGGGTCTGGTCAAATAAAATGTGTTGTAGCATAGCCCAAATGCAAATTTATTGGATCAAGGAATGTAAGTCATATTTGCAGACTGATGAATTGTGTCATGGAAAGCCATCACTGGAAGCTAGTAGTCCCTGTGAGTCTCAAATTAATGTGGTTATTTTCAGAGTAAAACAGACCCAATCAGAACCTAAAATCTGCATTAATGGATTCAGAGTTTAAGTACCAAGAGGACCACTAGATTGTCTTGTCCAACTACCTATATACAAGAATTGTAATTTCACTCTGTTATGCCCATTTTAACCCATTGGAGCTTGTTGGGAACAGAAGATAACTGCAAAAGATCTAAGGCCCATAATGGACTCCTGGGGAGATGCTGTGAGAAAAATGTTAAAGAACTTTTTTTATAAAGGGGATTGGTAAGTCAGAGTGTGGAGGTGATTCTGCCTTTGAATTTGACAGTGACACATACTAGAATACAACATGCCACTCTTCTGAGTTTTAAAAAGATTGGAAAAATTGAAAGAAAATGCCTTACAGTGAGCTACTTAAAGAGCTCTCTTTGTGCATGTTACCAAGAGATTGAAGGGTGACTTAATTACTGTCAACAATAAGTGCCTTTTCTAGGGAGAAATACCGAGTACTAAAGAGCTCTTCAATGTAGCAGGGAGAGGACTAACAGTAGCTGGAATCTGAAGTCAAACAAATTCAAATTAGAAATTAAAATGTTTTGTCTAAGTGAACACAGATTACTAAAAAGTGTTGAATTCTATACCTCATGGAGTCTCCAGATCAAACCTGGATGTCTTTCTGGAAGACATTACCAAACAGAAGCCTTAGAGATAAGTGAGAAACAAGAATTCTGTTTAGTGAAAAAGAGGTTTAGAACTTGTTTTTGTTTTAATTCAGAACAACATTGAGACATCTGTCCTTTCTTCTTATTGGCAATAGACCAGTATGGAGGGTACTTAATTGCAGTGCGTGAGACACATAGAATCATAGAAATAGGGTCGGAGGGACCTTGTAGATCTTCAAGTCCGACCCCCTGCCTGGGCAGGAGAAAAAAACTGGGCTCAAATGATTCCAGCTAGGTAGGCATCAAGCCTCCTCTTAAAGACCCTCAGGGTAGGAGCCAGTACCACTTCCCTTGTAAGTTGGTTCCAGATCCTAGCCGCCCTAACTGTGAAGTAGTTCTTATGGATGTCTAATCTAAACCTACTCTCCAACAACTTCTGGCCGTTATTCCTTGTTATGCCAGGCGGCGCTAGGGGAAATAAGGTATCTCCCAAACCCTTCTGGTCCCCCCTAGTGAGTTTATAGACTGTCACCAGGTCCCCCCTCAACCTTCTCTTGTGAAGGCTGAACAGGTTCAGGTCCCGCAGTCTCTCATTGTAGGGTCTGCCCTGCTGTACCCGGATCATTCGGGTGGCCCTCCTCTGGACCCTCTCAATGTTGTCCACATCCCTCCTGAAGTGGGGCGCACA
>NW_017729031.1:74493792-74494134 GCF_001723915.1 Gavialis gangeticus
CCCGTCGTCCAAATCACTGATAAAGAGATTGAACAGTGCAGGCCCAAGAACCGAGCCCTGGGGGACTCAGCTGGCCACTTCTCCCCAGGTCAAATATGACCCGTCCACCACCACCCTCTGAGTAAGACCCTTCAGCCAATCTGCAATCCATCTGACTGTGTACGCATCAATGCCACAGTCACCCAGTTTTTTAAATGAGGATGGGGTGGGAGACGGTGACAAAGGCCTTGCTGAAGTCCAGAAACACTACATCCATGGCGACACCTGCATCCAAGGCTTTTGTGACCTGATCATAAAAGGCAATCAGGTTGGTCTGACATGACCTGCCCCTAATGAAACCAT
>NW_017729031.1:74494409-74503399 GCF_001723915.1 Gavialis gangeticus
TCGAGTCCATCTTGCATCACGGTGGGGAAGTCTCGGTCCCTGGACAAGAAAACGGAGGTGAAGAATTGGTTAAAGAGTTCCGCTTTCTCCTCTGGCGCAACCACCAGATTGCCCAGCATACTTTGCAGGGGCCCCACATTTCCTGATGCCTTCTTCATCCTCCCTATATATTTGAAAAAGGACTTTTTGTTATCTCTGATTTTGGACGCTCTATGTCCGCCTTAGCTTTCCTGACAGCCCCCCTACAGGCTGGAGCAGAGGAGGTATACTCCTCTTTGGAGATAGCACCCCTCCTTCCACCAGGTGTACACTACCTTTTTGGCAATCAGGCATTCCTGTACACCCTTGGGAACACAGGTTTTACGTTTCTGATCTGCCGCATCCGGAAGACAAATATGAATCTTCTGATCTTCCAAACTCAGGCTGTACTTAATGACTAGGTATTTCAGGTAAGGCTATCTTTTTTGGTGTCTCTGAAAGTTTGATCATGGACCTGAAAAATTATTTCAATGAATAAGAATTTTTAGATGGAGAACAGTTTCTTGAAAGTTCCAACCCATTTCAAATGGACTCAGTACAGAAAGAATTGAGTGAAATAGAATGGTCTGTATATGTCTGGTCAAACTAGATGAACTAATTGTTCCCCTTGATCTTATTCTAGGAATCCATAAATGCAAATTTAGGTGCAGAGGTTCTTCTCAATCATGCTAAGTATTAACTTTTTCTATGAAATCTGCTTCAGCTTTAAAGAGACTATTTATAGAAGATGGGTATTATTCAACCTGAGTGAAGGTGGTCCTTTCGTTATTGAGCTTGCAAAGATTGGGCTTAAAGTCTCTCAAATTCTTATTTCCCGTATTTCAAATTATCCCAAACATAAGATCATGCTTTCCTTCCTACTTCTAGCTCAAGACAAAACATACTAACCTTAGTGCATAAAAATGAAAACAACAGACCAGCAAAATGTCTGTTTGTCTTCATATGAGGTATGGACCTTTAGGGAACAGGAAAATTTTGGTTCTAGTCTTATTTATATTCACTCATGTAAAAAACTAACCTTATAATTCTGAAATACAACCACCCCAAGAGCAAAAAATTATTAGAAAATGACTAGAGATTCCATAAGTGGCTAAAAGGTGCCTCTGTTTTTGGAATTCCACTTTGACGCACTGTTGTCTATAGTGAAAAAACAGCATATCCCAGGGTTGCACAGGGCTGAGTACAATTTACCCAGCCAAGTTCATTGGTGCTCCCCAGAAATGGAGGTCCACAAATGAAGCTGTTCCAGGCTTGTTTCCAATGCCTACTGTCAAGCACATTAAAGATCAGAGGCTTGGGGACAGGTACTGGGTATGAGCCCAATGGAGCCATACTGGTGAACTTCCAGCTTTGGTGCAAGTCAGAGTGAATGCTTCTCTTCGCAGGATTGCTGCTGATGTGGTGCAAACAAAACTTTAAGGGCCTGATCCTCTTTCTGAAGTCACCTGACATTTTAAAAGCAAAAACCCACTACCTTGATATAACAGTCAGTTTAAAATGTGAATTGTTTTGGGCTATGTTTATGGATTTACTGAGACAAATTTAAATTGTAATTACATGTACATGAAACATGTATCAGGATTAAGTTGACTTTCCATAAAAGAATGATTGGCAGAGAGATTTTTACAAAAATGGACTAAGTGTCCTCCCCGCTTATAAAAGCAAGACTTACAAAAGAGATGATGCCTTTTGCTAACTGATTTGTAGCTACAGTACATCAAAAATGTTTGCTACCTTGGAAATGCTCTGCTTTATTCAGTATTTCTCTCAGAACACTGGTGTCCTCTCATTTAGCACAGTTAAAGAACATAGGCTCTACATAAGCATGCTCTTGTTACTTTTGAGAAGTCTTGGGTAAAGTATCATAGCATAGCTCCTCTCATGCATCTTGATTTGTTAAGGGCCTAGGTTAAAGCAAACTCAAAGGGAAGGATTGGATGAGACTGAGTGTTGCATGCCAGTCACTGTTATTTGGGCTTTGATCTAAGAATGAGTAAATTCCCCAGCACCACTTCTCCTTGTCTGAGGTGGGCTTGAGAAAAGAGAGATATACAGTAAGTGTCTGGTGGGAAAAGTATAGAACACAAAGGTCCTTTTCATGTGTATTTAATGAGGCTTTAACCAAATCCTCTTTATGTGATTCCATGAGTCAAACTTTAAAGAACATAGCTTGCATTTGGGGATGGCAAGCTAAACCCTGTTTGATGCATAATTGAGGCATATATACAGGGAGAAGTTAAAGCAAGAAAAGGAAGAAAGAAAAAAAAAGCAAGTCAGAAAGAAAACACAATCATCTTTATGATTTCACATACACAACTATGTCCATCTTCCTATTGTCACTAAGAGGAGCACATTCCTTCAGATATCTTCCTCTTCAGCTACCCAAATAACCATTAACTGACCCTGTGAGAGAATCTGCAGTGAGATCAGTAGGAAGAACTAGTATTTAGCCTGGTCTCCCAGTTTTTTCTATAATAGGTAAGTCAAAAACAAAAATAATTAGAAAATCACCTATTTGTCTCCACCACTTCCCCTTCCCTAGGGGAGGCAAGGAAGATAACAATAGTCACCAGAAAGACAGCTTAATAGCACAGTAGAGTTTTTTAACCCGGTTTCAGAAAAACATAGCCTTCACCTTCTGAAATCCAGGAAAGACCATAAGACTATTTTAAAAATTGCTGGGAAAACTCCCCCAAAACATTTTCATCTTGAAGGTGGTATAGATTTTTCCATCCCAGTCAAAACTATAAAACAGAAGTGGTATACACCTAACCTACCTTCTCCTGGTGCACAGTCAGCAAGCCATGCATGTTTAGCTAGATAGGACCTACCAAATTCTTCTTAGGTACTATTTTCTTCTCATCTGTCTTCCTGTCCCTTGCTGTTTTCCCTCACCAGCAACATATTCAACAACTTTCTTGCCCATATCACAGAGCCCCATTACAATGGCTGCTACTAATGGTGGGCCCTCTTTCAGCTTGGTTTTGTTTTATCAGTGGTTACAATAGCTGACTCATTATCACCATCTCTACTTAAGTCTCTACTATCATCACCTCTGTCTTAAGTTTTAACACACACACACACACACACACACACACACACACACAAAACAGCAAGGAAATAGTATGTCCCAAGAAGACTGAATCATGTGACTGAATTCCAACTCAATGTATCAGCTGTGAAGTTTATTATGTTGACACATACTGTATTGTGACCTACGTCTGATCACACAGTAGTCTAATGAAGCAATCTGAATCAACCTTTCTGTTCAGCAGTTGGAAAGTATAATAATCAACATTGTGAAACAGAACTGTTGTATTGATTCCTGTTAATCTAATCTTCCCCTTAGCACCAACCTATCATTAGACTCTTACCCCTGCAGAACTCCTGCCCTATAGCAATGACATCAGAGGCTACTGTTATATTGACAGTGTGCTCATTAAACATTACTATCCACATCAAAATATAGTCATCAAAGTGTGACAGCAAACACTACTCATGACTTTTAACAATTATATAACTGTGACGTGACTGTCCTTCTAATGCTGCTGGAACAAGAGCAAATAATAACAGAGTCTGTATCTAGAAGGAGATACAGAATGTCTTTATTTTTCACATTGTCTACTATATGCTGCTTTAACTATTGGTGGTTGTTACATTTTAGCTGTGTGGCATGTTGGCAGGAAGTGCTTTCTAAACAGGATTATTATTTGACTGCATCTGAAGAGAGGAAATTGCATCTTCTCCATCCTGTCTCAGTAATAGCATATCCAGCAGAAAAAAAATGACATAATGCTATGCAGTCCATTCCTGTATTGGGTTAGAGTAAATGCAAAGGAGGGAAGAAATGGTCCTTCCAAGTTGAGCACAGATATGGAGTCAGACACTTAGCTCCCAGTATCCTCCTTATGCTGAGTTTCTCTGCAAAGCAGATGTGGAAGTCTGCTAGTTAGAGATTTCTCATATATAAGAAAATTCATTTCTAGGTAGCATAAACTTAGCACAGCTTGCTCTTGACTAGTCTGGTATTTGGGGTCCTTAGAGGGCCAAAAGATGAGGAAGGAGACAATTGTAGCTGGTGAACATTAAAGCAGCACTACATCTGTTTTAACTTTCTATGAGAATTCAGTGTGCTTTTTATCAGGAACTCAATGGAAATGTAATGCAATGTCAGACTGGGCATGTCTACACCAGCTGAGTGTCATGTACAGGAATTAAGTACACCTATAGCTAAGTACATCTGCCCACCCGTTTACACAGATCAGGCAGTGTAGCCATCTTAGAGCTGCACTGAGGACTTCTCTCAGGCCTGACAATTAGCACACATTCAGTATCACTTAAAAGCAGCTACATTACCTCATGTCTAGGATTTGGTATGTGGGGAGCACAAGTGAAGGGTGGTATTATAACTTTACAATACTTTCAAATTCAACACAGAACTTTCTCCCCTGTTCCTCAAGTCCTGGACTGAATACAACCAGTCATATTTCCATCACAAAACAATTTTTTTTCCAAATATATAAATTAATTCATAGATGTTTATAAACTATATACCATGCAGTGACCTGGTAAAATGGAAAGAAAACCTAAATGCTCTCCAGAAACACAACTAAGGAAAACAAAGTTCTTGAAACACAGGATCATTCTTGGGCTCATTCATTTAGAAGACAATATTTGAGTAAGCAGTTTGGGTCTGGTCACCTTGAATGACTCAGCTAAATGGACAATTCACTGTAAACATTTGGTTTTGTGCATACGTGCAGTGCATTATAATAGGGATAATTAAGGGTGCTTGTTCTTAATACTAGAGAATAACCAGCTAAGGTTTTTCCCTGCGAATTAAAAAAAAAAATTATCCCAACCTTTGGTGACTGTTTAAGAAATATCTTAAAATCTGAGGTCTTATATAGAAATTTCCATTTTTATCTGTTAGCCCTCATTTTCTGTTGAATAGAGCCTATACTGTACATCTGGGAAATGGGATCTTTTTGTACGCTTTGCTTGAAGAGCAGAATATTATAAATAATGGGAGAATATTTTAAAGGCTTTTTCCCTTTGCGGTCAGAAATAAAAAGTGTAATAAATATGTTAAAAAGGGCTAATGAGTCCCAGGTAGCAAGATCCTCATCTTTGGAAGTCTTTTATGGAATGTAATTAGATAATTACAGCTAATTGGTACATTGGGATGAGGGAATAGGATGGGTGTAGAGGAACAAAGTAAGAGCTAGTGTTGGGCTGAATGTTGCCTACTTATTTAGACACTTCTAGGGGTAATGAACTACTTTCCATTAGATGTTAATTATTTACTTGCAAAGTATTCTTTTGTTTTATTTTGTCTCCATGTTCAGTTTTCACTGATGCTGATTATTTTAACATTTTTGCCATGCGACTGTTAAACTGATAAAATAATAAAGTTAATTAATATTCTTTAAGGTTGTTGAGATCTGGTGGAATATGCCACACACTTTTTTGCCAGACTCATTTGATGTAATCCTAAGGAACTGAAGGCTACATCAACATCAACAAAGAGACTTAGACACTACAGTGTGGGGCATCACAGTGTCTAATTTTTAAATGTCTGCTCCCAAAATGAAATGCCAGAGATAGAACCTATATTACCTATGCAATTCATGGGGAGAGGTGGACATCCCAGTATGAAATTCACAATAGTAAGCATGCCAAGTAGGAAGTCACTTAAAAGGAGATGAAAGTGCCTGATCCTTCTTGAGTGCTTAGGCATTCATACCAAGATCAGGATTTACAGTTCATGTGTGTCTCTTGGACCTAGTTATCTAAGTTGCCCCTGTTTCTCTTGAAAGGATTGCTTTCAAAACAGTGCAGTTGCACATTTCTTATGTAGCATATGTATAAGGTGGCAGAAATGGCTTATAAAGGTTTCCATCTATAGGAGCTCAAAACTACGTCTGACTTCCCAAAGAACATTTGTGCCACCAGACCGTGACTGTTCTAGGATTGAGGACACTCGCCTTCCCTACTGTTGAAGTTGTGCCACTGAAGAAAAGCGAGGAAGCATGACTCTTGCCCAGCCAGGGTTGCAATACCTCATTCAATTAGACTGCAAGAAGATGGGACCTCCTTCTGCAGTTAGTTGGTTGGTGATGCTATGGGGAGGCACATGACAAAATTGCAGCTTCATCTACATTTTTAGCATTACAATGATAAGTTTTGTGATTGAATCTTCAGCCTCGGTTAATAAGAATGGTCCAGTATCAGACAAGAGGAGTGAAGCCCCGGGACCCAGTGATATGCTGGAACTCAGGAAACCAGAATTCAAGTCCTTACTCTCCTATTAGTTTACCATAAGTTACTGAACAAGCCGTTTAGGCCCAGATGACTTCGCTCAAGCCACTTCTGAGAACTGGACTTTAGGTGTTGTTCCTCTGTATGTTGCAAGGCTTTACAAATCTGGCCAAATTCTTTCTAGTTCCCTGTTGCCCATTACCCATCTTTCCATAACCCATGAAAGTAATAGTACTCCCTTACTTCACTCAATACATAAATTGTCGTTCAGTTCAGGTAATGGGGCAAGATATCAGGAGCTAGATTTTGATTTAACATTTTAGCATACCATTTTGCATAGGCATGAGTGCATTGAAATGCATGCTGAATCCAGTTCAAAGTGAGGAGGTATGACTTTATGGTACCACACTTCCTGTAGTCTTCTAATCCAAGAACAGGACACACATTTAAACTGGTATAAGGAGCATTACTGTAATGGATCAAACCTTTCCTTTCTTCACAGGAGAAATAAACCAATTCTAATGCATGCTGTCTGTTAGAAAACCAAAATAACCTACCACTAATATCTTGATCTTTGGGCTATATGCTTTATTGCCTGACAAAGCTGAAGGCAAAAGATTTATCAAATTTCAGGTGCATTAGGAAAACAAATGGAAGTGCCAATGTCCGGCATGCATCATTACCTGCTCATCTGGGTGGGCAAGGCACAAACTGATCCTAATAACCCTCCTTTGTCTTGTAAAATACAGTCCAGACTTCTAACACACACTACTTACAGCATGGAAATCAGTGTTTCATGAAACAACTGCTTCACTTGTTAACACCTACTGTACTGACAATTACTGTGTAGTTTATATTGTCACAGTGTAAAATCACTGACATTTGGAGACTTAACAGATGTTTCAGAGTTTGTGAAAAAGCTTGTATCAGTGGACTTGGGGAAAGAAGAAAGAGACAATTCATCATTTTCTTCCTACTTTCCCTGTCTTCGGTAATTAAGGTGCAATAGTGCTAGTTATGAAGAGCTGTCATTTGCCTTGTGTCATTCAGCAATGATCCTTCCATTCAATTAATAGAATGCATTGTCAAAGGAAGAACAGCTCCTTTCTGGCTAGAAGAATAATGGTGGATAGTGGCTCCTTAACAGCAGGGAAAATGTATAGAATGGGGGAAAGCAGATTAATCTTTGAAGATTTAAGACAAGTAGCAAACATTTGGAGGAAAGGAAGGAAATTTTTAAGTCATGAATACCACTGACCTTAACATTTGTTCATAGACACTCATTGAAATTTTGAGGTTAGCTAATTTTGATTTCATTGCAGTACATGAACATCAGAAACAATAGTTTTAGGTTGACTTGTTAGTTTGAAAATGTCCAATTTCCATTCCAAGTCTGTTTGTTTTCAAGTGAATTGGATTACTTACTCAAGCCAAAATGACATTTTCATTTGTTTGAAATTGTTTTAAGAAATAAAAGTACATTAAAAAGCGTAATTTCAACTAAAAATCAAAACATTTTATTCTGAATATGTCAAAATGATAGTTTTGTTCTTTGGCTTTCTGAGAGATGGTTTTGACAGGAACAGTCTGGGACAGTTATAGAATGCTTTATGAATCCTCATTTTTTTCTAACCAAAACAGCCAAGTTATTAAAACAACCATATCTGGTTATCAGTTTCTGGAACCCATTTGTATAAAGAAATGGAGCTAATAGAATATATAGCACTTAATCATCAGTATGCATTTTTTAAATGATGTAGGAAAGGCACTAGCCAGACGGAAGAAATTGTCTGGAGACAAGGCTATATTTTAAGAATATAAATGATGAATCAGAAATGATTTAGTGTATGTGAAAATAAACCAAGTCATTGCTGAATAAAAGGATAGATTAAAGAGATCTCTACAAAGCCACTTAAATTCTTGATAATAAGTATTTGTATGTATAGAATACAGTGCCATGTAAAAGGGATGTTAAATACTATCTATAAGCATATGGAATGGAATGGCTTTTTCAGAAGCTATTTTAAAATGTACAGAAAAATGAAGTGAATTATAAATTCAGAATATAATTGATTTTTTTTTCTGGCTTCCCTCAGACTGAATGAATACTTTTCATTTTTGATCTGTGTCCTATTTTATTAAGTAGGTAAAAGAGTACTTTTACCTCAAAGTCTTGCAGAAACTCTTATAAAACATAGCTTAATGGGCATTTAATTATACCCACATCTTATTTACTAAAATAAACTGTTTGGTGCATTATAGTTTCCATTATTTTTTCCAATGCATTTAGTTATTTATTTTCATATGGACAGGCTCTATCTTCACATATTATAAAAGCCTTTAAAATAAAATGAAGAACCATGTGTCTACTTAAAAAAAATATATACCCTAAGGTAATCTGAGAACTGCTTAACTTCATTTTTACCCCTAGGAAACTTTAAACGAATTTCCATTTGAAAATCTTTGATCTAATGAAAGTTCAAAACCAAGCCCAACTTCTTTTCCTCCCCCACCCTTAATTCAGTAAAATGAAATATAGGTAAGATTTTCTATTTGCCACTCTATTTCTCTTAAGTTAGGGAACTTTTCAAAAGTTACACTTGAAAAAAAAATGGGGCAAAAGAATCCTTTTAACTTCAATCACTAGGAAAAGGGCTCGGTCCTGGGGCCTGCGCTGTTCAATTTCTTCA
>NW_017729031.1:74503410-74506571 GCF_001723915.1 Gavialis gangeticus
GGTCCCTTCCGACCCTAAATCTATGAAACTATGAAATATCCAAAAGGGGAGAAATGAATCCAAAATATCCTTTTTTTTTTTTTGTTGGTTTTCAAAACAAAAGAAATAGCCTTTGATTTTTTTCAAAACTTGTCTGACAAAAAAAATGGTGGTGAAGAAATGTTTCTGCTGAAATTCCAACTATCTTTAGTAGCACCAACTATTGTGAAATGGTGAAAGCAGCAGTCTCTATCTTCTAATGTACAAGGCTTCCTGTTGGTTACTTTGACATGAAAAATCTGCTCCATTTCATGATTTGTGGAATTATGCTGATTAGGGAATGAGGGACACCTAGACTTAGGGTACATACAGATGTTCCGGGAGTTTAGGGGGAGGTTAGAGCTCATTAAAAATGGCTACATGTTCTAACTTAGTTTGCCCAGATGTGGACCCCACACTTAGATCCCTAGTAGGGTGGATCTAAGTGCAAACTGGATAGAAGTTCAGGAAGGTTAGATCAATCTAAAAATGGCTGACCCAATGTAAGTTAACAGTACCTTGGGAAGTAGTCTTAGACTGGATCTGGCAAGACTGATTTAAGTGAACTTCTGTACAGCTCCCAGCGCAGCCCCAGCCTGGGAAAGTTAGCTGATGGTCCCAACACCAGGGCTGTACTTTTCTTACACATCCCCACACCTGGCGCCTTGCTATTTTTAGCCTTCCAGCCTCTCCCCCACCCCCAGACAGAAATCCAGGCAAAAGCCCACTCTATTTTTACCACTTACAATTGATCACTGTTATACATCTTGCTTTTCAGAGACCTAGCTCTTGTGCATCGCATTCTCAGGTGTCTGTGGATCAGTCTACATTGCACAAGGCAGTTCTGTGCAAAGATGCCCATAGCTAGCTGTGCATATGCCAGCTCTGGAATCATAAGCAGCAGTCGCATTAGTTTGGTACTTCCCAGCATAACTGTTTAGGTCAAATACATGGCTTCACTAAAATGGCTATTCTGATTTTGGTTCTAGAGTTAGCTTGGGGTATCGTGCCACATACAGATATATCCTAACTTTCCCCAGGCACTGTATATTCAGCATACGCACTTAGCTCAGGATTCTGGATTCTGTTCTGGATGTCAGGTACCCAGTTACACATTGCATTACACAATAGTTTTATTTTTCCCTGTCTGTGAATCTAGATCTCAGAGAACTATATGGTGAAAAGAATGAGAGAAAATATCTAATGAATGGGTAGTGTGGGTTGTCAATATTTAGAAAGAATGCAAATGAAAAAGGGATGAGAAAGAATGATTAAATACTTAGTAGTGGAAAGTTTAGGTTTAAGAGGTAAATGAGCTCAGAGTTAATGAGACAATAAATGGGAGAGAAGTAATTTTAAGAATCATCCAAATAGAAGGAGTATTGCAGCTTAAACCTTGGATGAGAATAAGTAATTGAGAAGAAAGAAGGCGCATTTCCCAGGAATGAAGGGATACCCTGGGGAGATAAAGAATCTATAGTCCAGTTCTACCAAAGATTTAGGTTCCTAACGTCAGCCTTTGTTCAAGCAAGCAATATACAAACTTTCAGACTGAACTCTCAAGTGCTTAAACTTGGGCACCTACAGTTTTACTTCTGTGTGTGGCCAAGATGCTGTCATCCTGAGAGGACTGAACTGCTCAGCCTTCCCAGTCTCATACTTAAATCCAAATGAAATTTCCATCACTTCAGGACCCTGAGATTTCCAATCTGATGCATACTCTGAGCATGATTAAGCAGACCAACATAATTGAGATAAAATAAAACAAAGGTGACACGATCAGTTTAATTCTAAAATAAGAAGGGCTGTATTCAATAGCTCAGTGTTTAGATCATTTGCCCAGAACACGGGAAAGTAGAGTCTATTGCAGATTCCTAAATTTTAGGCATTTGGCTGGAATCCCTGGCCCTGATTTGGGAACCCCATTTTCCTGTATAATATATGTAGCATAAGGATATTTGTATACTGCCTCCTTAGTGAAATAAGCCTCACCCACTCTGCCCAGATTTACGCATTTGCAGAACAGGTAGATTGGTGGGGTTATGAGCATGCACCCCAGCACCATGCTCAGGTTTACAACAGTGTACCCACTGGTAGGAGAATGCATAAGCAAGCCAGTAGGAAACATTGAAAAGAAGGGTGCATTGCTTAGGTGCCTAATACTGAGTTGCAGCAGAGGCCAACTGGGATTTGCCATGTGAAAAATGCTGTCCTATGTCATCCTTTGGAAAAAAAAAACAGCAGGGACCTTTTTTATTTTCAGATATAGTCACAGAAGATGGTAGAGATGGTAGAGCCATCTACCTCCGCCCTGTCCACACCCCCAAATGGCTCAGTAAAACACTCAACCATGATGTGAAAGACCTGGATTCTTGGCCCCTTTCAGCTTGAAGGAATTTCAGCCCAGAAATCCCACCCAGGAGTATAATTTTTTTTCTGGGATGGGGTCTTGTAACAGGATGGGTGCCTGAAGGCTGCCATGATGCCCCCTGTGGACACCCTGATCCTTCCCAGCTCCCATTCCAGCCTCCAAGGGTCTCACCCTGCTTCTTGCCTGCTGTGTCTTGATGTTGAAAGTAAGGAGGGAAGGCTGCCCTCAGAGGCTGGTGAACCTAGGGTACACTCTTGGTCTTTTAGCATTCATCTTCTTTGACCCTACTTGCCTTAAGGGCTAAAGTTCATGGCCTCCATCTGCCCCTACAGTCACACCCAGGCCTCTGTTGCCAGTTTATTCCTTCTTTGGCCTTGGCTTTACTAGCTTTGGCCTATGGTTTACTCTGTCTGTTAACTGGTGGCCTAGGCCCACTGTCTCTGGCCTAGTCTTTCCAGTCTCAGCATCTGGTCAGTCCCTGGCCACCTTGGTCAACACATCTGGACTCAGACTTTGTCCTTCTGACCTTTAGCTAGCCTGTGCCTCTGGGACACTCGGCCCAGTCTTGTTCCTAGCTCTAGCCCCCCTGGTGCCCTAGATGCAGGGCAAGGCTGCTCCCATTTCATCTCAGCACCCCCTGTCACCACTGACCCAGGGCAAGGCTTTATGCTGGGTGTCCCTGCACCCTCCTGTGGAACTCCTTTTCTCCTCTTTCAGCTATACCCGCTCTGCCGGTAGTAAAATGAACATAAACAAACATAACATGGACAAG
>NW_017729031.1:74506582-74528043 GCF_001723915.1 Gavialis gangeticus
TTCCAACCCTAGAAACTATGAAACTATGAAACTATATATTAGCATAACTAAAATATATGAATACTGCCTGCACAAAGCTCTCCTCCCATAAACTATAACTCCCAGATCTAGGCCACTTCTCATGCTTGTTGTAGCCTCCATTTCCCTGGGCAATGCTTCCTGCAGTCTGCTTCCCTATGCAAGCTCCTCTCCCTGCAGCCTGCGGGGCCTGACTGCCTGCTTGGGCCCAGGGACTGGGCTTATGTGCCCCAGAGATCCAACTCTTTGCAATCACATTCTCTTAATTAAGGGTCACTTTGTGCTCCTGCCACTCTATTCTCTTAAAGCAACAGGAAACCCTGGCTCCCTGCTGCCAGTTTCTTAGGCCTGGACCAGCTACTCCAATTCCCACTCCCCTCAAAAAATGTTTTCTCACAGTCCTACTCCCTGGATGCTTTCTGTCAGCGCTCCTGCCTTCCTGTGGACTATTTTGGCACAGGTTCCATGTATGCTGACTGAGCCTTCCTCCCCCTTCCCTTGTGTCCCCTGTTACAGGATGCTTTCAGTTTCTCTTATTAAAAGTTGAGCTACTATGCAGGGAAAAAAATCACTGGGGCAGAAGAAGAAATCCCAATTCTGTAGGTAAGTGATTAGAACACTTACCTGGAAAGGGAAGACCTTGGTTCTGACCCCTGTTACAAAGACTGTATGTATTGTAAATTAAATAAATGTAATGCAACAATATTAAATACTAAAATGCATTGATAGTCCTTAGATCAAAGCTTGGAAACCAGGGCTCAGACTCTTTGTAGATCTAGCGCAAATATATTAGAGAACGTCACTTTTAAAAATGTTCCATGCTTTCAAGACACCTCCACTTATGTTTTCATATTAGTCCTATTACTTCACCCATGGCAGATTAGGGTGTTATGTTTTGTGGTTGTGTCAGGATTGACTATGTAGTTTTACAAATAGGATGGACAGTGCATTTATGTAGGATGGCTTGGATAGGGTTAATCTTGCCTCTTGTGGGGGATTGAATTATATGACTTCCAGAGGGCCATTTCAGCCCTACTTTTCTCTGATTCTAAGAGAAGTGTCAGACTGAATTGTTTACCTTTCTGTCTCAACTTATTTGAGAACTTATCTAAAAATAAGTGTGGCTCTAATGGCTGTGTCTGCCATGTATGGTACTCTGTGTATTTTATTTTCTGCAGTTTTGTACCAAAAGTCAGAACATTGATCTTGGATTGTCCTGTGGCCAGGGGGCAAGCTCGTGGTGGGCCCTGTCCTTCCCTCCATGGTGGTGGCACCCCCTGGGAAGCACCCACCCACTAGCACCCCACCTGGGTGGTCTGTGAATGCCACCCCCACAGAGGGAGGGACCAGGACCCTGACAGCTCAGGGACTGCATGACCCAGAAGCAGCTCATGTGAGCAGGCTCAACTGAGAAAAAAGAAAAAAACAGTGAGGGGCCTGATCCCTCCCCCCTGCCCCCCCCTGAGCCTGCCTGCCTCTCCCATGGCTGCGGGGTGAGTTGTCAGCAGGCCAAGCAGCCCCTGAGCTGCAACTGGCCCCGGTGCTTCCCTCCAGTGGTGGCACCCCCCAGGACCACTCAGGCAGGCTGCTAGCAGGTGGGTGCTGCCTGGAGGTCACCACTGCCATGGAGGGAAGCTCCAGGGCTCCACATAGCTCAGGGCCAACTGGCAGCTCATCCCCCAGCTGTGGGAGGGCAGGCAGGCTTTGCCAGAAAAAAAAAGCAAGCCTCTTGCAGATTTATTTCCCCCCCCCTTTGCAAAGCCTGCCTGCATGAGCTGCCATGGGGCTGTGCAGCCCCTGAGCTGCAGGGGGGGCAATGCTTCCCTCTGTGGTACCCCCTGGGGCCACCTGAGCAGGGTGCTAGCAGGCAGGTGCTGCCCCAGGTTGCAGGCAGCACCTGGCCCAATCCAACCGTGCACAGGGTGCTGGAAGCCCAGGTGTGCTCAGGGAAACTTGGGCTCAGCGGGCTTCTAGTGCCCTGTGCACTGTCTCTGACACCTTCCCACTGCCTGGGACCACTCAGGAACAGGCTGGCTTACCCCTGGGTCAGCATGGGACAGTGATGGGAAGGTGGCTGGGTGTGTTGGGGGCTGGAAAAGGTGGCAGGGACAGGACATGGGATGCTGGAAGCCTGCCAAGCTCAAGCTTCCCTGAGCACTCCTAGACTTCCAGCACCCATGCACTGTCTCTGCTGCCTTCTCTGGATAGATAATCACTGCAGTTTGTTACATAGGAAACTAAAATATATCAGACATGCTTTACTTTGCCACATAAAGTAATTTAAAGTGAAATAAGCCACTGTATATGTGGAGCATGATGAAATTAAAATGAAATATGCCACCCCAGGTGTAAATGGTGATGCCATTAAAACGGTAAAAAAGGGCAACTGAACTGGTTAGAAGGCCAATTTCATCATGTGTACAAGTGCCTTCAGTGTTTTTAAAACTGTTCTGACAGAAGTCTGGAAATTGGCACAGAGGTAAACAGAAACAATCTTGGATGTATGAAAAATGAACTGAAAAACCATAATTTGAGGCAGTTCTTAAGATACCATGTATCTAGTTACAGCTTTAGCTATATATGTTGGGATATATATATGTTGCTGCTTATATCTTAATAAAAACCATCCTTTTAGTGTATAATGCAATATAAAAGTGGGTATTCCCTCCCAATTGTATACAAAAGGCTGACACCATAACTGCCAACTGTCTCTCGTTTCTAGTATTCTTGGGCCACCTGATGATTATCCTTTCCTGGTACAAGTCTCAGAACACTTATCAGCATTTGCAAGTTGACCATAGCTTCTAGCTGCCATTGCAGATGCTGAAATACTAGAGATGGAAGAATGAATGTATATTGCTGGGGGGAAATGGTATGGTATCTTTCAAAAGAAAGAAGGTCACCTAGGGATTGCCATTGTACAATGAAGTTTCTAGTGCTAGAGAGATTCTATTTTGTTTTAAAAACCCCAAACAACTTTAAAGAATAATTGAAATGCATGTCTCTGTCTTTCATCTTTAATCGGTTCTTGGTATTGCTCTCATTGGAAATATACCCCAGGAAGACACTGGAAGAGTGCAAAGCAGTTTAGAGCTTGGACTTTAGCCCAGTTATTGCAACTTATAATACAAAGGAATTTGAAATCTCAGGGAAATCCAAAATAAAGTCTCACAGTATGCGCCATATTAGCTACACCAATGGTAAAGTCTGAGGAGAAACTTACTGGAGGTTCAGTCTCTTTCTAATCTATTATCTGTCTAGATATTTATACTATGCTCATCCGTGTGGTGTGTGAGCACCTAATTAATTAGTTACCAGCACTCCAAGACCATCCACAAGATGTTCCATTAATTCTTTAGCTCAGCCATCCATCACCCTCAGTTCTTTCAGAAGAGTTATGAAGGAAGAAATTTAGAAGCGTGAATTAACACAATCTTGAATTCATTTCACTCCCAAACCAGATGGACTGATTATTGGCACTGATACAGCATGGATGTAAGTGCCCTTGCATAAAATGACTGGCTTTCTTGGAGTCCTTCTTGTCTATCTTTATTGGAACAGAGATTATTAGACTAATTAGAAAGGATGTGGCCAAAATGTTATCTTAAATTTGATTTCTCCAACATTATTATATCTGTATTAATATAAAAATACATTGTGTAGATTATTTGACTATTTTTTCCTGAGTACATAGAACATGGAAGCATAATATTCCCAATGAAAAATTTTTGTATACCTCTCGCTCACCATTAGGAGAGAGTGCGATTATCATGTGGCCTTTTTAATTGGCATCTTACCATTCATTAAAACTAGCCTCAGGTTTGATTTCTTGCACACCGACTTCACTCTCTGGTAATTTTGTTTCATTCTACACACTTCAGAAATTCCAGAAAACCTTAACAAGCCGTTAGCCATCCTGATACTAGAGATCCCACTTAAAACTCAGTGACAGCTTTTCATTGTGTGAACATATAGTTAATGATTCATTTTCTAATGTGAAAGTACAAAATACCTAATTCTATGGTCTACTGGTTTGTCTGTAAACACTGGAACTCTTCAGTGGCAAACTGGTAGACAAGCAAGGTCTTTATATAAATGTCAAAATGCAACACAAATCTTTCACCTGATTTTGACTGACTTTGGAGCAAGCCTATACATCTTGATCAAATAGCCATTGAAGGAACTGGAAAGACTAAACTTCAATGAGCTTTAGATTAGACCTGTAATACACTACAAAGCAATTGTAAGGAAGACTTGTGAGAAGTTAAGCATGCTACAAAGTGAAATTACTGTTACTATCAGTCTTTACCTATTATTTGCTCCAGGAATAAACTATAAATCAAAAGAAAAAACTATTAATAGAAGTCTATATGATATAATTCGTTTATCTACATGTCCCTCATGATTCATGCCAGCATGATTTCATGGGAGTAAGTACAGATTTGGTTTAAAGCTAACACTAAACACAATCTTCCAGAAGTAGCATTGCAAGAATACAGCCTCATCTAATTAGGTGCATAGTAGTAAAGGCAGTACATAATTTCCTTCTATTATACACTATTAATTCAATTGTTTTAACCTGACTCATTTTTAATCTTCTAGTTTATGACTGCTAAGTTAAACATAACAAGGTAACAGCACATAATAATTGCTTATTTTTTCTCTAATTAAATCAAATGATCAGAAAATTAAAAAAAAATTGTTCTAGGCTCTTCCGATTTATCCCAATCAAATGAGCCTTGCCTTCCTCACATTATTGTTATCATCATGCTTGTCATAGCTCTGGGTCACCTAATGTGTGTCCAAACATCCTCAGTGCTGTTAGGATATCTACTAAAAGCATATTGTAAATCTGGACATTAATAAGTGAGTCCCTAGTGAATGAGGATTGTTAAGTTATTAGAGCAATGGATTTGGGAATCTAACCACAGTCTTGGTGTAATAAAGGCAGAGACATTTTCTGCCTCAATTTTCCATCTATGAATTGGAATAAAGTGGATTTACATTGGACTCTTCAGAGAGACTTAGCACGCAAGAATTGTTGAGCCTCTTTAATAAAAGCAGATATTTAAGTGGAAAGTATTTTCAGTGCTGTTTTTGCATGAAATTTTACCGAAATGAAAGGAAAGTCTCCCATTGACTTCAATGGACTTCAGACTGAACCAAGAACAAGAAAAGCAAGTTAATCAACGTCTGATTTTTGGGCCCCTGCTACACATTTATATTATGTAATTAACTGGTTAATCACAAAATAAATTTAGACTGGCCACACATGCAA
The DNA here is from genome assembly GCF_001723915.1 of Gavialis gangeticus. NCBI lineage: Eukaryota > Metazoa > Chordata > Crocodylia > Gavialidae > Gavialis > Gavialis gangeticus. Next base: position 74,511,879 of record NW_017729031.1, read on the forward strand.
AGTAATTATGACACAATTAACCGGTTAATCATGCAATAAGTTAAGACCAGCCACAAAACTAAGTAATTATCACACGATAAAAATGACAATCCAGTTTTAAAAAGAGCCAACCAGTTATAAAGCTAATGATTAAAAATGTGCAACAACTCTGGTTTCTGTCCAACTTTAATTTGAATATGTATCATGGCCCTTGGTTTCCCTCTCCTACTTACATGAATGCAAAGACTTCTATGGCATTCTTTCCCTGACACTCTACATAGTAGAAGCATCGCTTGCAATGATATCATTTGTGGTATCACTTTCCCAAATGGTAATGTCCAAAAAAGATTACCATTTATGAACATAATGTGTGAGCAAATCTAGTATAATTCAGAGATCGTTTGCATTAGGATTCAGCCCCCAAAGCTCAGGTGAATCAGTGCTTACAAAGCCAAATACAATTTTCACATGATGAAATGTACTCTACAGTGCAGTACCTTGCACCTTGGGGATTCATTCTATTCAAAAATATCATAAAGTGCCTACATGTTGCAATGTGAAGGAAATCATCTGAGAAGTATTCTGAAAGTTATGCAGTCATCTGCAACACAACTAAAATGTTTCTTATATTCTCAGGGCTTAGGGGAGGATTGGAAGTCTCATTGATATTCAGAATTGTACTGAATGTTTCTCATTGACAATGATTGCCTTGTTTAGTTTTATCATTGATCTAACCGTATAGAAAGAGGGAAGAATACTTTCTTGATTCTACTTCCATTATAACTGATTATAATTCCAGCAAGGAGAACACTTGGAATTCAATACCATTAATTTTAAATCACTAGAACACGTTGAATCTTCCTTCTTTTCATGGAAGAAATACACGGTTGAAACTTCTTTCCACCATCTATACATTTAATAATTCTTACTATCAGATCTTGTCACTTTATACAACTGACATATAAGGAAGCAAGTTACCATTTCTTATTGACTGCATCTGAGTGCAAAAGATGGGAAGAAGAGAGACCTGCCTTGTTCCTTCTATCATTGTGTTTCTGGTCAAACAGCCCCACTTTTTCATTCACTGACTTTAATTTCCAGAATTCCACTCATCTATTAGTATACACAACTCCATCTTTAACCTATTTTCTCTTCCTCCCTTCTTTCTTCCTGCATGATCTTACTAAGTTTTGTTTAAAAAAAAAAAGATTGACAAGATCTCTTTGTGGGTTAAAATAAATTCTCAAACTCATCTCTGCTCAGTTTGGAGAAGTAACAAAGAAGAGAAAGTCAAACACATTACTATCCCCATTTTTCTTCACCTCTGTCTGCTAGAGTTGCACTAAAAGAAAAATAAATATTTCTTAATTAATTTGGCAGAATTTCATAAAAACAGTAAGTAGTTTTTCTTTAGCAAGGTTTGGAATATATGTACAAATGTAAAGGGGAAATAACTTCATTTCAGATCTTTGAAAATTATCAAAAAGTTTCCTCCAGCACTTATTTCCTCTTTTCTTATTTCATATTTTGTATCTCCCCTTCCTCCGCCTAAGTCATTTATGGAAAGTGAGCATGTAAAAGGGATATTAAAAAAGATAAGTAAAGGAAAAGACACAATAAGAGGTTTGCAGAAGATTTCACAAGTGTTGATACTGACCAATGGTCATGTTTCAGTAAAAAGACCAACTGCAACATTTTAGCCAGCTCTACTTGTAAACACAGAAAAGCTTATGAACTAGATATAGTATTTTAGATCAGTTCATAATGTGGAAAGGAGGATGGCTAACAAATTTTGAAAGTCAAAGGTTTAATTTATGGTAAAGTACAAGAAATAGGAGACAATTTAGTACTCATTTGTTTAATTAGAGAGATGACCAAAATTTCTAGGTTAAAGTAATAATTAAATCAAATGAACACAGAATTAAAGTTTCCCATATTAGGCGTGTATATTATTAATCCTTGTCATATCTTTTTGTGAGATAAATGGGAGTTCCAGGCAAGCTGACTGAAGTGTTAGATCATTTGTGCTTCAACTTTCCTTTACGTAGCTGTACCATAAATAATTGATATTCTTGAGGGAAAATTTCTTCTAGAAAGGTGTTAAAAGCAAAATTCAACTGGACATCAGGGAGAGAAAATAGGTTTTTTATATAAGCAACTTTGTTTATTCTCAAATACCAATTGATAACAAAAATATTCATAACAATTTATCTCAAACAACAAAAAGAACTCCTGCTTTGGACCAAAGAATAACTTCAGTGTTTTAGAAAAAAAGTTCCCTCCTCTTTTATAATATCAATGGAAATTAAAATATGAAATGAATGGTTATGCCAAATTATGTATCCTAGATGAAAGGTAGAAAGCAAATTTGCATCTCACAAGAAATGCAGTAGAAGCTGGTTTAAACAAATCCAGATCATAATCTTTTCTTATTATTTCTTTTGAAAAAAAATCCATTATACGTCAGAGATATTATGTTGACAGACTGACGTAACCAAGCATTAAAGGTCTCCTAAATAACACGGTAAGAAGGTAGCCATAGGGAGATTAAAATATTGATACGTAGGTAGAGAGTTATGGCTAAAATACCATGCTTTTTAGGTACGCCCCACAACCAGGACATTGAGAGTATTGCTCTGAAGATCAGAGGCAGAGTAGAAAGGTTTTTGTTTTTTTTTTACTGTATAGCAAGATTGCCTACATCTATGTAGCAAGGTTTTTTCCAGACTAATACTATAGGCATATCTGCTTCACGTTTTCTAATTTTCTTTCAGCAAGATGCTCAAGAAGGAACTCAAACCAAACTAAATTAGGTACCTATTATCTGTTAGCAGTTACTAACAGATGTACCTGGAGGACACAGATTTACCTCTAGGTAAATTACCTCTAGGACACAGAAGATTTGTCAGGTGAAGGGCATTTTTAATGACTGTTAAGCTTCCTGGGGCTTGGCAATTCACTAGAAAAAGTCAGAACCATCTTTGTGGATCTTGGGGCCCCATGAAGCCTTGCTGGACTATTCCCTTTTTTCCAAAGGAAAGAACTCCCTTAGCATAAGTTCACCCACTGAGCGCTCCTTAAAGGCTGTGTACCATCCTTGGATGTGATTCACCTACCTTAACAGGAAGGTGTAGTTCTTTAAAGATAAGCCATGTGATAAATACCTTTTCCATGCAGAAAAGATACATAAAGAACTACATACAAAGAGGAGGAAAGTATATTAACATTGCTCTATAAAAGAGAGTTTTGACTGGGCTCTTGTTGCTCTTGACCTACCCTGGTAGTACTAGCTATTCTAATCCTCAAATGCAAACCATCTTGGACACTGTTTCCAGGAGGGCTTTTGTATACCACATCTTCCTTTTTAAATAAATTTAACTATACTAACAAACAATTACATATTCAAAGAAGACAACTCTTCATTTGCTTAACACAACCTATCATATCTTAAATCAATGTCTTTAGCCCTTTCAGAAATCCTCCAGCTCTACTGTTCAGCAAACCCTCTTTTATTCATAATCTTGTCTGTAGTTGACTGTTCAATGTCATGGTCACTAACAAGGTCAATTTGTAAACTGTTTTCATTTGTTGTCTTTTTGCATGTTACTTGCCAAGCCATCGGATATCTTGAGCAGATGCTTCTAATTCCTTCTAAAAACTTGTTCTTTTCCCACAATCGGCTGAGAAGCAAAGTGCTCTTTTATGACTGTAGGTTTAACTGGCTAGGGTCTTTACTGCCAAATTAAATTATGCATGTGTGTTTAACACATTTTAAGGTGGAAGTGATCTAACTCCTTTATTTTAATGTTGCATCTGTTTGTACTGGCCACTCCATTATACCCCTTGAACACCCTTTGTTTCTGTCCAGTGTTTTGAAATGGGTGTTTATATGCTTCTACTTTATTATTATAGAGGAGTTCAGCTTTCCATATTGTGGAGCTACAGCATTGTAGTTGAGTAGTGCCAAATAGAAACACTGTTTGACACTATAGTCTGACCATTCTATCTATTTTCCATAAGCAAGTTCTTCCAAATGTATATTCCACGTTCTGGTACTTCATTCACTTGCAGATATTTGGGACTAAATGTCTCCCAACAAAGGTCATATTATTTAACAAAAGTTAAAAAATTCCCTACTCCAGAACTGGGGTCCATTTTCACTGATTACAGCTTTTGAAATCCCGTTTTTCAAGTATAAAATGTGATATGCCTAACAATTGCTTGCTGCTTTCAAGTGTCACTGTTTCTGGAAAATCAGTATAGTCATTCATTATGAATTAGGCAATTATGTCTATCCAACTGAATTTGTCAATTCCATGGAATTGTGAACCGTTCATGTGGGATTATTACTTCTTTTTGTTGGGGATCCTAGTACTTTTGTCATTTCACACCTCAACACCAGGTCATTGATACATCCATTCATCTGTGGTCAGAAATGATCTATAGCTCTACTTTTTGATTTGGTCATTACCAAGTACCTTTCACATATTCTTTCTACTATTTTCCTTGTCACTACTGTGGGAACCATGTCTTGTGCCCCTAATGAATGCTCCCCAAAATCTCTGAAACCTGATTTTGATATTGAAAATAGGCAAGTGGAAAACATTGATTTTTTTTCTTTGTTTCATAGGATAGAAAAAAGGCATCATAACAACTGGTGCATGCTCCTGAGCAATAACTCTCCTGCCCCTTTTGAAATTATAAAAAAGTATGTTTGTACATACCAAGAATGTGTTTTAAGCAATTAGATTTTCATGATCTGGTTTTCAAGTCTACTCACAGTGCCTTTGGGGAGAGATGACTTATATACGTGTAAGCTAGATAGTTAGTGTGGAAGGCAGTGACTCGTTTCAGTCACTGGGACTGGGTACTCCCACCGCTTGAGTGCCAGCTCTTGGGGCCAGACAGTTTGACTTTCACTCACTCTCTCTCATAGGGCACACCCTCCAACTTGCCCACCATATCTTGATCTTTTTAAGAAAAGAGGGGGCTCCTTGGTTGTTTGTGGTTGCTTTCACAATTGTCTTGAGGTGCTGGTCCTCAGGGTTCCTCCTTGCCTCACACCCCATCCATACGCAAACCAGGTCTTACAGTGTAGCCAAATCACAGTCCTTCTGGTGGGAAAGTAGTGCAACCAGCTGCCAGCTTAGCTTACTGCAGTCAGTTTTTCTGGCAAAAGTAGCAGGCTAAAAGCCTATCTGAATCCGGCTTAAGTCAAGAAATGCCTCTAGGGCCCAACAAATGAGTAGGCTATGCTGCAGCTGAATTGCCAGCACTAAGGTTTCTCTCCTTTTGCCTTATCAGCTTCTATCAAGCACTTTTGCTACTCATGGGGGTATCCCGCCAGTTACATCTATTGAGTGCTAGTTACTGGGATGGCTCCTAGCCCATTCTAAGTCTTAATGCTTCAGCACCTGCTAGCACAGTTTTGGGCACTCCTGCATGGTGGGCCAGCCTGGTCTGGGTTTAATTCAAGCAAAATACTGAACTCAAAGGTAATTCACTCTTTTCCTCCTTTTTGCCCAGCACTGGGGTGCTGGTGCCCTTGCAAACTCCAGGGGGAAAAAAAAAACAACAAACCTCATGGTTGATGCTTTGGTATTCCTCCAGATCAAATGACACCCTTTGGGGCCTCTCTGCATTGAGCTGCTCTCTCTCTCTCTCTTGGAACTAGACCCCTTAGAGCTGGAGACTCCTCCGACTGAGCCTCCAGTCTGATAAGCAGGCTTCTGCCCCACTCAGTTTGCCTGCCAGGACTCTCCTGCAGCCTGGCTACAGGCCCTGTCCTCTGAGTTCTCAGGGATCTCTCCCTCTGCTGGTGTGGGGCGTGCTCCTATGACATTCACTCCAGTGCTCTGGCCAATCTGCAGCTGGCAGGACCTGATGAATCGGGGCAGACGTAGTGCCCATGGTTCTGTCTGTACCACTGCCAGCCCTGCAGGTAAGTATCAGCTCTCAGGCGTCCAGGTTGTGCCTATGCTGAGCCTCCAATCACCGGCAGAGCTGCCCCTCAGGGCCTTGCTGCTCTGGCTCCATTTGCCAGGGAACTCCTGCTGCGACAGTTAGGTATGAATTGTCTGGCATAATTTAACGTGGCTTCCCATCTTTGATTTCCCTTTTTATCTTCAGCTCTTGGCATGTTCAGCATTGCCTGGATCTTTAATATAATCAGGAAAAATTCCCTTTGAGGTCAGTCTATCTTACAGATATTATTTCTGCTGTTTAATACATGCACTGATCTTTATTCAGCTTAAAATCGTTAATTCTTGCAGTCTCCAGTACTCTTCCTAGTTGCTCTTGATGTTGAATTGTATTGTCACTCCAAATTATTTTCACCAGCTGTAATAAGTTTAGGCCCAGCTGGGCTGATCCAGTTTCAGGCCCCAACTGGAAGTAACCAGGGCTTTGGCTGAGTCATCCCCAAAACCCTCAGGAAGAGGGCCCCATTTACACTGGGCTATGTATGGTTAGACCAGATAATAGAGAACTATCTCTGCAGTAGATTGCCTCGCTATTAGGGCTGTGGGAAGCTTCAGTCCCTGATTTGATTCAGTGGAGATTTGACCTGATTCAGTGGCCAAATCTCTGAATCTGAATCAAATCAGAGGACCCTTTAATCTCTCCGAATTGAATTGGAACCCTCCAAATTGATTTTGAGAGATTCGGAAAGATTCAGAGATTCAGACATAGACACAGCTTTAAATGTTTTAAATGGTAGCAGGCAGCTCATGAATGCTGTGATGCTGGGGTGCATGGAATGTCCCACAGGAGCACGGGGGAGCGGTGGGGGGAGGCTCCCCATCATGCTCTGCAGCAGACTGGGAGGTGGACCAGAAGCACTTCCGGTCCACTTCTGGGTTTGCCAGGGAGTACACTGGGGACACTCCCCACACTCCCCTGTCCAGCAACTGGTGCCTCCTGGGTCTGGAGGGGCACCTGGGGTCCCCCTGCAGCCAATCACTGAGCCAGGCGGGCATGGGAGGCCCCCCTGGCATGCTCTCTGGCAGACCCAGAAGTGGACCAGAAATAGTTCTGGTCCACTTCTGGGTTCACCACTAAGCACATGGAGAGCCCCGCCACACTCCTGTGGGACAGCATCGCAGCGCTCACAAACCATGCTAGTACCTTAAGGTATGTAGAGAAAACAAAGCTGTGTCTGTAACTGAATCGCTGATTCTCTGAATCAGCATTAAATCTTCAGATTTGGATTTGGCCGAATTGAATCAGGGACAGTGATCTGAATCAATTAATTGAATCACCGTCTCTGATTCAGGCCAAATTCAAATCTGAATCGAATAGGGCCCGCTTCGCACACCCCTACTGGCTATAAATCCTGGACTGCCTGGAATCCTGATAGCATTCTTACCCTTGTCTGAATCTTGCCTAACCTACCCCTGCTTAAATTCCTGCCTGCAGCTTTGCCTACCGTAAGCCTGTATCTTACCCCTGCCTAGGTTCTGCCTGCACTTGGCCAAAGCCTGAACCTGTACCTCATTCCTTCCTGAATCCTTACCTAGTACCTGCCTGTCTTGCTCCTCCTCATATGCCTGTCTGTTGTCATTCTGTACTGCTGTTTTCCTGTGCTACCTTCTCTTGACTCTTCTTGTCCCTGGTTTGGACTTCCTCCTCCAGGATCTGGGACTGGTGGTATGCCTTTGTGCACCTCCACAAAACTCTTGTTTTGCTGTTTTCCGTTTGTATGTAAGCATGAAGTCTCCTATTATATATCTAGATCTACATCTAAATCTAGATGTAGATCTAGATGCATACACGCACACACAATGCACAAAATATGACTGAATTCCTTTTCTAGCATTAGGTCCATCCATTTATAATCACATATGGTCGTTTGTTATTGTTACGTCCCAGGACAATCTATTGTGTTTGGAGTGAGTCTCTTCATGTTCTGGATTCACAGAACTAACTTTTTAGTTTCAGGTTTGTGACAAACTGCTCTCTTTCTCATTCCTTCTGTGTTCTCATTCTAAGTGCTTTCACCTCTTGTAAGGGACATTTTTTCCCCTTAAGAACATTATGACCCTAAAACATTAGTTTTAGAAATCTTTGCTTTTCCTTTCCCTCCCTTGTTGTATGGAAGGCATTAGACACATCCAGAGCCTCATTGCCTGCAACAGTTAAAAGCAGAACAATCTTTTGCTTTTCCTCTAATTTATCTGGCCGTATGACTTTCAAATACAGTTTAAATTGCTGTTTCAATGTTTTCCAAACATCTTCAGCATTCCCTTTGATGTTCAGGTATTGTGCACTGAAGTGGGAAAAAGAGGAATTATTTTAGCTTCTTGGGGTCTGTTTCAGTCATTCTGCATTCCCACTGTCACTGGGTTGTAGATCGCATTGTGGTTTCCACTCCTGGTACCATATAGTCTTTTAAAAGATGCTCTATGTGATGCAGATTATTATATATGGAATCTTCACATCAAAACCAATGTACAGAGAAGTAAATATATTTATTCTGCTTTGTAGAGAAGCCAGAATCCTGATTTGTTTCTGCCACAAGTCCCAGCTAGCCTAATCCAGACAGCCTCTGGAGATGCCACACTTCCTACACATTCTCTATTTCCAGAAAGACTTACCCTGTAATACAGCATAGAAACAGTATCAGAGGAATTACAGCAGTGAAGAAGATGATCACTAACATCTGATCAGATTTAAAGCCTTACAGAGTTTAAAAGCAATCCCTTAGAAAATGGTTACTTCTCTGTTCCACCACTCAGATACTGACAGAAGACCTCACAGCATCAAAACTTTAGATTCCTGGAACACACATTGGTCATGTAGGAGGAAACAGCACACGTGGGTGTTGTTAACCCTTGAGGTTTTAAAAGCTTTGTATTATTAAAACCTAAATTGTCTGGGTTCATCTGATTATATGAGAATCTAAACCTCTAAAATTAAATTACTTAAACTTGGCTGCCAAGAAAAGCTTAAAAATATTAACTTTAGAGCCTTAGAAAATTAAGCAAATAACTTTTATAAAGGAATCTCATGATTTTTAAAGCTAATCTCTGAGTTTTGAATTATTTGGTTTAGCCATTCTGCTTTACTGTATGGTACAAGAAGGAACGCATAGCCTCATATAGTTTGTCAAAATGAATATAACTAACTCATGTTTGGACACACAGTTTTGTAATTTACATAGTTCTGTATTTCAAATTATTTAAGTGATTTTAGAATAAAGGGATAAAAATTCACCTATCCAGCACCGTAACTTAATTGACACAGGAACTTAGCGGGGTAGCCACTTCCAGACACAAACCCGTTTCTGACCTCTGCATTATAGGTTGCATGCTTTCAGCCTTCTCAGACAGCCCTTTCAATGTGCTCAAATGTCTCTATATTAGGTCACATGGGAGAGGAATATCCAGAGTTTCAGAATATTCCAGGAAGCACCCCACCAGCATTTCAGGAAAACCAAGTTGAGCATCCCTGCTAACTACAGTCGTTTCAATGGGGTAAGAGAGTAGGGACAAATCAGATAGACAAAACTCAGGTCATTTAGGTTCATAACCGACAGCCTAATTGTGCCTACAGATCAACGGGCACCTGGAGAGCAGATGCCAGAGTATGAATGTCATGTGTCCCCAGTGAGATGCCCTGATGACTAAGCAAGCTGCTGTTCTGTTCCAGGTTCACTCTTTGATATTAATGATTTTGCAATAAAATTCATCAGAAGAGATCTGATAGAGACTCGAAGGGCAAAGGAAATTGCTACTTCATTTATTTCTCCCTTAATTATAAAATGTATATTTTGGAATTAGTTATAAGAATAAAACAAAATTGAATGAGTCTTGATTACCTGTAGGGAGGCAAAAGTTTCTAATTCTTGGGACTTAGAGTGCTGTGCATTCAAAGTACCAAAATCTTAACTGAGTAACAGAAATAAGTAAATATCCTCATTACAATGATGGTGGGGGGGGAACACCACGTTGACCAAAACCACTCAGAGCCAGTCTTGGAACTAAAGAACGTGTTTTCTAAGTCCAGGGATTAGCCCATGAGACAATGCTGCCTCAAAAAAAGATACAGTTTCTCAGTTCCTCATTACCATGGTTTCTGGAAGCACTATTTAAAAATAAGACCATTCTAGATGTTTCAGTGAGGGTTTGTCCTTATTTTCTTGTCGTTAAATTTTTCAGACTGTTAAGTGGCAAGCTAAAAGGATTTTTAATACCAGCAACTTGCGCTTCTAGCATACTTATCTTCAATTTACCCTCATTCATATTCCACATAAGTGCATTCTACCTTAGGGCCCAGCAACACTGATCCATGCAAAAGCTAAATAGAAATGGAGAGCAGTTACCAATTTTTTTTTTTTAAATGGAAATCTTTTCCCATCCTCATAACTGAAATAGGAATATTTAAGGGTTGAAGATTCTTAGTGGGTTTCACATTTGTGTGTGTTCCCAGTTGTGGCCTGAGTTACCACCATTATACAATCCTTACTCAGATAATAAGGATCCTTATATGAAAGTAAGGATTTGAAAGGATTTTAGGATCGGGCCCAGTAGTGAAGCACAACTGTTCTAGAAGAGAGGTTCTTGGCTGGTAAAAAATGCCATGAACTCCACTGAAATAAAGTGAGTTGCTGTCTCTGCTCTCCAAACAAAATGGGTCTTTCTGTGTCATTTGTGAAGTACAGAGTGAGAAGTATCAGTGCAAGAAGTTCAGGTTCTTAGAGCTCTTAAGAAAGATGAATAAATACATCCATAATAAATTAATTCTCTTAAAGGGTGCCGTTCCCACAACATCTTCTGTAAGCAGAAAACGTGTACATTAGAGAAGAGCCAGTGGCCTTAGAAGTCAATGGCCGCAGAAACAAGCCACGTTTACAGATAAATATACATTTCAGGTTTGCAATGCCAATACCTTAGAAATATATATCAGCTTGTTGTAGTCCCAGTGGATGAAGTGAATCATTAAAAAAAAAGAGTCTCTCATCTGGCTGCCCATCTGTTCCTCTATACACTACTGCCCCGACATTGGTGGGGAGGGGGTGTCTAACATAATAATACTTACCAAAAAAACCATTACAATCAAGGTCACTTATAGGATCCCACAAGCAGTACAGGTTTCCCTTGCTTTATGCAGGTTCTGTATGTGTGAATTTGCTCTTATGCAATGACCCTTTTTATACCAAAAATTCGCTATATGCAATTGGTGTGGTGGAAGCCTGCAGTCAGCTGCTTTGTGTGGTGCATTGTGGGAGTGATGTACACCAAAATATAGTTTCCTGTGTGGATCTGTGTTCCTCGCTCATTGCCTGTGACATGTTTCTGTAGTTGCCATCCCCATTATGATAACATTTACCACCACCCTGTGCATGTGTGTAGTGTCTGCTGTTGGTAAGTACCAAAATTATCTTGTAAAAGCAGTAGAAGTGGGTCTGGGGGTCAGTACAGTTGAGGTCTTGGAACGTATCCTTATTTGTTACATTGTAAGGTGGGTTCCCTTTATGTAAATTTGAGTTATGCCCCATTTTCCAGGAACACATATACCTCCCAATGCAAGGGAAACCTATATTTCTTTTATGAGAATGCTGAAGCTAGTAGGCAAAGCATGGGGCATCCCATCTTCCAGAGCAGACTGGTAAGACCAAAAACACCATAGTTCCATAGTGAAGCCCAAATCAAGATAATTTCCCTCCTGTGCTATGCCCAGCTACACCACAGGCTTGATGACATCTTCATTCAGCAAGGATATTTCAGGTGGCAAAGGACATTGTTCATGGACTAGCCACAGCCCTGAAACTTGCTGTTGACACTTGCTCTTATAAAAACTCTCATGACCAATAAGGCATATGAACAAGGAAAAACAAATATTGAAAGTTATTTCTCTTTGTGACTTCCATTGCACCTGTTCTCCTCTATTTTTGTTTATTAGCCAGAAAGTTCTTAGGAGAAGGGTCTGTCTTCATTCTGTTCTTATATAGCACATGAGTGAATAACATGAATTTTCCCATCAAGTTCAAGGTATAGTTTGAGACTGCTGTGCAAATGTAAGTTGGGGTTGTCCTTTTACCTGAAATATTTTAAATGATGAAAGCTATTCTCTTCATAAATATTTTTTACATATTGTAGCAGGGCACTAAAGTGCCTGCTACTTTGAGAGCAGAGACAACGGCCCAGGTGCAGGTTGCTGGGACAACTGGTTAACAAGGGTAGTGACTTGCACCTGCCTGGCCAGCTGGCTGGAAGTGGCAGGGCCTGGTGCCTATATAAATCACAAGCCTGAGGCCAGAGAAGAGTTGGCTGTTGGCTGCCAAGGGAGAACAAGCTCTGCCTAAGTGAGTAAAGAGGAGAAGCTGAACTGCACGAGCAGACTGATACTGGGGAAGAGATGGAGTATCCGTGGAGGGCTCGAAGGATGTTACAGCCAAGTGGCTAAAATTTATGTTATAGCCCAGGGGCTTATGTTTGTGTTTGTTGTTTATACCGGTGGTTTAGGTGAGGCTATAAGGGGTTGAAGGAAGCCTCTTAGGGGACCCCAGCCCCAGAAAAGGGGACAGCGAGAAAAGCCTCAGAGGAGGGGGTGGCACGAAGCCCCAGGCAAAGAGGGCAGCGAGAGAAGGGTTGTGGAGATTCTGAGTGCAAGTCAAGGGCTGCGGAGAGCCCGAGCACCAGAGGGTGCAAAGAGACAAGGGCTGCGGAGAGCCTGAGCAACTGAACAACGTCCAGTACATCAGTGAGGCTTGGGGCGTGGTAAAGGGGTGGTTGGAGCAATGCATAGCCCATAAGGCTGGGGTGCCCAGGAACACCCATTAGTGGAGCCGAGCTAGTGTATAGGAGGATAACCATGTCTAAGGAGCTGAAGAGGCAACCTCCCTAATTACATATCTGACATCAAAGATGTGGCAGGCAAGATTGAGGGTGCATTGTAGACTGACTGGACATGGTAAGGGGCATTAGGGGACAGCACAGTGACCCCTAGGGAGCCACACCAGTTACACATATGAAATTATAGAGCACCAGATACTTCAGTTACATAACTTCAGTAAGTGTATGCAATAGCTGTAAGTGAAATGATGAATTTTTCAATATGCATTAACCTGGAACACTCGATGAAGACCAAATCCAGTGTGAACTGAAGTCAAGGAAATTTTGTCAGTGGGTTTCTATCAGTTCATAACATTTATTTATTTGTAGTATATATGTTTTGTTATCCCACAATATTCTCCAATATTTTCTACTCTTTTTATACGCACAGTGTATTCTCCTAGGAGTTGTATTAAGAAATTTCTTTACCAATCTCCTTCTGTATCTCGAGCTCCCTACTCGAGAGCATGGAGGCAGAAAGAGATCTTGGAGTCATTATTGACTCCAAGATGAACGTGGGCCGACAATGCGAGGTCATGGTTGGCAGGGCTAACCGGACCTTGTCGTGCATCCACAGGTGCATCTCGAGTAGAGCCAAGGAGGTGATCCTCCCCCTCTATGCGACGCTGGTCAGGCCACAGCTGGAGTATTGTGTCCAGTTCTGTGCGCCCCATTTCAAGAGGGATGTGGACAACATGGAGAGGGTCCAGAGGAGGGCCACCCGCATGATCCGGGGACAACAGGGCAGACCCTACAGTGAGAGACTGCGGGACCTGAACCTATTCAGCCTCCACAAGAGAAGGCTGAGGGGGGACCTGGTGACCATCTATAAACTCACTAGGGGGGACCAGAAGGGTTTGGGGGAGACGCTGTTTCCCCTAGCGCCCGCTGGCATAACAAGGAGTAATGGGCACAAGTTGATGGAGAGGAGGTATAGATTGGACATCCGCAAAAACTACTTCACAGTTAGGGCGGCTAGGAGCTGGAACCAACTTCCAAGGGAAGTGGTGCTGGCCCCTACCCTGGGGGTCTTTAAGAAGAGGCTGGATGCCTACCTGGCTGGACTCATTTGAGTCCCGTTTCTTGTTTTGGGGTTTTGTTGTTCTCCCGCCCTGGCGGGGGGTCAGGCTAGAAGATCTACTAGGTCCCTTCCGACCCTTAATCTATGAAACTATCTGAGTCCAGGTAAGGCAAAGTTTCCAGGTTTATTTTCAGTTTGATTGGATCATCTTTATATAAGCAATCAGAAAAGAATAGATGTTAAATTAGAACTGTATGCATTTTCAGAATAAGGAGATTTTTGTGCCCAAGGCTGCTTAAATATATCTGTTTTTTAAATTACGTCAGTGGGTGTAGAATTAGACCTCATGTGGGGCTGGAAAGAATGGCTAAAGATTAAGTCTCGATTTATCTCAGCAAACTTGAATTAAGTTTTTGTTAGTACACAAAAATAAAGCTTAATATTTTTACTTGTTTGTAATACTATGTGATAAAATAAATTATTTTTATAACTGCAGATATGAACTATGATGGCTCTTATTATGATAAAGAATAGCTAGGAGCAAGTGATCAAGAACAGCTAGCATCAATTCAAAAAAGCAAGTCATGCCTGACCAACTGGATTTCCTTCTATGATAAAGTGACAGGCTCTGTGGACGAAGGGGGAGCAGTAGATGTGTTATACCCTGACTTTACCAAGGCTTTTGTCACTTTCTCTCATGACAATTTCATTACCAAGTTAAAGAAATACAGACTACACAAAAGTACTATAAAGTGGAAACAACTTGTTGGCTCATCATACCCAATGGGCACATCTACACAGGATGCTACAGCACCGTAGTGTCCATTGGCAAAAACCATGATGCCACTCCTATGTTGCCATAGAAATGTGCTCCCTCGTTAGTGCATTGCTGCAGCAAAGTACCAGCCAAAAATAACTGTGTGTGGCTATAACCAAGTACTAAAGGTGTTGTACGGCCATGTGTAGACACACCTAGTGAGTAGTCATCACTGGCCAAATGTTTAGTTAGGAGGAGGTATCAAGTGGGTTTACCCAGGGGGCTGTCCTGGGTCCAGTATTGTTAAATATCTTCATTCATGACTTGGATGAAGGGTTTGAATACACACTTAACAAATCTGCTGACAACACTAAGTTAGATAGAGTTGCAATCACTTCTGAGCGAATCCCAGATGACCTGAATAGACCAGTGAGGCCTCACCGGGAGGGCCCCACACTTCAAGAAGGATATGGACAGATCGGAAAGAATCTAGTGAATGAAAAATGATTGTTACCTGTCAGTGCTGTCTTCCTGAGGGAGGCCTGGCACCCAGCTTTCTGGACTTACAATGGACTTTTTCTATTCCCACCCCCCACCACACACACATACCTCATTTAAGCAGAACTAAGCAGAAGAAAAGTTTAATAGGCATCTCTGGCCATACATTCCCCGGTCCCATTATAGGAGGCCTCTTTAAACTTGATTGACTAAAACTCAGTTGCTGGATTAGGGAATGCTGAGGCAAGAGACTGAGTCAGAGGGGTATGGGCAACATTTGAACAATGGTTAAGGGTTCATCAGAGCATCCAGCCCATTGGAGGCCTGACCACAAATGCTGTCATACTTTTCCTGGGATTACTGGTGGAAGTCCTCCCCACAAAGTTTATGAACACTCATGCTAAACTGAGGCTTATTCACAACTGATAAAAATACAAAACCCTGATGCTGCAAGCATAGCTAAGCCATCTGAAAAGAAACAATGTGATATTTCATCCAGTATATCTTCTATTCATAAGAATTTCAAGCTGGCTCCTAAGTGTCTGGTTAAAATCTCCTTAAAACCTTATGTTCTTCCTGGTTGTTAATCAGTTTCTTGAGATGTTCCAAACTAGATAACCCCTTGTCAATAGAAAGGATAATTATTTACACAATTAAAAGAATGCTTTGAAGAAGCTGGACTAAGGGTATAAAAAGCTGTAAAAGCAGCAGACAGTGTGCTTCAAGAGAGAAAAATCTCTCTGACACCATCCGCTGTTGTTCTCGAGAAGCTGGGAGAAACAGATAGACTCTTTCCATTGTCTGTTTAACCTTCAATGATCATGCTAAGAACTTTATCTGTCAGCATCAACCCGAGTGCATTGGAATGGTGAGATTCCAGCTCTCTCTCTCTCTCTCTTTCACTTTTTCTCTCTAGGCATAGATTTCTGAACCTGAATTGTATTAGTTAAGCTTGAGCTAAGTTTCCCCAAATACTCAATGAAACCAGGGTAGAATCATAGAATCATAGAAGTAGGGTTGGACGGGACCTTGTAGATTTTCAGGTCCGACCCCCTGCCTGGGCGGGAGAAAAGACTG
>NW_017729031.1:74528054-74528388 GCF_001723915.1 Gavialis gangeticus
AAAGATCCCTGTGAAGCCCAAAAATACTGTGGGGTCTGCAAATCAAGAGGCTACCACTACAAGGACAGTTAGGGCAAAAGACTGGGATGTCCTGGGTTTGAGACACATAAGGGAATCAGCTTGTACAGGCTTATTGACCCAGTTTGGCTCAGGCATGCCCTAATGAACTGAATGCTGGCCCATGAGGGTGTCAGCTGGACACCCAGATGGATTCAGAGGTATTCTGTTTATTTGTGTGCTTGTGCCTGACTGCATTTTATTGTTAATTTAATGAACTGATTCCTGGCTTATGAGGGTGTCAGCCTGTCCATGCTGATCAACCTAGCCAGGTCAG
>NW_017729031.1:74533388-74554761 GCF_001723915.1 Gavialis gangeticus
TGTTAATTTAATGAACTGATTCCTGGCTTATGAGGGTGTCAGCCTGTCCATGCTGATCAACCTAGCCAGGTCAGGCATGTCATGTTAATGTGTGTGTGTGTGTGTGTGTGTGTGTGTGTGTGCGTGTGTGTGTGTGTGTATTTGACTGATTTGGTGGCTGGAGGAACCCAGCCCCATTGAAACTGAGTCCTGCAAGGTAGCTCCATTGGGGGTGAGGACTTGCAGAAGGGAGAGATACAGCTCTGTATAGAAACACAAGTAACACAAGCAGCACATTGATAGAATTACAAAGACCCTAGAAATTTATCCCTAATAAATGCACGCACCCCAAAGTGGTGGGCAAATCTGGTAAAAATTAGGGGCCTGGGAAGCAATACTCATGAGGAAAGGCTGAAATAATTAGGGCTATTGACCTCAGCAGAAACAGATTGCGCAAGGTGCATAAGCATAAGAGGAGGATTAAGTATTAGGGCTATGCAAAGCTTCGGTCCCCAATTCAGTTTGATGGAGATTTGGCCCAATTCCGTGGCTGAATCTTCAAATCTGAAATAAATCAGAGGACCCTTTAAACTGTCCAAATTGAATCAGAACCCTCCAAATTGATTCAGAGAGATTCGGAAAAATTTGGAGATTCAGACATAGACATAGTTTTAAACATTTTTTCTACATACCTCTAGGTAGCAGCAGCTCATGAGTGCTGTGATGCTGAGGTGCATGGAGCATCTCAGAGAAGCATGGGGTGCTCCCCGGTGTGCTCAGCATCAGACTCAGAAGTGGACCAGAAGCACTTCCGGTCCACTCCCAGGTCTACTGAGGAGCATGTGGGAGGGCCACCCTGCACTTCCTGGCTTGGTGACTGGTGCCTCCTGGGTCTGGGGGGGTTGCACCAGGGGTCCCCCTGCAGCCAATTGCTGAGTCAGGGAGGCGGGGCAGGGGGTAGCACATTCCCCAGCACACCTGAAAGTGGACCAGGAGTATTTCTGGTCCAATTTTGCATTTGGTGCCGAGCACATGGAGGGCCCACCCTGCACTTCTGTGGGATGCTTTACGTACCTCAGCATTGCAGTGATCATGAGCCGTGCCTGCTACCTCAAGGTATATAGAAAAAACTTTTAAAGCTGGGTCTATGTCCGAATTGCTGATTCTCTGAATCAGTATTGAATCTTAAGATTTGGATTTGACCAAATCAAATCATTGTCCCTGATTCAGGCTGAATCTGAATCCAAATTGAATAGGGCCTGCTTTGCACACCCCTGTTAAGTATTCAAGTAGTTCTAGTAGAGTCAAATGAAAGGCCATATATGTGTAACAGTAGGCTCATGCTTTCGTACCTTTATGTATCACGGCCTTAGTCATCCCCTGCATGAACCTTTAATTTAAGGAAGGAGAGACGCTTTCTGCCCTATATCAGCCCTCCCAGCACAAAATAGGAATGTAAATGAAGGGAATTTGTGGCTAAGTGAAGTACCTGAAACAAATGAATTCACTGACACCAACTGCATTTCAATTTGACATTCAAATTGACAGTATCCCATTAATTGCAATCCAAACTTCCCAATTCTATAACACATTGTTAGTTAGTGATTCAGTTACAGAATGACTGCTTTTAGACATCACAGGTAGCTTGCTCTTCCGAATTACTTTCCCCCTTGCACGCTCATTTATTAATAAAACATCACATAATGCAAGTCAGTCCACTGCATTACAAACACTCATTTTCTCCACATATTTTAATTGAGAAAACTAGAAATCACTTGAAAGTAAAGGAATTTAAGAGTTAGCCCAGAGTATATTAGGATTTTCTTTGATTACTTCATGAAGTAATGGAAAGTATTCACTTTAGGGTGACAATTAGATTCATAGTTCAAATTAGTGAATATTTTTGGGATTATTTTGAAGCAGAAGAATGATAGAAAAAAGATTCTTCCTTGGAGTGAGAGAATGAATAGAGTAATGAAATGTGGTTGTGATATTCAATAATGATACTCAGGGATGCAATGTTTTTTAAAAATATACGCAAGCCTACACATGAGATAATGGAAATAAATTGTGGCGTTTAACATGGAAATATTTTTAGTTTGCTATACAAAATTTTGTTTTGACAGGTTTTCATCATTTTTAGAATTAGGCAACCACATTTGCTAGGATAGTTAAGGTTTGCTTTATATCTAAAACATTTTTATTCGAATTTAATAAAAAACAGGTTATTGATAAATAGCAGCACAGGAAAAAATGTGATATGATAAATTGAGAGCAGTTTGGAAGAGGATTTATCAAAGCATTGTTTAAATAGATAGAACAAAGCAATTTAATCACATTAATAAAATGAAATTGATATAGAGTGTTAAAACTTGTAGGACACTGCATGTTGTTCAGTGTTCCTCCTAATACTGGTTATACATATTGCTCACAGTGAAACACCCCATACTGAAGACAAGCTACCTTTCTGAGGCCACTGTTTGCAAAGTTATATTCTGGTCATCAAGATGGTCTGGCAGGACAAACTTTTCCTTAGATCTACCAGTATACCTCCTACATATATTATAACAACAAATTCAAGACTCGAGGAAACAATCAATGCGACTTTTTATATATAAATACTTTATTTTTATATAAAAGTCCTTATCTTATTTTTCCTGCCTAGACTGTCACTAGTAACAATAGTAGAAGATGTGGCAACTGTTTTGTTCTCTGACCTTCCTATTACAAAATGGAATGAAAACTTCAACACTGCGGCATCAGAAACAGCCTCAAATACCAACTGCTTTATCCACTATCAGCCTGAGCAGTTTTCAAATATGAAGCAGAGAAGAAAATTCTTTTTCTCCTTATTAGTTCTCTGGGTAATTCCCTTCCCCATTTAATGTGACTGTGAAGGGACTTAGATCCTCCCTTCTGAGCTAAGTAATGAGCAGGGATCTGGGTTTTCCGTTAGCCATGGAAAAACACCGAGTTTAACGTTTTAAGGAAAAAAAATGCAGATTTTTCTTTTTAAGGAGAAAAAAGAAATCTTCTCCTTTAAAGGAGAAAAATGCAGGAAATAATGGGTTTCCTCTTGCAGGCTGGCAGAGTTCCAGCCTGCAAGGAGCTGGAGGGAGTGGGAAGAGTGCAATCAAGCAGGGGTCCATGTGCATATGTGCATGGCAGCCAGGCAGCACAAGAGCAGCTCCTGTAGCTCCCTGCAGGTAAGTATGTGGGGGGAGGCAAGATGGACCCATAGTGAGGGTGGGAGGGAGTTGAGCAGGGCTCAGACTGAGGGTGCTTCCCAGCTGGGGCAGTGTGTAGCACTTGGGGTCTGGGGCTGAGGTGGAAATGCACAGTTGCAGGGCTCGCGTAGGGAGTAGGATGCAGCTGCAGGCAGCTCATCTGGGGGGTGGTAGGGAGACTGGCTCCCTGGCATTGCACTCACTCCCAGAGGGGGAAGCATGGGGGGCACATGCCCCCCAGGATTTGTGCACTGGATGGGGGTGGATGTGGACTTCCTGTCGCAGGCTTGGGGCTCTCTCCCCTGCTGCCATCCCTCCAGGGGCCTCCAGCAGGCAGGCAGAGCAGGGCAGGGAGGCTCAGTGCTGCTGCCAGGAGCCCCATGCCACCATATCAAGGCACCCCCTGACCACCTGGCAGCAGTGGGAGGGGTGGTGTAGTGTTGTGCCCTCTACTGCTGCAGAGTAGCACCAAGTCTCCTTGCCCTGCTGTGCCCACAGCCACCAATGTGTGCCTGCCCCCGCCCCCCATGAGCTCCACTCCAGCTGTGCCACCTATGGGGGAGGGAGAGCTGAGCTCAGTGCTGTGCTCTAGCTGCAGCAGCCACTACCTCTTATGGGTGCATCTGGGGCTTAGGCTCTGCTGGGTGGGGGGCAAGGGGCCACAGATCCAGGTCCCTGTCCCATAGCCCTGGCAGCTGGGGGCCCTCTCTGGCAGGGCTGAGCAGGGGGCTGTGGATGGGGAGTGAGGGGCAATGGTATGAAAATGGCACTAACATACTGGGACTGCTACACTCCACAAAGCAGTGTGTATATGAGGGGGTGGGGGTAGTCACAGCTGGACCCATGTCCTAGTGAGTGACAGGGGCAGGGAGAGCTCTGATTTTCCATGATAAAAAACCTAAAATAAAACACCACAATTTATGGGTATTTAGAATTGATTTTATTATATTGAGGCATAGATACATTTTGAAATTGCTTTAAAATTGAAATATATCAATAAAACATTGTGCTCAACTGATACTTATATAGTAGGGTTTCATTTTAATTACAAAAAAATGTGGATTTGAGGTTTTTAAAGCAGAGAATTTGTGATGGATTTTATCAGAGAATTTGCAGTTTTAAAACAGAGAAACCAGGATTCCTGGTAATGAGTTAGCCTATAAACTTGCCCCCTTCTGACATGACAAAAAAACACAACATAAATTTTGGTCTGAAGATGCAATAAGCACAAGTTATGTGTACACAGCAAAACAGAGGCTCATATAGTGATATCACATTAACTCAAGAACAGGAAGAAGGTAGACAAGTTAACATTTTACTCCATCTGAGCTAATTAGCCCTGCTGAGAAGATTATATTAACCCAAGCATGGTGTCATAGTAATATAGCTAAGCTTGGGCACTGAAAAAAGCTATTTGATGAGACTCCATTACGCCATGGAGGTATACCAGGGGTGGGCAAAATATGGCCTGCAGGCTGGATCTGGCACACCGACTGATTGCAGCAGGCCTGTGGGTTGGTGGCCACAAGCTCAGGATCTGACCCATTGGGAGCCAGTTTTTCTGGCTGCCATGTGCTGGGTGGGTGGCCCTGTCCACAGCTTATACCAGCTCCCACCTTGCATGCTGGAAGCAGTGCTGGGTACATGCTGACATCACCTGTGGATGCTGCCTGCAGGTTCCAATTGGGGATCAGGACAACTGCCTGGGACTGTAGCTGATGCACTGATGCAGCAGCGTCACCTGCAGATCTGAGAGGATGCCCTGGTCTCCAAGGGGAAGCTGCCTCCTGCATCCACAACTGATGCTGGCACCTACCCAGTGCTCCTTATGGCTCATGGACCAGGAGGTTGTGTAAGCTGCAGGGCTGTGCTGTAGGTGCAGGACAGCTGGGGGAGTGAGGGGCCAGAAGCAGGGGAGGAGAGACAGAGACAGCTCTGCCCATGGTGAGCAGAAGTGGCTGGTGCCGGGGACTGGGAAAAAGCAGGACCCAGCAGTGGGCATATTCACCACTTCCAAGGCCCTTCTGCCTGCCGCTGTCCTGAGCCTGCATCAGGAGTGCCCTGAGGCTCCTTCCTACTTCCACTGCCACCACCCCATGGGTCAGGGAAGCCTGGAGGTGGCACAAGGCAGCACCAGCATGGGTTCTGGGCAGCCACAGTCTGTAGGGCCCCAGAAACAGTGAGCACACCTGTTGCCAGGGCCCACTTATGTCTAGCGTCCAGCACCAGCCGCTGCCAAACGTCATGGGCAGGGCTGCCTCTTTCTGTCTCCGTTTCCCCCTCCCAGCTGTCCCACACCTACAGCATGGCCTCACAGCTTACACCAGCTCCTGGTCTGTGTACTGGAAGCAGCACTGGGTGGGTGCTGGCATAAGCAGTGGATGTAGGAGCCAGCTTCCCCTGGGGGATCAGGACATCTGCCTGAGCCCCTCTTTGGGGTAGAGGTGCAGGTTGGAGGCTGAACCTGCTGAAGCTGCCACCCCAGCTCCAGCCCCTGCTCCCCGTCCACAGCCCCATCCTACATAGGGACTTTGGTGAGCCGTTGTGGGGTGGAGGGTGCCAACTTGGCCCACTATAGCTCCCTAAAACTTCTTATATGGCTTGTGGGCCCAAATAATTGCCCACCCCTGCAGTATGCTAATTAGAACAGATACTGTTCAATATCATTTCCTGGAATTTTTGGGGATATTTTTCAAGCAAATCTAGACACATGTATAATGAGTTCTAACCTCTATGAAAAGGCAGGTGGGCTGAAAAATCCCTCATCCATTGTTATTATAACGCTCATTTGCTACTTATTTGTAATTTATTTGGGAGGAAAAATCTACCTTTCTTTACTTGAGAAAAGTGAGAGGTCTACTGCTTATTGACTAATTCAACATAATCATTTTACAAAAATTAGATTATTCAGAAATGAAGTGCTTGAACAGAGTAAAAACAGGTTTCCACCCATTTTTAAAAAATTAAATAGTCTATTGAAAAAAATTGCTAAAGAGATTAATAGAGGAAGATGCATTACATTCTTCATTTTGAATGTGTTCCAAAATGACACGGGGTGTACAGGATAAAACCCATTAATACAAATGTTACACTCATAAGTAGAGAGCGCAATATCTATGGTATGTAATAATGGCTCCCCTTGTATTCTGTACAGCATACAGTAATAAACAGTTTGGAGTAGTGACAGCTGCAAAAGGATAAATTATGATCATCTGCAAGGTCTGTTTCTGCAGAAACTGCCCCATGGGTTAACTCCCTCATTTCTCACTTGCACAAGTTAACTGTACTGCAAGAAATGGAATAATCAGGTAAGGAAGTGGATCAAGATAGCTCTAGTGCATACAGTCTGAAGGAAAAATGCCGAGAACAAACCAGGAACGGTATGTGGCCTTTATCAATTTGACCAAAGCCTTAGACTCTGTTAATTGTGAGGCTCTATGGAAGATCTTGTCAAGGTTTGGCTGCTCAGGGAAATTTATCACCATCTTAAGACTCCTTCATGACCAGATGACTGCCTCCATCTTTTGCAGTGGCTCCACTATGGAGTCCTTTGCCATTTGAACTGATGTCAAGTGGGGCTGCATGGTCATACCAATTCTATTTTCCATCTTCCTTGCAGTCATCAAAATATTCATCTGTGACAGTCTGCTACATGGAATTGGCATTGAGTACAGGATAGATGGGAAACTTTTCAATTCTTCACACCTCTGTGCCAAAGCCCAAGTTACATCAGCCTTGATTGTGGAACTTCAGTATGCTGATGATTGTGCTGTCTTTAAACATACTGAGGAGGACCTACAAATGTCCCTTAACTGCTTCTCTCAAGCATACCAGTGCCTGGGACTAACCCTTAGCATCACAAAAACAAAGGTGCTTCAGCAGCCTGTTGTGTGCCAGTTAACTCCCCAAGCAAAGATCCTTGTTGATGGACAGGAGCTGGAGAATGTTGAACACTTTGCATACCTTGGCAGCCATCTCTGAAAGAAGGCCAACGTCAAAGAGGAGATCCAGTTTAGGATCTGATGTGCCAGCTCTGCCTTCAGAAGACTGCATCATTGTGTTCAGTGATCACGATTCAAACAAAGCTCCTATTATACAAGACTGTATAATCCCAATTCTTCTCTACTGCTGTGAAGCTTGGGTGACCTACAGGGACCACCTGAAAAGCCTGGAATGGTGCTACCTCCAGAAGATGGCATAAAGTGGGAGGTTCATTGCACAAATGCCAGTGTTCTTACCAGTGCCAACACCACCAGTATGGAAGCATTGATTATTCAATATCAGCTGCAGTGGACAGGCCTTGCTGCCCTTACTTCCTCCCGCTGCCAGTCACTTGCACACGAGGCCACGGCTTTACCATGCTGCCATGGCCTGGTCACCACGAGCGCCACTGCTCCCCCTCAGGCTGCAGCTCTACCCTGAATGTTAAACCACATGTTATAATTCTATAATATACTATCCCTTTTTGGGAACAGACACTCATGTCGAAAAAGGTTCACCTCTTTAATAAAAAGGCTTTGGGATTCCCATACTTGCTTTAGATACAAACAGAAAATACAAGTGAAAATGGAATAGGCAGTAGTAGAGTTAAAGAAAAATACAGAGGGTCTGTAAAAGAAAAAGTGAGAAAGAATATACTGCATAAAAAAATGTGTGTAAGGAATTTTCCTAGTTCTTGAAAAAATACAAATCTCTACAACATTGTTCTGTATTTTGTTTTCAATGCATCTGCTAAAGCATTTATATATATATTTTTAGGAAAGTAAAAGAAAATTAGCAATACTTTATCCTTTATATTCGTTTGCCAATAATGCCAGCTGTCTGAGGCCATGAGTCTAGTTGTACATACATCAGTGTGGCAAAAATAATACTCTTAAGGAATGTGAAGCAGCATATGAAATCATTTCATTTTAATAAGCCAGAATATTTTGATTTGAAGATCTATTTGCATGTAATATTTTGCATGCAATTAAAATATGGTCTTGAGTTGGACATCCAGTTATACGTACAATTTTACAAACAACCCTAGAAATTTGGCTTTTGAAAAAAAATGTATGCAAAGGCCATGCTATTTTACATGGTGTGGTAATAAGGAAAATAGAAATGTTACAGCATGGTAACAATGGGTTATATATTGTGAGATGGCAAGTGATCCATCCATTGTATCTGAGCTGATGGTGCCAAACCTGGTATGCTTTCCTTTTTTGGGAAAACAAATTGCATTCAAGCTACCAGATTAATGACACTTATAAATAAATAAAAATCTTCAATTTACTGTTAATAGAAGACCAGCTGGCATCCTAGTGTGGAGCTGGGGGTGCTACATGTGCTGACAGAGATTGGTGATAGGTTGCTGATTCATTTTTCATTTGCTTTATGGATGTTTTTCAGCATGAAGAGCTTGCAAGCCATGATGCAGATATCTCCTTCTGAGTGTTTTCACTCTTATAACAGAAATCAGTAATTAAAGTTTAATATGCAGCACTGAGACTATCTACATCTCTCTGGAGGCTACTAGAAGGAAATTAGCAAAGAAGGATGCAAGTTTTCTAGAGGTATTCAATAGCCAATTCTAATTCCATAGTCTTTGAATGGAAAATTGTACAGACCTCTTGGGGCACCAGCCATGTGTTTCATGAAAGTTTCTCATTTAATTAAAATAGGACACATGGAAAATTGTGAACTTTCCCAATGGAAACTACATTTTTTATTGATCTGTCTTGTAGATTTATCCTTCTTTATCCCATAAAGCAGTGTACTGGCTTTCTGTACAAGAGCTAGTGATGATATTCTCTAGTGGTAGACCCATAAAAGATACAAAAACTTATTTCTGGCAGCTACTGGAATTGTCCTGTAACTCAAGCGATAAAGTTATCTACATGTGTAAGGACTTAATGAATTAAGTCTGGAGGCCATTTCTGGAGTTTGCTGAAAAAGAAATTTCTGTCTCCAAACAAGAACATTTGAGAAAATTTTGAATATTGAAAGAAAAAGTGCAAGATTGAGCTAACAGTTAAAAATTAATCCAAAATTTAAAAGTGCAGCTAGGTAGAAGATATTGAGCATTGTATTAGACAGAGTTCTGAGGGATAAGGGGTGGGTAAATTTTTAAGTAGATTACATACAGAGATGAAGAAATGCAACTTAAAACATTGACTATGAAATGTCAATGAATGGTCAGAGACTGAAAAAGAAGAGAGTAAAACACACTGACTTGGGTTAAGGGAGTACTTTTCATGGAAGATAAATAACTTTATATATACCTGTGGGATGAGATATGTCTTTAAATGTGTCACTTAAAAAATTGGATTTGTTCATTCAGAAAGAAAGTCTGGATGTTGTCCTTGTCTCCTATAGGTGGAGGGAGAATTTTTTTTGGGGGGGGCAGGGGGCTGGGTGTGCCTGCACATGCCCCCCCATGAGAAAGTCTACAGGGGAAGGGGCAGGGGAGCGGAGCTGAGGCTGCACTGGGGATGGGCCAGGTGGTGGGGTGATTGGAGCCTGGCGGCTCCTCCAGGGGTGTGGATGGGAAGCTCCTGTCACTGTGTACCATGGAGGAGCCAGCAAGGAGCAGAGGCAGGGAGCAGGCTGAGCCCAGCTCATAGCTGTGGCCTGCGCCTGCCCTATGCAAAGATCAGATGGGCATGTGCCCCCTCCTTGGCTCCCCAGCACCATGCCTCTGGAGCTGCCACCGGGCTCCAATTGTCCCACAACCTGGCCCAGACAGGGCCCCATTCACTGTGAATGGGGCCCCAGTCACATCAGGTCATGGGACAATCCCCACAGTGCAGCAGGGAGCTGGGCGGAGAAGGGGTGAATGATTCAATACTGCTTCCTGCACTGTGGGGATACCTGGGCCCCCCCAAGCCCAGGTAAAGAAAGAAACTTACCTGCCTGCTGAGCCAACTGGGATCCTGGCTACATGCTGCAGGGCATCCGAGTGTGTGCACCTCTCCCTCCCTGCTACAGCAGCCTGAGGCTGGGCTGCCTTCTGGCCATAGCTGCTGCTTTCTGCGTTTGTGGAGGGCTGAGCCCAGTTACCACCCCCCTTCCACTGCCTATGCTCCTGGATTAACTTCAGGCTGACCAGCTTCAGCCCAGTAGCCTTTTTTCTTTGCCAAATTTCTTCTTCCCATGTAATTAGTGTGTTAGGTTAGTGGGTACAATTCAAAAGAGTTTATGTTTACCGAGAGACTGTGCATATTCTCACATAATCCTTGGTCTGGTCAGAATGCAATAGCAAATTCTGTTTTAAACTGGTTTTTCACTTCCATTTTAACTGAAGTAGCTCAGGCCAAGGCATGACTGAGTTAGGGGTGTTTTAAATTATCATCTGGCTATGATCATTCTAGTAGTAAATATTTTCCAGAACATAGTGGATGCCCTAGATATGCTTTTTTGCCAGGGCATTAGAAGGAAGTAGGTACCATAGAAACATTACATTGACACAGCAATTTCCCTTCTGTAACAACCAGGTAGCAAGCTAAGTTCATCTGTCTGTTTCCTGTTGCCAGGATACTTATATTGCAGAGAAGAATATAGTCTACAGTTATAAAAATGAATTCTTTTAATAACTTTTTATATAAATAACTCTGGTGATATTGGCTGAACTATTAATGTACATTAATGTTCATGGCACAATAGAACTACTCAAAAAGTCCTATTTTTTAATATCTAGTATGCTAATCATTATTCTCTTTTGCATTCTTACAAGTTAGATATGTTGCTTCAGATCAACAAATGATTTGTTTACATTTGCCTGGGTTGGAAAGGTGCTTGTATTCATTGTAGTATGGATTCTTGGCTGTGGAGAGCCAGTGGGTAGCTTGAAGCTTAATATCAATAAGTCTTTGCAGTCCCAAGTAGCTCAAGCAAGGAAGTTTAAGGTGCCAGCTGTTAATCCAAACAAATCAATGTCATTTTGATTAGTGTTATGTGAATTTGAGAAAAACTGCTGGGTAAGCAAGTTCATTTTTCTCTTGAAGGCCTGCTCTAACATGAGCTTAGGTAAGCTTAATTGAAGTCAATGGAAAGTGTAAAGTTTAAAACAAAAACAATTAGGCATACTTATGGCAGCCAATTTAATGATTGGAATCACTAGAGTCATTTTTTTTCAAAACAGACAGAGACACTAGAGGGCCTTATGTCACTTATTTATAGTAATATTATATATAATAGCAATAATAATATATACACATTATATATGCACACACGGGTAGGAAAATAAATGGTTTCAGTTTTATAATATTTTATAGAAATTGAGAGTTATTGAGTGCTATGCATATTGAAAAAATAAATATACATTAATATAATTAATCTTACATGCTCAGAAGTGGAGAGAGTTTTGTAAAGTTTGTCTACTGAGAAACTTCTTAAAAGGCATTCATATCTTTTTTCTGCATTTTCAAACTTTTTAAATTTAATATCTGAAGATTTTGTTTGGTTTTTTTCTTATAATAATTCTAGTTTGGCGGGGGAAATTCCTTTCTGCAATTTTGATTTTCCCCTGAAGGAAGGAAAGTTAAAAATAAATAATTTGATAAAGGCAGTGTTCTTTCCCCACAAAGTTTTTTCTTCCATAAAAATTTGTTTTTTCTTCTCACAGAGAAACTCAATCTACCAAATATATATTCTTCCCAAAACAGAGGATAGAAAATTTGCAACCAGATGAATTCAAAAGTCAGAAAATGCAAATATAAACTGTTTATGATACTATCAAATGTTTTCATTGCTCATAGTCCTTATTTTAAGGCAAGAGTCCTTTAATTTTCAAAGGATAAACTACATCATAATAGAGTATACTTTATAATGAACTAGCTACCTGCCCATCTACAACTGCATTGACTAGCTACTTCTCATTCCATGACTGTACATGTAACATCTTTATGGAAGAAAACAATAACTCTTTTCTGTGAGGTTTCAGAGAAAATACATTTCCATCATTTACTGTAATCGACTCCATTGAAAAATAACAAGGACTAACAAACTCTTGGTTTCTTCTGTCCCTCTTATGTAATATTTCTTCCTCCCTCCTCCCCTGTAATCTCCCACTTCCTCTCTCCATTGAAACAGTGGAAATGGAATTAATGGTACAGTAAACATCTGGGAAGAGGTTTGTGTATTCAAATACACTAAAATTAACTAAGTGTTTCAGTCACTCAAGTGATAAAATTGGCTTTGAGTGTTAGATCATTATATTCATGACAACATTTCTGCCTATTCATTCGCCTCATGTCCTTCCCGTTACATAAAAATAACAAATGCTGCTTTTAATTTTCAGAATTTGAATCTCCAGCTGATCGTCCCGATTAGTACCTCAGAATACTATGCTCTTGTGTCCAAAAGGTTTAAAACAAGTTGATTTGTATACACCATTTCCTTAATACTACACAACAATATAGGTGTAGTGGACTATAATGACTATTATTCAGATATAACTACTACAGATGTGGCCTTTTTTAGAAAGCAAACATCACTAGGAAGTAAGCAGAGGGTGGTATATTGAGGGCTGTTTATTAGGCAATAATTAAATGCTTAGTTTCATAGGCTGAAATGAAATCCAACTTCATTTCCTTATGCTTTACCCTTAAGTACTTTTGTATTGCATATAACTTCACTTAAATTCGCTTAACAAAAAACTTACTGGGTAAACTATATCACTGTGCTAACCATTATAGATAAATGTTTGTCTAACCTGCTCTCAAAAAACTTCCTGTAACTGAGATTCCATCACCTCCCTAGGTAACTTGTTCCAGTATGTAATTATTCATGTAGTCAGAACGAATGTCTAACATCACTTCTATTTGCTGAAAATTAAGCCAGTTATTTCTTGTACTACCCCCAAAGACATGGAGAACAGTTTAACACCACCAACCCTGCATACAGTTGAAGACTTCACACTTAGTCTTTTCTAGGGAAAAGAAAGAACCTTGTTCTTTCAACTTTTTCTCATGGTTTAATCATGTTACAAGGTCTGTTTTATAAGGTCTTGTTTCCTAAACTTCTTGTTTTTGGTTCTTACATTACAATCTCCAGCTTACCTATTCTTCTGTAGCATCCCCTAGGTCCTCCCCTTTTTCAAGAGATGGGTACTTTCCAGTACTGCTGGGCCTTGTCTATCCTCCATGAATTCTCAGAAGTGCTCCCTAATGGCTAGTTCCTTAAGCAATAAGGATGAATTTCATCAGGAATTGAAGTAACTTTACTAGATACAATGTAATCTGCTCTTTCCTGCCCCCCCATTCCCCACCTTGTTAAAATTAATTGCATCTGGTCACAACTTTTTGTGAGGAATATCATTTTTGCATAATTGAATACTTCATTATTCTCCATATCAGCCATGTTTTGCTTTCCTCTTCATTTAAGTAAAGTGTGTACACTTTACTTCACCTCTCTTACATATAATGTAGTTGTAGAACCCTTTCTTGTTAACGTATGTTCTTCAGAAATTGACATTCATTTTGTGCCTTAGCTTCATGGATTTTACCTGAACAAGCTTGTGCCATTCCTTGTTACAGTCTTATGTCATCCTTGTTTCCAATTAGTATCGATTTCTTCTTGATGCTCAGCTTATTAAAGTGTTCCTGCTATAACCATGTCAATCTGTATTGGCTTTATTATTACTATTTGCATTATAATTACTATGTCATCTTAGTTCCTTCACAATGTATCCTTCCTATCAGTTCTGAGGTAGCTGAAGTCTTCTTTCTAGAAATTCATTGTCCTTATTTTGTTATACTCATTCTTCCTTTCATGAGGATCATGAACTTTTATATACAAGTACTTATCACCAAATTATCTTTCATTTTTAGATTCTCAGTTCATCTCTATTAATCAGAATCATATCTAAACTACTCTATGATTAGTTCTTTACCTTTGTAAAAGAGTTGGCCCCAAAACATTCCAAGAAAATTGATGGATTAGCTGTATTCTGCCATATTTTTAAAACTCATATCCGGGTAATTAAAGTCCCTCAGTAACATCAGGTCTTGCCCTTATGACAAACATTCAACACATCTGTCTCTCACTTCTTCCTGGACTTAAAGAAAAGTTTTCTAGATATACAAGCAATTTTTTCCTCTGCTTTTAGTTCTTCAAAAATACGTATCCTTCCGTATCAATATTTCAGTCCTGAAATTTTTTCAACAAGTCTGATGCTCATTAAATCATAGCTTTGTCTCTCTACCAACACTTCAAGTTTTTCTGATTTGTTCTCCATAGTCTGAGTCTTTGTTTATAGAAGGCCAGATTCTAGTCCACCTCTGAAGCACGTAAGTGGAGTTTCTGGCCTAAATGCAATTATATTCCATTCTGCTGAGTCACGGAAAAATCCACTAACGCATCTGCTTTGGTAAAAAACTTTTCACCCTTAAGATTGAATCCCAAAAAGGAGAGCTCATCCACCTCTTGTATTCACAGTTTTCAGGAACTTGAGCAGGTGGAATAAAATCTCACTTAAGCACCTAACTCCAGTAACGCACCTAATAGCTGGAATACAATCTGACCCCTTGTGTCGAGCCAATGTCTCCATACTCTTCATTTTCTATCCCATACCACCCTATTGCAATTTCCAATCCTGTCCCCACCAACAAAGTAACAATCTTTGAATTCCATCTTTTATTTAAAAAAAAAATTCATCTTTTGCCAAACCCGATCTGTATGAACAGCCTCCTAAACTAGAGAAAGTATAGCTGCCCTATTAGGGCAGTGTGAGCATACCAATAGACTCTGCCTCTTTGCACCACCCTACTTTTCATTCTGGTACCATACTGGAGTGGAGTAGACATACCCAGGAGTTACCTTAGGTGCCAATGGAATTAATTAAATATTCTAAATTATATTACTGAAGGCTGGAAGCACCAGTACTATTGATCTTACTCCTTTTAAAGATCT
This sequence comes from Gavialis gangeticus, assembly GCF_001723915.1. Taxonomy (NCBI): domain Eukaryota; kingdom Metazoa; phylum Chordata; order Crocodylia; family Gavialidae; genus Gavialis; species Gavialis gangeticus. The sequence continues at coordinate 74,548,487 of NW_017729031.1, forward strand.
GATGTATTGAGGAACCCAGGGTAAAGACACCTAGTAACATTTGGTGAATTGCTTCCATGTTCTTCAGATCCAAACTCTCATTTCCATATGACAAGATATTACTTCAGTCTTCACCATGCATGTCAAATATTGAAGGCTGAACTATTGAATTGTCTGAAGAGGATATGACTTTAGATTTGGGTAGGAGGTAGAGGAGACCAACAGCATGAGGGAAACAGTTTTAAAAGATTCCATTACAGATTAGAAAGAACCCAGAACTTTGAAAATTTTGGTTCTGGGAGGAAGAGGAATAGCTTGAAATTGACAATTAGTCCAATGGTTATGCCATTTACTAAGATATGGGAAACAGATATTTGATACCCTGAGTCTGAATCAGGTAGAATAGGTACTTGAACCCAGGTCTTCTACATACCAGGCAGCACCTTGACCACAGCGTATTCTGGGTTGGAGAGCTATTTTTGACCAGATAGTCTATGCTATATCTTGCATGTTTTCCCCATTGTCCCTGAAACCTGTCATTTTGCCAAAAAAATGTCCCAGCCAGCTCTAGGCTGTATACTGACCACTTGATTTGAGGTGATTTTAGAGAATAGAAATTCTGTCTAGTGTTATTCTCTCATTGTCTTATGTTCCTATTTATTTTTTTCCTTCGGTGAGAATAGTGCTGAATACCGATGAGATGATACTTGGTACAACCTCAGGCTGTCAGTGTTGAATAGCAAGTTTAGGAGAATAGTGTACTACACTTAACTTTGTTTGGGTACCCAGTAGATCTGATTATCTGATTACCTGCAGGTATGTGTGGCACCCACAGGAACACAGGTGATTAGAGGAGTTCCATGGCTATGCATCTTAACTTCTGATGCAAAAGAGAAAAGGCTAGTAAAACCCTAAAAACACACAGCATTTTTAAACTGTTAATGTACTAAAACTGATCTCTGCTGTGTGCTGCCATTACATAAATAAGTTATTTTAAAACATTATCTTATAAAATATCTTCATTTCATTGTTCTTTCTAATTCAAGGAACCTGGCTAATCAAAACCCAGATTAATTTACACTCTGAGCCTTCAAACCAGTGTAATTATCTCATTCTTCAAATTTGTATAAGGACATAGCTGAAAGAATTAAAAGGTCACAGGAATCTGCAATAGATAATGTTTTTTCCATGACACGTTTTTTGGCAATACTTATATTGTCACCAAACAATATTATTGCTGAGAAAAATAATAATGCTAGTTCATACTTCAAGGATACAATTATAAGGAGAAAAAAAAGCATTTCCAGAAGGATGTTCTGAGGCTACAGAAAATGCCATTTAAATAGAAACACCAATAATTACTTAAAGTTTGTCATGTTATTTATTTATAAATAGTTACCAATTAAAAGAAAGAGGAAAAGATTTTGCACCGTTATTTATATACCATGCCTTTTTATCATAATGATGAAAATTAAAAACTTTTATAGTATGCGTTTGGTGTAGCAAATTGTTCTGTGTTGCTACAATGCCAAGCACATCTCAAGTAGAAAACTTCTACTAATGTAGATGTCCAGCTTCTAAGTGGCTGGAGGCTGTACAGCTTGCAAGCTGTACCAGTTGGGTTTAAAGGTGCCTGGGCTATATGTGGCATGGATGTTTCCCCTACTACCACTGTACCACATGCCATGGGGCCCCACACCATGCCATGCTGTGCCATGCCACACTGCCCTCGATACAGGTTCAGAATGTGAAAGCTAGAGGAGAAACGGGGAGCCTGGAGCCCCCAGATGCTGTTGTAGGCAGAGCAAAATGGAGAGTCAAAGTTGGGCAGGAACCTGGACTACACTGATGTAGGATACGATGTAGAGCTTTGGCATGAACTATGTACAAATAAACTCAGTACTTGTTGAAGACAGAGGAATAGATATGGAAGTTACAAGGTACCAAAATAAAAAAAAATAATTACTTGCATTTCCCAGTTAGAGCTGGCCAGATTTTCTAATCAAACACTTCCATGTCACAAAATTCATTTGTCAAAACCAAAACTTCCTGTTCAACTATATCAATTTTGATGAAAATCTCTTTTGAAAATAATTAATTAGAATTATTAATTAGAATAAAATCAAGGCTCTGTTTTTGGAATAGAACAACTATTGCATGTTTTGGATAGGAGTTTTTCCTTGGAAATTATAAAAATGAGATAAAGCAATTTTACCAACTGATCAAAACAAGTCTACATTTACATCTTAGTTTCATGAAAATGTTCATATCTTTGTGCCATTTTAGAATTAGCAGATTTTCCTCTAAGTATTGAAAACACTCCTGCAAATACAGTTTTCTGATGGCTACTTAAAGGCAGAACATAAAGGAACCAGGTCAAACCAGAGATTCGGGCGCATTACGTTTAAAAATCTGTTGACAGTTCAGAAAGATCGGTTTGTAATACACTACAGTCATGCTAAAATGTCTTAGCACTTCACCCTGTACTGCCATACAAGCCTGTTGGAATGGCAACTACTGCTGTTTCTAATAGAAGCAGTTTGATTTGCGCACACAGCAGAAAGTCAGCTTATAGTTTAATAAAATGAAAAGATAAGTCCCCATGGTGAGAAAAAGCATTTCCTGTATAAACTGTGAAATAAAACATTTGTGAACCCCCTGCTGGCAGGTGCCATTTTGTAAGGATTGAAACATCTGAGGTATTGGCATTGTGGGAACCTGGCATCCAGTCTGACAACGAGTTACCATACCGTGGGTGTCAGGAATGATGTCACACTTCAGCAAAACTACATTCACCAGCTGGAGGCTCACAAAAGCCAATTTTAATGATGAACTTTATTTTCAAATAGAGTTCACAGTTTGCACAGGACGCAATTCGTGCCAGGAGAACATGCGATCATTCCTCTGTGTAAATTATTTGTACTTAAGTTTTTAAAAATTAACACAAATCCTTTTATATGTATTTTTTTTTTTTTATTTCCATGGGAGAAAAACCCAACACGCACAACTTCCCTTCTACTGAAGACAGTAGATGAAGTACTGCAACCCATGTTATATACTTGGTCAGATAAAGTATTCAGTAGTCTCCTTCTGGCTTAAATTCCAGAATAATTTGTCAGCTTCTTCCTTCCTCCGTCAAGCAACTTTTTTCTTTTTACAGTTCCTACAATGCTGACATTTGTTCACTTAAACATTGATTACACATTCTGTGTGTTCAGATCTGAGGGTATTTGCTTGGGTTTTATTCTGGCTTGACTCACTTTTTGACTCAGGAAAAGACTGAACAGACTAAAGACGATCTGACCAAGCACATTCAGGATTTGGTCCACTATTCTAATTTGTGTACAGCAGGAAAATATCTTGAAATCCTTTGGTACTTTTAACTTTGTCTCTCTTACTTTTTTGTTCTACTTACTTCTTCCTTTATTTTATCCTCACCCCATGTTATACTACATTTGATAGAGGCCCTGGTCCTCTGAGATGTCAAGTACCTTCAGCTTGCATTGCTCTTAGTTCTTATAGAATTAAATCAGCAACTTACAGAGCAGGTAGGTTAAATAGGAAGATTTTTATGAGGGGGCTTTGTCTTTAAAAAAAACCTTTTTGGAATGACATGCACCTATGTATGGTACTGTAAGAACAATAAATAAATCTTAAATGGGATTATTTTCGGGATGCATCCCAATTACTTATTCTTAACAAAATGTCTGTTTGAGCTACTAATTTAAGTATTTTGTTCTTGTTACTGGAAGTTGGTGCGATATTCCAATTAAAAAAAAGATATAGGTAGGAAACGTTATACATAAGTTAATTAATATCACTTTAGAGTTCCTGTGTAATTTGAGCACAAAAAATACTTTGACTTGCATGTTGTGCCTGATATGTTTTTAAATACCAAATGAGTCAGTGCTGCTCACCCACGGGAAATCCAAATGCATTAGTCAACTACTTTTTTTAAGTGTCCATTTAAATGACTACAGAGAAATCTAGTCAAAGATGAGAACCAGCACCTTATAAAATAAACCAGTTGAATGACACCATAACATGAAATGTAAAACTTACATTAAAAAAATGGAGAGAGACATGAATGAAAGGACAGAGACATATCAGATAATGTGCTGTCAAAAATCTTTTAGAACTTGCTTCATTTAATTCCTTCATAAGACATTGACAGGAATGATGTATCATTTAGTACTTTAAGATTCCTCAATAAGCCAGAAAAGTGATGAACAGTTCTTTTGACCCTGGGACCCAGAATAATTATGATTATCTGCACTATTTAGCCTGAAAAGAATCGGACACTGTTCATGGTTTGTTACTTCAGCTATGATGTTCGATAATCTATACATACAAATCACTGAAGGTCACTCAACCTTGGAATACTCAAACTGCACTTAGTTAGCCTTTACTGAATGGTAAAGTGCAAGTGCCTCATTTATTACCACCACTCCATTGAAAGACTACTCCCTGTATGTATTGCTGAAGGATGAAAAAAAATCATTTCATTTTGTCTGCTGTGGGTAAGATTTGAATAAATGCAGTTGTTGGGCTTGGACTGTAAATGTGAAATACCCACTGAGCTGACAATGATTTGAGGATTATGCTGAGGGATCTAGAAGTTGAAGTAAATTGATACATGTGATTAACTGCAGCTATTTATAAATGTTGCTAAGTGACCCATCAATACTTTTTCTCACCACCCACCATCCCCAGTGACAAAAGAAGATAGCCACGGGGGAGGAAGGCCTTTGTCCATCAATTCTATGATCACACTCAGGTGACAGGGACAGGAGTAATGCTTCTACACAGGGAGCTTCTTCCTAGGAAAATAAACATGATAGCATACTCTGGCTGTACAGCTAAAACAATGATGTCAAACTGTCACAGAATAAGTTTGATTTGCATGTGTTTTATATGAGACTCTGTTATACTCCAAGAAAATGGTCTGAAATTGCAAGGATATATTAACACATCACAGAAAAAAACAAAAAACTTACCAGAACTCTAAGGGTCATCTCAGATCAACATACTTGACAATTCAGAACTCATATTAAAATCCCTTTATACTTTTACTGTGTTTAATGAAATAGAAATTGCTCCCAATGTACAAGGTGAAGAATAGGCTGATAAGTTGTTCTGGTTTTCCTTCAGAAGCCTACTGAGATGTGCTACACCCACTTAAAAGCCACTTAGGTTTTAGGGAAAAAAATTAAGGCAGTCTCTTATTTGTTTTTTAAGAGAGGTTGTTAATCTTCCATTGCTCTGGGTGTGTACTGAAATCACTGTGCATGGAGTAGGCATCTGCTAAAGCTGATTTTTTGTACTGTAAATCAAATTCAGAGACAAAGCTGAAAGACTGAAGACTGATCATCCATTGCTAGAACAGTATAAACTTAGTAACTCCTCCGAAGTCAAAGGACTTACATGGATATAAAATTAAATTAGAGATTTAAGCACTCAATACTGCTTTGCGACCTCTCTATGACTTATTTCTGGCTGTGTGTCACAGTAGAAAACTCCCCTTTTTTATCTTTTAAAAACCTTTGCAGAAATCTTTGATATGGCACTGTGTCATACTGTTTAAACTAACAGTAAAGGTACAGGACAGCACAGGAAAGGAGTACAATTGTGACTGAAGAACGTTTTGGACGTGTATTTTGGACAACTCGGATTCCTGTCTCTCTAAAGCAACTCTAAATGCTGTAACTTTTTGCTTGGAACTCTTCCTCCGTGGATTAGTTTACAATAGCTACTCTGGAGACCACACATGCACAACCTTTTTTTTCCTTGTACATCTATTAACTTTGCACAGACAACGTAGGTAAGGGTTTATTTGTATTCTGTTAATGGCATTGCTAATAGATTTGCTTAGCAAGTTTTGTTTGCTCCAACTATTGTAGAAGATACATCTGAAAAAAAGTACCTAGCTTGATTTCAGAATCTTGATAGATCTGGTGCTATTGCAAGAACTACAACACAGCCTATATGATAGTTTGAAAAACTATCAAAAATAATCTGCAAATATTTTACTTGCATCTGGAATTTGGAAATGAAGACACATATGGAAAAGAAAGTTAGCTGAAATGATTTTAACATCATACAGAGCTAAGTTTCAGTTTTGAGAGACTTTTGATTCTTTTATCAAACCTGCTCTCTAAGTCCCACTAGACACTTTATTGTAAAATAATTTACACCTTAAATATAACCATTCTAAATGCACCCATCATTCCTCTTACGATTTATAGTGGCTACTTTATGTATTTAAAGCAGAGTTAAAAAAAAAAAAAAAAAAAAAA
>NW_017729031.1:74554804-74557623 GCF_001723915.1 Gavialis gangeticus
AAAAAAAAAAAAAAAAAAAATCAATGAACAATTATTTTTATACATCTATGTTAGTCTGATCTTCCTTTGGATTTCTCTATTACTAGTGAATTAATTTTCCTTATGCAATGCTTTTGACATTATTAGTTTACATATTTCAAATCTTCTAAAAATAAAGGTGTCAAGAATTATAATATATTCTAAAGAAATCAATATCAAGGAAACAGACCTAAGTCACATATTTCACTTTTACAACCAAACAAGAGTGCATAATTTTGGTTTAACAAAAATAAATCTTCCTATAGATAAGACTGGCATAAAATTATGCCAGGCAGGGGAAAAAGATATTTCCTTTGTTTGGCTTAATTTTCAAGTAATACATTTCTAGTTCAATTATATTTATTCTCTTTATCCAGTATCTCTAGTCACTGAGAGGACTGAGAAAAAAAATTAAGATATGTTTCATTTGCACATCTAATTTTATTCCAGAATGGGATTTTCAAAAATGCTGAACCTGAAATCCATGCAGGGTGTTTTTGAAAATCCTGTGCTAAAACCTTATCAGACAATTTCCAGGTCATTGTTTCATATAATTTCCTATTTGTTGAAAAAAGTAGTTACCTGATTCTCTACAACACCCTTTCCTAATTTACACAAGCTTTTGTCCTTCTTACCTGGTGGAATGAAGAGAAAAAAAAACCCAAACAATTGTCGACTATTCTTACATTCCCTGGGGTGAATTTAGAAAGGCCCCGTTCAGTTCTAGGAAGGAAAATGTTTACTACAGAAATTACAATGAGCCTAATATGGTTCTGCACTCTTATTCACATCTTTGGAGGATAAGATTATCCATATCTGTTCTTCCTCCTTCTCATTCTTGTTTATTTTTTAAAATTATTTAATTTTCCATCATTTCATTACCTCAATTGTCCCTCCGTACCATTTCTGAGGATGACATATTAAAATTAAGTATAGGCAACCCCCACTTAGTGCTCTTAATTGGTTCCTGAAAAACCAACCATTAAGCAAAACAAGCATTAAGTGAAACTGAAAGTATTTGATTGAACCAAGATGGTGACTGCAATTGTTTTTAATGACCCGAGATGGTGACCAAGAGTGTTATAACGAAACTTGCTGAGTGATAAGTGAAATCAGGTATCAATTTCAATTGAGTGTTATAGTGAAACAGTGTTAAGCGGGGATTGCCTGCACTAATACTTTCTGGTAATCAATTCACTTAGGAGTCTCAGTCAAAACTTTGTCCTAATTTGCATAAGCTTAAATTCAAAGTAATTTTAAATTATTTCAGTGGAATTGCTCCTCCTGCCCCCTGCCCCTTAATTTGAAAGGGATTTGGGTTTTTATTTTCCCCTCTATATCTGAGGGCCTCTCTACATGTGTAGACAAAGGCACGATGGAATCTAATGCAATCCACACAATTGCACCTACTGCCATGCCACATGTGCATGGTAGGAGACATGATTGTGTGGATCATGCATTAGATCCCATTGGGCATTATTGCTGGGACTGGGGAGCCTGATTGCAGGCTTCTCCTGCACCAGCAAGAAGTAAGCTCCCCTGGTTGGGAGCCTGGATCAGTTGATGGGGGTCTCACCTGCAGGGATGCACCATGCACTCCCGAGCCTGGGAAATGCATCAGCTGACCCAAAATCCTAGCTGTGGAGATGTCCCAGGAGTCCCCACTGCAACAACTTAGGTCTCCCTGCTATCTCTTGGATGCCAGGAGGTGCTTCATGCACCCAGCATCTGGGAGATTGCAGCAGCTGTGATCTTCAAGCCATGGAGGGCATGGATCCCCCTATAGCTGGTAGATCACAGCATCTGAAGTCTCCCTGCTGCAGGGATCCCTGGAGTGCCCCCCCAGCTGGGGCTAGGGTCAACTGATGGGGCTTCTGATTGCAGAAGCACATAGTGGACCCCCACAGGTGGGAGCCCCATCAAGCTACTCTAGTTGGGGGTCTGGGTCAGCTGCTTCTTGCTGGTACAGGGGAAGCCTGTGATCAGCAAGGATCCTGGTTTTCTCTGATTTAAAAAAAATCCCCAAATTTTGGTTAAAAAAAAGTAACCCCAAATCCTCATTTTCCCATGATTTAAATGAAACACCACTACACACACACACACACACACACACGGGTAGTGGTGTTCTTTTTAAATCATGGGAAAATAGGGATTTGGGGTTACTTTTTTAAACAAAAAATGGGGGGTTAATCAGAGAAAACCAGGCTTGGGGTACACTTGAGCCCCTGCAACTGGGAACTCCAGTCAGCTGATGGGGCTCCCAGCCACAGGGGGCCCTGCTCACATATTCAATCAATGCAGGATGGGGAATTATTTCAGCTGGAGGGCTGCTTAGTGAGGTTTGGTGAGGGCTGCAAGGGTAGCCTCACCTTGACACGTGCCTTGCCCTGGGTCACCATCTTGGGACCAGCAGTCCATTCCCTAACCCCTGACCTTTGTCACCAGAATTCTCTCCTCGCCCCCCGAAGTACTCCTTGGGGGGGGGGAGGGGTTGCCCTCTGACCCCCCCCCCAAAAAAACCAAATCATATACTAAAAGTCAAACATCTACTATAACATATTTTAATTTTATTACAAAAATATTTTTGTCATGATTTGTGTTTGTGTAGCGTATACAGAGGTGACTGCATAATAGGTCAAAAATAAAACCCTACTCTTATATTCTGTGTGTGGGGTATGGTTGGGGTGGATGTATATGGTGATGTGTGGGGCTGTACATGGGTGGGCTCATGTGGGGTTTGTAAGGAGGTGTGGCTGTATAGGGGCATAGGGTATGTTGTGGGGTCTGCATATATATGGGAG
>NW_017729031.1:74557895-74563551 GCF_001723915.1 Gavialis gangeticus
CCCCCCCCCCCGTGCACAGCCCTTGCCACTGGTGGCAACAACAGCAGCAGGTGGGGGCCTTTGGTACACTTGTGGTTCCTGCAGGCTCTGTCACCTGTGGGAAGCATTAGAGCCAGTTAACTTCCCTACCCCCTTCCTCCATGGAATCAGGGGGTGGAGCTCCCTGCCACTTCTGGCAGAGTCTTGGCAGCTGGCTCCATCACATGAAGCATCCCCCAATGATGTGCGAGTGCTGGGAGCTGTGCGTGTGTTATGGGGAGCCCCACATGATAAAGGAGGCCAGCTTGGCTGAGCTCCTTTGGCTGGAGTTGAATGCCACAGCAGTGGGTGCTGGGTGGCAGTGCCTGCGTGGGCCATGAGCACCCTGAGTGCCTAGCTGCTGCTGCCAGGGGCTGTGGACCATGAAGAGGAGAGAAGAGAAGTGTGTGTAGGGTCCCCACAGCCCCTATCCTCGCTCACACACACACCCTGCCCACCCAAGTTCTGTGCTCCTGCTGTCCCTCTGGATGCAGGCTTCACACTCTTGCCAGCCCTAGACCAATGCTTCCTGCCCTTGCCCAGCTGCAGCTCTCCCCCAACCCCCACCACAGCTTCCCATGCCCCTGCCACTTCTCTACCTACTTCCCAGAGCAAATGCTGTAGCAGGGAGACAAAGGGGAAGTTGCTGGAGGTTGTAGAAGTTGAGCAGGTGCCCTGATGACTGCAGCAGTGGCAGCAGCCACCCTACCTGGAAGTGGCATGCTGGATGGGCTAGGCTATTCCGCACACCAGGGTGGGAGCAAGGCATGTGGGTTGGGCAAGGTATAATTAATTGGTGGGCACCCACAGGCCAGATGGAATTGCTGGGTAGGCTGAGTCTGGTCTGCAAGCCACATTTTGCCCAGCTCTGAATTAATGGCATGATAAGAACCAGTTACAAAGTTATTACACATTTCTTTGTAGCTTATTCCTCTTTTTATCATACTGTTATTTGGTTGAATGTGTGGCCAGGTGAACAGTTAAGATATGATTAACTGGTTAATGGGTGCATCTACACATGCACTTTACTGAGGAATCGACTAATTAGCTTCACAGTAAAGCATCACAGTTTACATGTGCACCCATATTAAGGGACAGTAGATTAGCTCCGCTGTAGGATAGTACTGTCTTATGGAAGAGTAATTTATGCTGCTACAATGCATATATAGATGGCGACTGGAGCTGGCTAGGGTGTGAGGGTGCTACAGTGAGGGAGCTGCCCATTGGCTAGCCCTGCACTATAGAACCCTTGTGCTCCAGCTTGCCCCTCCACTACTCAATGTTGCCACCACCCAGAACCTGGGACTTACTCTCTGGACCCCTTGCCAGCACAAGGCTGCTCCACCCCAACTCAAAGTGCTCTGGTCCCAGGCACACATGTAAACACTGCACCTAAAAGAAAAAAGCTCCAGTGTGAACTATGCCGGAGTTTGTGTCTTTGGCTTAATTGCATGTGTAGATGCATGTAAATTGCACCTTACATGTAATGTGTAAATTGGGTCCAATACTATTTTCTATTCTTGGTTATTTGTGCATTACTTACAGATCACTAGTTCTGACACAGTTCTAGGTATTGCATTTACATTACCAGACACCAGAGACCTGTGATTATCTTGAGTTCTCTCTCTCTACTCTTAGCATCTTTGGTTGCTTTGGTTATACATGACAATTAATTATTTTACTTTTTGTAAAGGTAAAAAAAAGAAAATGAAGTTTAGGTTAACACAATTCTAATTCAATAATCACCTTTTATATGGAAAACAAATCAGAAAAAGTTCAAAGAGAACAGAGGATATATCTGTATATATGAAGGTATGAAACTTCATATGCCAAGTTACATACTGTATTTTCCAAACAAAGTGAGATTCTAATCCACCCAGGTTAACTCATGTTTCTAGTTAAATAACAAAAGTAATAGACAAAGGGCCTAAAATCATTTTACACAGAGACTATTAATTGACCTTTCTATGGTTCTCAATGCAGACCAAGGGGAAAACTGGGAATGGAGTCGATATAAAATTAATGAATACTTGGAACCTAATCAGTAGAGAAATGGCAACACAGTCCAGTAAAAATGAAGAGTACAAGAAAATTTAGTTCATAGTAACTAAATAAGCACAAGTACTCCAATCAATAGAAGCTACTGTACAGTAATAAGGAAACTAGAAGAATCCTGTGAGGACTAATTTTCAGATCACAATTACTTGTATTCTACAGCTTTAATGAAAAATAAATATTAATAATTATGACTGGAGAAGTGGAACAAGAATTCTCAGTAACAAAAGGTTAGTCCACTTGACTATTAATTCTTCCTAGAGTGCATAGTAGCAATGCAAGATTCTAAAATGTACATTTTACTCTTAAATTGTCCACAGGAGAAGTGTTAGAGATGAAAAGATCAAGTTCTCTTTTTAAAATCCAGAACACTGGGCTTTCTATGCTCTTTCATGTACAACAGCCACAAACCAATTTTTTTCCAGGATGTTTTCTCATCTTCAAATAAAGTTTACATTTTAAATACCATTACAGAGAACAACTTCATTCCTGGTCATTTGTATTTCACAAAATCCTCTTTGACTTTTTTGCACTGGATAAAGGCAATTTTCTTGTTTATTATTATTTTTTAAAGGCTTAAATTTAAAACATTTTTAGCAAATAGCATGGGAATTTGAGTAACTTTTCCTTCTTTCTATGCAGCCACCAGGTAGTAAAGTAACTTGAGAGTACTCATGCTTTGCCAGTTATTTTACCACTAACTTTATAACAAGCAGGCCAGAGATCTTTATTTGGAGAGAATTTTACTGTGCAGCATTTATCAGTCATGTACTTCATTCTGGCAATGTAGTTCAAGAAACCTCTTAAAGCTCTATTTATACCATAAATATATGAACAAGAACATAGGATTGTTTAATAAAGTTCCATTTGCCCTGAGTAGCACCTAACAGCACCTTACTAAGTCCACCTACCAGTTTGTTTTCTCTGGCTGCTACAAGATACTAAGTTAAATTCAAAAGCTTCATCCTACTTCTAATTGTGAAGAACTTTTGGTCTCCAATGGCAGAATGTACAGCAAGTACATTGCAATATTTTGTAGTTACAGTTGTAGTATTTCTTGGCATGGTTTATACCACTGATAATGGCAAGACTCACCTGACCTGTGATTTAGGGCTAGGACTTTTGTTTTATACTAGTTGCCAGCAGAAGGCCATGTACTGCATCACTCATTTGTTTACTTTGAATTTCTGTAGTGCTGCACACACTCAGCCCTAATCATCTGGTTATTGCTAGCAGCACAGATGCACCTTCACACAGACACTCTCTAGAGGCTTGTCTTATACTAATGGTGTTGCAGTCTTCCTGCATATATGCTGCAAGAAGTTTCCATTGTTCTGTCATGCCACATGATATTTTCAAACTGTTCATTAACTCAATTTAGTTATATTAATTTTGAAATTATAATCAAGTTATTTATATTCCAGAAACATCTACCATCCTGTTTATCAGAATGGAGAAAACACTTTATTTCTATCATCCAGTCATGAATTTATGGGTTTACAATCCCCTAGAGCACAGGAAAATGTTTTCTGAGCCCCTAATTCTTAGTTCTTGAGCCTAGCCAACTACATTTGCAGAGTATCACTACCCAAAGGAATCCCTACAATCTGTATTTCAATTCCTCACCCAAGGAACAATACCTGAAATACCAAGAATGCCCTTTAACTTGGTGTAGGCAAAATTCAGGAATACTAGGGCAGCAGTAGAAGGGGTACACCAGTTGTCAAACTTTAAGCCCTGTCCCTTAGCAGCCAGTAGCAGGGCACCTGTCATCTTGAAACTAGAAGTCCTGCCCTTAAACCCTGACTTCTGCTGCTGCAAGTTGCTCCTCTTGCCCCAGAAGCACTCTCTTGGGAAGGAACACTATCTTGAAACTGGAAGCTGTAGCTCCATCACATGGTCCCTGAGTCTGATCGTTCCAACAACATGACCCCAAAACTTACCACCCTCACTTCAATGTTGGTACATAGTAGAAATAATGAATGCATACCAGTTTGTCCTGAGGCAGATTCACTAACCAAAAGAAAAGGATTTTTCTGACCCAAAATGTGGGGTTTATACCCTGTTGGGCTTTTTTGTTTCAAGTTTGATTGTGGTAACCAGGTCTTTGATTCTGATTTGTATATTTGAGGCCTCCTTCTGATTCATGCAGTGTTGTGATTTTTGCAGGATGTAGGTCTCAGGTTTTGATTCATCCCTCTAGAACCATTGCAAATGGGAGTATAACCCATTCAATCCTGGTGCAGCACTATACCAGCTAGGCCATTGTATATTTCTTGGGTGAAAACCTCTCACCCAGTTGTGTTCAGCATGTCTGATTACTTGGTGTGGCCACCTATCAAAAGGGTTCCACAGATTTTCAGCTTTCCTCAGACATGAATTCCAACACATCCTTTCGAGGGGATCCTGTTTACCCTCATTATTCAGGAGAGGTGACAATACACCACCCTAGACATACCTTGTGTACTGTTTTTAGGTCAATAGAATCTGCAACTACCCATACCTTCGCAGAGTCCATTCACTACACACCCCCACCCCCCAACCCTGGGCCTCATCCCCTCCCAGGAGATTGAACAACCAGCACATGACTCCAGTGAGAATGCATTTTAAAAATCTTTATTTGTACAAAATTTACTGTTCTTGCTAATTTTATACTAGCATATATAAAATACTACCCAGACCCTTCTCTTAAGTAGGGTTTTATAATTTCTATAATATAGAGCAGCATTAGGGTCTTCAGCAAAATGAACAGCATTTAAATTGCTAAGCTCTGGGCTAAGTGGGCAGCTATGCACATGCCAGATATCTGCTCTGATACATGCTAATTGGCACATGTGGGAGCAGTCTTGATTAATTGAGTCTGCTGGAGCATGTTAATGAATGTGGTCCAGCAGCCTCCACATTGAAGAAGTTTTAGTTCAAGCACCCCTGCCACCATTTTCAAGTGTGGGACAGTAAATACACGCAAGGCTGTGGGTGCTTTAATAAGAGTGACTCTCAAGCCATTCTAATTAAAGTGAATGCCCCCCTCCACACCAGAGCACTTGTATAGATGTCCAATGTTTCTCTGTAAGGTAAAGACAATTTGTGGCATAACTTATAACAATAACAGTATTTAAAGCCACTTTTCATATACAATTCAGCACAGAGCTCCCCAACTGTCCAGTTTATATTGCCAGCTGACCACTTTACAGAGTCATGGCTTCCTCACCCTGGGTCATCTATAAGGCAACCCATGCAGTCTTCAAAAATCCTCTCTCTCAGACGATATTTAAAGATGCCATAAAAAGAAACATGCATAAGTTTTCATGGGTCTTATGTTCTTGATGTAAGGTAGACTCAGTTTTATTCCTGTTTCTTCTAAAAGCCACTATCATCATCATCTGAAACATTGGGCCTATGTTCTTCACAAAAACAGTTTCCCTGGTTCCAGGACTACAGAAGTGCTGATGCGTAGTGTTTCTGGAGTCATTAGAAAGGCTTCACCTGGCTGTAGAGGGATTTTGAATAAAAAAAACCCAAACAAACCTCTAGTTAGCCACTGTTTACCCAGATCATAACTAATTCCTACCCCCACCAGTGC
>NW_017729031.1:74568551-74569337 GCF_001723915.1 Gavialis gangeticus
TGAAACATTGGGCCTATGTTCTTCACAAAAACAGTTTCCCTGGTTCCAGGACTACAGAAGTGCTGATGCGTAGTGTTTCTGGAGTCATTAGAAAGGCTTCACCTGGCTGTAGAGGGATTTTGAATAAAAAAAACCCAAACAAACCTCTAGTTAGCCACTGTTTACCCAGATCATAACTAATTCCTCCCCCCACCAGTGCCCGCCAAACCCCTTTAAGAGCCTCATATCCATGGTTCAAGCCTCTCACCAGCATCTCTGCTCCTGCATAGACATCTTCCACTCAGAGTCCAGGATAAGGCACCCTTTTCCCAAATCTTCAGCAACTGCTCTGGGAGTCTGGGCATGAGGCTCAGCAGCCTACTGAATGCTTGCATGGGACTCCTGCCCAGGTTCAGGCATCTCAAGCAACCATTGGGCTAGGGAGCTACTCTCTATAATTGCCCCCTCAGAACTGTCACTATGATAATACTGTCTTCTCTGTTGGCATCTGGCAAGCCTTGGTGGTAAAGTGGGAATAAACCGTGTTATTGGTATAGTGCAAGAATCCATTTTTGCTTCTGTCTACATTAGGTCTCAGAAAACATGTGATCTGTTGTTGATCATTTCCTAATAAGGTATGAAAAAAAAACAAACAAAAAACAACACACTGGGGCTTCCAGTCTTGGTCCCACCCCTACACTTGCTCCAATTGGTTCAGAGCTGCTTTTGGGAAGGTTCAATGCCCCTGAAACGTGTGCCAATTGGTTATGGGGGAGGGGGGGCGGGTGGGCAAATTGAGGGGTTATA
>NW_017729031.1:74569351-74570142 GCF_001723915.1 Gavialis gangeticus
TTGAGGGGTTATAACCCTCTGCTACCTAACAGGTTGTGCCCATCTCTCATGGCCTATGGAGCAGGGCTTCTGGGGGTCCTTGGAGCAGGCCATGTGCTCGAAGGGCAGGCCCTTTAGGGGCAGTGCTTCTCAGTCAAGGGATGGACCTTCTGATATCACAGAGCAGGTGATGGGGGCAGAGGCTTCTGGGACCAACATGGTGGCAAAGATGGCTATCAACATGGTGGTGAGGGGGCAGGTTTCAGGGTCCTGTGGGTGGAAATTCTGAGGTCACAGATAACGTGTTGGGACAGGAGCTTCTGGGATCCACAAGGCCAACTTGATGGCAAGGGTGCTGGTTTTAGGGTCATGTAGCTATCAGGGTCCATGACCATGAGAAGTGGCAGTAGCTTCTGGCTCCAAGGCAACCCCCTCCAAAAGAAGGGTTTCTGGGACAAGGGGAGGAGCTTTCAGTGGAAAGAGTTAGGGATTAAGGGCAGGATTTCTGATTCCCGTGTAAAGGGGTGGGCTTGGAGTTTGACAAGAGGTGTACCCTTTATACTACTCTGGGCAGTACTAATACCCCAATACTGCAGCAGCAGGTATGCCTTGAAGATCCTAGGAATATGACCATGCTCCAACCTACAGAAGACTACAAAATCCCCCTCAGCCTGAACCAATCTGATCTAGGAGAATTATTTTCCTTAATCCATGTGTGTCCTTCAGCCTGGAACCTCTGGGTTTCTAAAGCTGGCAGAAGCAACAGGGTATGCAAGTCAAAAATCTCCAGCATTAGCACTGATCAACATACC
>NW_017729031.1:74575142-74594231 GCF_001723915.1 Gavialis gangeticus
AAATTGGGACAGTGGTTCGAATCACCAAATCGAATCACTGTCCCCCGAATCGGCCAAATCTGAAGCGAATACCAACCAATATTCATCATAAGGTTAAAAAAAAACAACAGAGAGACCTAGAAACTA
This sequence comes from Gavialis gangeticus, assembly GCF_001723915.1. Taxonomy (NCBI): domain Eukaryota; kingdom Metazoa; phylum Chordata; order Crocodylia; family Gavialidae; genus Gavialis; species Gavialis gangeticus. Next base: position 74,575,269 of record NW_017729031.1, read on the forward strand.
ATAATATTCATGAGAAGAAAAAAAATCTTCCCTTAGTTTCCCTGGAAAACTTTTTAATATAGTCGGTTTAGCCATTTGACCCTGTGCCTAAAGAGCTTCCTACCTTCCCCAATATTTAGCTTTATAGAAGGATCATATCCCCTCTCAGTCTCAGTTCTGAGACACTAAATAAGTCCAAGATCCTTTAATCATCTTTCAAGAGAAAGGGTCTTACAGTACTACAGTGTATCATAATGCTAAATCTTGCCCTGTCCCACAGTGTTAGGGAAGGCCTTTGGATTATCACAAGTTATATATCTATATAGATACACACATACTGATTAACCACATTAGGAATGTACTCTTGGGGTTTGCTAGTTCTACAAGCATGTGGAATATACAAGTCATGAAATCTTGAGGAACCAGCAGAAAAAGAGAAACATGTTTAAGGTAGTATAAGCTACCCATTGACATTACAGGACTTTGGAACATATTTATTTTGTTACCTAGCATACTTGCTGCAAACAAGATGCACCTATTTATCTTTTCCAGTTGGGGTATAAAATTATGAAGGGTCTTACCTTTTCTTGTAAAGTGCAGTTGTTTCCCTCTGATTCTGGACCAGTCTCACAGGGAAGTTTAGCTGAGCTAGTCAAAGCCATAGGGGTACAAGAGCTGCAGAACACAGAGGTACTTGGATTTTTCTCCCCCAGTCCAGAAAAATCAGAGGGGTGCAGCTTACTGAGTCTCCCTCCAAAACTAAACCAATTGCCTATAAATCTATACTAACTCATCAACTGCTTGGCATTTGCTGAATTCTGCAAACTGCATAGTCTTGAATGCCTTCAACAGCCTATTGAAAAAGCATACCTGCCTTTGTACAAACAGTATCACACAAGCACCAAGGCTTTTTATAATGGACTGCAATTGGGTCCAGCTTGTCCCCTTCCTGGCCTTAATTAACCCCTATTCTTTCTTCAGCTGCCTGGGGGTTCTAAACTCCATCCTAGGCACAGCAGAGGGGAACACTAATACAAACAGAGCCTCATCTGTACATATTGTTTCATTTTTGGTGTGACACTCCCTTCCATTCAAATTGAACCCATAATTTTTACAGTGTTTCTTCACTTTCTTTCCTAAATAGTCATACTCCAAATGATTTACCAAACTGCACACAACTGCAAAATATATAGTTTAATTAATAGGTGATGAACAAGGAATTGCATCACATAATGAGTTGGAATGTATTTCACTGGCAATTTGTCACTGGGGTGAATGTTCACCCAAAACTTATGAAACTGTTAAATGTTTCCAAACCAGTTAAACAATTTAATTATAGCTTTTTCTCTGAGGCTTAGCACCTTGGTTTCTGAGCATCTCTCCTACTAGAATTTATTTTACCCAACACCCAAATAACCATTCTTACTATTGTAATAGAAAGTTTTTAGCTCCATTTTGAGAGGAAGAATTTGACACTCAGAAGTTTAGTCCTTTCTCTGGTGTAATCTGAAAAGTCTCCAACAGATTTGGGAACAGAAGCCAAGTCTCTTGAACATCAGTTCAGTATGTTTATTGATACAAGTTCATAATAAGATTTAGGTAAATATAGGTAAATATTATCCCTGTTGTCTTTGTCAAAGTCACATGTCAACAAGCATTTACACATAACACCTTATTCCAAAGTGTCTCTGGTGCCTCCATAGCTTTGATATTTTATGTACATGATATATAGGTATTCTAGATAACAATAGAGGTGGACTTATCAAAATGCCTCAGGAAAGGCTAAATTTGCAATATTTCTGTCCTAATTGGAAATCTCTTCAGAAATCGTGTGACTTGAGATTTTTAACCCAAATTTGTTAAGACGGAGCAAGGTTTGAATAAGCACCTGAAGGCTTTGATTGCTGGTTTGAAATGAGTAAACCCTTTGACTGTTTTGAGTTTTACACATCACTAACTGCTTTGTGACTTATGAAATTTGGGCAGTTGAAAGGTATTCTTATTCACATATAGCTGATAGAATGGGTAACAAGCATAGCAGGGCAAAAAGGCACGTATGTTTGTTCAATAGCAGTCTGTCATCTATGCCGTCCTCTCAGTGGACTACAGTTCAGACCTGTAATTTTTTAAACCCATGACAGTTACAGAAGGTCTGCATTTTCTCTGCTTGCTGTGGCAGAAATAATAAGATCTATAAGAATGGGCAATAGCTTGAAAAAATGTTCTATATATTTCTGGGTTGATTAATCAATACTTAATTATTTAGAAACTCTAAATGGCTATCTTTTGGCTGGCACTTGCACAAAATGTGTTATCATCTGTCAATAAAGGCCAGCAAATCAGATCTCCAGTACGTAGAGGAGTATTACAGTGTAGAAAAAGAGCTTACCCTATTTGCTGTACTTCGCCATTTCATTTCGTCAAAGGTGTTTATGTCACAGTTAATGAGATAAGGGACAGCATTAGCCTCAGCAGCAGGCCTTACAGCAGTTGAAAGTAGCAAACTGGGAATAAATACTGATTTGTAGTAACTATTTTTAAAAACACTAATAAAATAATTTTAGGCCTTGGTAGAAATTAATTAATTGGATCCCACTCATTTTACTTCAGGAACAAGTACTAAAGTACTTCTCTCTTCTTTAATGTATTAGAATTTGTTTTAATCTGAAATTCTTGAACTGTAGCACTTTACGTCTTAGACTACCATTACATATCATATAACAGTAGTGGTATTAAACCCCAAATATTTAGATCTGTTTTGCTAAATTCAAGGGTCATGGGACTCTTGATTCAATTCATGAGAATAGGGGACAAAGATTGGCTGCTCCTCCAAGGAGCCATAAGTATGTGCATGTTGTTGATACAATTCAGAGAGGATCCTCACGTCTTCCCTTTTGAGGTGACAGTAAAAGCCTGACACATATCTCCCTCTATACATTATAACAGGGGTGGGCAAAATATAAATGTTAGGGGCTGGAAGGGACCTTATAATATCATTGGGTCCATCCCCCCTGCACTTGGGCAGGGATGACTTCTGGGGTCAGAAACTTTTTGAAGATCACCAGGGTGGGTGACTGTACCAGCTCTGGGGGAAGCCTGTTCCAGACTCCTGGTGCTTGACTTGTAAAGAAGTTTTTCCTTATATCCAGTCTGAAGCAATCTGCAATCAGTTTGTGCCCAGGTCCCAAGTCTTTCAGCCTCTCCTCGTATGTCCTAGTCTCTAGACCTCTAATCATGTGCATGGCCCTCCTTTGGACTCTCTCAAGATTCTCCACATCCTCCCTGAAGTGCAGCACCCAGACCTGGACACAGTACTCTAGCTGCAGTCTCACGAAGCTGTGGCCCTCTAGGCAATTTCATCCAGCCTATGGGAACCTACCAATTAATTGTACCCTGCCCAGTCCATGTACCTAGTTCCCACCCTGGTGTGCAGAAGAGCCTGGCCCAGCCATCAGGCTGTTTTTGGGTGGGGCTGCTGCTGTCACTGCTGCAACCTCTGGGGGACCTGCTTGGCTTCCCTGGCCTCCAGTGGCTCCACCTTGCCTCTCTGCCACAGAGCTCACTTTGGCCAGTAATCAGGGAAGCGGCAGGGGTGTGGGGAGCTGTAGTGGGGGTGGGGGTATGGGCACCTGTAGGTGGAGCAATGGGAGGAGCTGCAGCTGGGTGGAGGCAGGGAGTGTGGGGCTGGGATTGGCCAAAGCATGAAGCCCATGTCTGGGGGATGGCAGAAGTGCAGAGCTGCACATGGTGGCAAGGAGCACAGCCAGGCCAGTTGCCTGTATTATGTGGGGCTCCCTGCAGTGCACATGCAGCTCTTGGCACACACGTGCCACTGTGGGAAGCCCCATGTGATGTAGCCTGGCTGCCTTCTCCACCATGTGCAGCTGCCGGGACTCTGCTGCAAGTGATGGGGAGCCTCACCCCCTGGTTTTGTGGTGGAAAGGGACAGGGAAGGCAGCTGGATCCATCGCATGGGGCTTCCCCTGGTGGCGTGCAAGTACCGGGAGCTGCACATGTGTAGTGGGGAGCCACACACATAATAGGTGGGCTGGCCTGGCTGTGCTCCTGGCTACTGCTGCCAGTGGCAGGGGCTCTGCACTGGGAAGGAGTGTGTGAGGGGTCCCCACAGCCTCCCACCCTTCCTCCCACCCCACAAACTCACAACCTACACACACCAAGAGTAGGATTCTATTCTGACCTATTATGTAGTCACCTCTATATATACTACACAAATAGAAATCATGACAAAAATACTTTTTATAATAAAATTAAAATATGTTATAGTAGATATTTGACTTTTAGTGTATGATTTGTTTTTTTCTGGGCCAGATTGCAACCCCCCTGTTCCCAAAAGTACTTCTGGGGGCAAGGGGAGGGACTTCTGGTGGCAAAGGTCAGGGCTTAGGGAGGTGTACTTTTCATAGCAAGATGGTGAGCAGGGGGTGGGGCACCTGTCAAGGGCAGCATGGGTAGGTAGCCCCGCCCCTCGACAGCTCACCAAAACTCGTTAAGCGGCCCTCCAGCCAAAATAATTGCCCACCTGTTATAACACCTGTCAGCTCCATAAAAGCCATGTGTTCAGGTTCTGATTCCACATTTCCACACATCCACTCCTTCATGCTTCCCTTGTCTGTGGACCTGTAAAGTTACTGACCAAGATGGTTATCTGCCAGTCTAGATGGAGGACACTAAATTGCAAGGTTCGCTGTGAGAGTTCCCTTATCATTTCTCATTTCCAGGCAGAGTTTCTCTTGACAGTGTCATTGGATGCCTTCAAGGATGTTGTTCAGTGTCCCTAGTTTTACACCTTTGTACACAGACTCTCATTTCTGTTCTCTCAGTTGGTGTTCCTGCTCCTAGTAGATTTCTATTTATGTATCCTTCCATCTGCCCATTTGAGGGGACTTATATTTTGTTCTTACATCACTATTCAGAGATTTCAAAGCTGGTCTGTGAGCAGGCTGGACACTTAATATTAGATTTAAATACATACAAGTACATAGTTTTGTACCCTTTCAACTTATATAAATGAAAATCTAATCTGCATTTGTGGCATGTATATTTAAGACATGCATGGCCAATTAGATGCTTAACTGTGTGGATATTCAAATAAATGATGTGTATGGTAAACACATGCACAGCTGTATGCATGCACTTACTGTATTTTCTCACATACAGTTTGTGGGATATATAAGTTTTTACAAATATGATGGATGGGTGCAGGCTATACAAGGGTGTGGGCTATGCAGAGTCTTTAGAACAGTTTTTAATGAAAATTAGATATAGGCGTGAAAAACCTGCCTTGCCAAGGCGGGTGCGGGGGCTGTGCAATTGTGGGGCTGGGGGAAATGCGGACCGGGGGGAGAGGACCCGGGCGAAGTACTTGTTGGGGGGAGCCCTGAGATGGGGGTCGAGGCACAGAGCAGACCCTGCCCGCGAGCCCCTGGCCCCGCTGCTGCCCGCGCTGTGCCTGCCCATCCCCAGCTGTGGGCTGATGTCATGGTGGCGGTGAGCTCTGGTGAGATTGGCTTTTGAGTGCAGCTGGTGGCGGTGGCAGGGAGTGGGGCTGCCTCCCCCGCCACTTGCAGCTCTTCATCCCTCCCCTCCCCTGCAGCAATTAGCACCACTTTTAGCTGGCTCCAGCTCCGGCTCTGGCGGCCGTGCCCAGCAGAGCCTACGCTGCCTCCATCCCGCCACTTGCAGTGATGTCTCAGGGGGATGGTGGTGATAGCTCGGTCCCTGCACGCTGGCAGCAAGTGCTCACGGCCAGGGCCAGCACCTCTCAGTCTTAACAGGCTGACACTATCAGGTGCGGGAAATACATGGGTGCAGTCTATACATGGACTATTTTCTGAAAATACAATTTTCCGCGGGTTATACATTGGTGCGGGTTATATCCGTGTGTGGGCTATATGCGAGAAAATATGGTAATTGTTATTCAGAGATTAAAAATGGGCACCACCTATAGCCAACTTCATCAAATGGGGATAATAATCTCTCTTTAGAAAGTCTTTGGCAATAATAATACCATCTTTTGCACTTTGATATCTATGTATGGGAAACACAGAAATAGGTAAGTATTATGATGTATATTACAGTACTACCAAGAACTCCAAGTTAAGATTAGGTCCTTACTGTGTTAGCCACTGTATATAAACACATAGTGGGCATGTCTACACGAGACGTTTTGTTGCTATTGGTGGGCACGAACAGTGCTACTGTGCAGTAGGGCTGTGCAAAATTTCACTGGCAGTTTTGTTTCAATGCTGTTTTGACTTGTTTTAGCTCAAAACAGTGAAATTGAAATGAAACAGAGAACTTTGAAACAGCATCAAAACAAAACAAGGCAAGTTGAAATGTTTCAAAATTTTGAAAATGTTTCCAGTTTCAAAGCTCAAGTTGGGCTTGCCTGCAGGCAGACAGAAACTAAAGTAAGGGGGGGAGGGCAGGGGGGCGGGGAAGGACTGCTCTCATTATTGACTGTGTAGCTGGCCAGGGACTGTCACCCTTCCCTGAGGTCTCTTCCAATCCCAGTGCTCTCGGGGAGGGATGGAAAACCTGCATAAAAGGCAGCATTGTTTGAACTGCCCTGCCTTCTGCCTTGGTGTCAGTTACTGAGCTGTGTGTTCCAGTTTTGCCTGCCTGTGGCCAGAGGTGCAGGGCCTCAGAACCCAGACTCCCCCTGCACCTATCTCCTTGACAGCTGGCAGGCTTCATGACCTCAGCAGGGCCTAGCAGGCCTGCAGCTTTCACCCTGCTGTGTCTTAACATACACAGTGTTGCCCATGTCATGAGTTTTGCTTGTCTGCAGCTTGAGATGCAGTTTCCCCAAACTCCCCACACCTATCTTCTTGAAACTTGGCAGGCTTTGTGGACTTAGCAGGGGCTAGCCTGCCTGCAGTTTTGACCCCGCTGTGGCTTAATACATACACGTGACATGAAATTTGCTTTCAAGACTTTGAGATGCAGTTTCTCTGAAACCCCTGCACCCATCTCCTTGAAACTTGGCAGACCTCATGCTCTCAGAAGGGGCTACCTTTCCTAACAGAACAGTGGTTTTGAATCAAAACAAAATTCAAAACAAAACACTGTTCTTTTGAAACGTAAGTCAAAATGGAACAGTGCCATTTCTCACAGCTCTACTGTGCAGTAGGGTCAGAAACACCACCACTGCACAATAACAGTGGTTACTGAGAAGTCATTTAGGACTTACTAAAGCAAGTACTAAATGATTGCACAGTAACTGTGCAGTTGGGCACATGTGTAGATGTGTCCAATAAGAAATAGCCTCTACTTTGAAAACATCAGCTCTGTGACTGGCCCTGTAGGTGCTCTAAATGGAGACAGATATATTGATAAAACAATCTTTATAGCACTTTTTATCACAGCAATTTCAATTCTAAGTCTTCTATTTGCTGTGATGCGAGGCACAAATATTGAAACCTGTCATGAGGTGGGGAACTAGGAAAAATTGTTAAATAAATACTTTATATTTTTTCCCTTTCTGATTATTTGAGCAGTTGCCTGATTGCATTCATATTGTATATATGAGGTTCAGGTTGTATATAAAGCAACACTGAAAACTGAGAGTGTTTTGAAAAAAACAAACAAAAAGTTTTCCTTTTCAGACTTGTTCTCTGATTGAAAAACTTCTCAGTGCTTTAACATTTTTATCTGCTTGTTAAGATAGACTGTAATAATTAAATGGATCTACAGGCTTGAATGATAAATTTTAGTAATAAGTGCACTGGGATTTACTATGACCTTATCAAGTGGGGTTAGCCAGTCATTAATTCAGATAACACAATTTATTATCATAATCTTTTGCTTATGCTATTGTTGGGCATACCATTCATCCTCATTTGCATATGCAGATACAGATGCTATCATTTCATTAATTTTAATACTTTTCCTTAATCCCAACCAGATTAACATTGTGCCTTAAATTTCCGGCAATATATATTTGAAACAATCGATTAGTTACCTATTTTTACTTCAGCAAGATTGAATTATAATGAATAGAAAATAATAATTTAAATGGACCTGTTGTAAAATAGAAACTAATTGATGCCTAGTACTGAACACATATATGAACATGGGTCCCACAGGGTTTGGTCCTTGGACCTGTACTCTTCAATATCTTCATCAGTGACTTGGATGTGGGTGTGAAGTGTACTCTGTCCAAGTTGTTTGTGGATGATACTAAATTGCGGGGTGAAGTGCACACTCTGGAGGGTACGGAATGATTTCAGGCAGACCTGGACAGGGTAGAAAAGTGGGCAATACACAATAGGATGGAGTACAACAAGGACAAGTGCAGAGTGCTGCACCTAGGGTGCCACAATATCCAGCACATCTACTGGATGAGAAGTGACCCTCTCAGCAGCATAGAAGTGAAAAGGGATCTTGAAGTCATATTGGACTCCAAGATGAACGTGAGTTGTCAGTGTAACAAAGCTAACCGCACTTTATCATGCATCAGGAGATGCATGACAAATAGAACCAAGGAGATGATACTTCCCCTTTATGCGGCATTGGTCAGACTGCTGTTGGAGTACTGCATTCAGTTTTGGATGCTGTACTTCAAGAAGGATGTTGATAGACTCAAGAGGGTCCAGAAGAGAGCCACACATATGATTAGGGGCTTACAGGATAAGCCCTATGAGGAGAAACTGAGGGACCTGGACCTCTTCAGCCTCCGCAAGAGAAAGCTGAGAGGTGATCTTGTGACCACCTACAAATTCATTAGGGGGAAGCAGCAAGGGATTGGAGATGCTCTGTTCACCACAGTGCCTCTTGGGGTAACAAGGAACAATGGTCACAAACTGACAGAGAGCAGATTTACACTAGATATTAGGAAAAATTTCTTCACGGTAAGGATGGCCAAAATTTGGAATGGGCTTCCAAGGGAGGTGGTGCTCTCCCCTACCTTGGGAGTCTTTAAGAGAAGGCTGGATAGGCATCTGGCTGGGCTCATCTTACCCCAGCACTCTTTCCTGCCTAGGCAGGGGGTCGGACTCAATGATGTGTTCAGGTCCCTTCTGACCCTAGCATCTATGAATCTATGAACTTACATAGTCTATGTGCATATATGTATATGCACAACATATACATAACACAGGTTATATGCTATACATACTATATACATTTTCAGAGAAGTTTTTTTAATTTCAGTAACTACTAAAGTAGATGAAATTATGCTAATAAACATTCTACATTTCAGAGCATTGTGATTACTGTTGGAGAGGGCAGGAACTGTGGAAGGTGTATGAAGACTTCATCTTGCATCTTAAATTAGAGTATTTGCTTTGCAAAGAGAGCATTAGTAAGAAAGCATTCTCCCCAATCATTTGAAAGGGTCTGTGATGGCTGTAGGTGTTGTAGGGCTTGCTGCCATTGTACCTCTCTTGGGTAATATCAAAACAGTACAAAATTTCCTCCTTAACCTTCCCATAATTCTGTGCGTCTCGTCGCGACACGTTACTGTATGCCACCTGTGCCTGTCCTACTAACAGTACCCCTAACTTGGCACCCCATTTTGATGGATCTAATCCTGCCACCATGGCAGCCCTTTCAAAACTCTTTAAAAATGCTTCAGGGTCATCTTCTGGTGTCATTTTTGGTGCCCAAAAATCTACCAAATGACACTGCATTAACTCCTGCTGTCTCAACAGCTGCTTGTCCACTGCCTGTTGCTGCTGGTGCAATAACTGCACAACCAGGCCCAAGGTCTGCTGCATGGCCTGTGTGCCTACAGCACCCCCTATTGGTGGATCTAACTCCATCGCTACCCCTGGGGTGGGTTCTGCTTTCCTGGCCAATGCACCAATGTGACAGCTGTAGGTGTTGTAGGGCTTGCTGCCACTGCCTTGAGCTCGTTTTCCCATGGGCGGTGACAGGGTGGACCTTGGCTTCAGATCACGTGGTCTGCCAGTAAGCTGGTTTTATGTTTCTCTCCTGCCACAACTTTGATGATATTATATTGCTAGGTGGCAATGCCCAAGGTGATCCTACCAGGTTTCAATCCCTGTTTTCTTCTATGGGGCTCCAAACCTCCCCTTTACCCCACCCCAGCCTCTCCAGATGGCACTTGTAATTTTCTGCAGCCAGATCTTAATCTTGCCTGTTGGTCTACTATTCTGCCCTCAGCCAACAGGATGACTGTTGGCTTTAGTTAGGCACACACCCTTCTAGGGGCTCACCTTGATCTGCACTCAAATATCCAAAAAAAAAGAAAAGAAAGCAAAACCTGATTGCTCTTAGTCTCTTTGTCTGATTTAGCACATTCCCCCTTCACCTGGGGTCAAGCTCTCATGTCACAATAAAAAAAAATCAGTTAATCCAGTCACTGCTCTGCACGGGCCTGCCCCAGCTTACTCATGAGTATTCACAGTCCCAATGGGATCTCTCCCATGTGCAGCGAGACTCTAACCTGAAAACAGCAATTCTTCTGGCCTCTGCCCCAGGTCTTCAGCTGTCACTCTGCTCCAGGGATTATCAGAAGCCTTGTGTGGGCAGACCTCTGCCTGCCTCCTTCTCTGGGTCACACTCAGATCATTTCTCTGGCAGGGTTCACAACTCTTGCCTGCCAGGACGCTCAGCCACTACTCTCTCTGAGGCTTGCAGGGATTGACCCCACTTTGCCCCTCTTCGGGGCCGGAAATACCTCTAAGCCGCCTCCCTCCTCCAATTGGAGCAAGATGCTGCTCTGGAAGTGTGGTGATTACTTCTCTTCCCTTCCAGTCTCCAGCTGCAGCCCCGCCGGCCCTCTGTGCTGTAAGTGTTGCTTGCTTTCACTTTCCCTGTCTGTTGCTGCTGGCTGCTTTTCTTCTCACGACCTACCCTGCCCCGCACATAAGGCACCTCGGGGCTTTTGTTTACTCTCTCACTCCTTCACAGGGTCCTTAAAAGAAGAGAAATAAATAGGGGAAAACAGAGAATGTAAAACTGATTTTAAAAACTTGCTCACCTTATTCTAATAATATTTAATTATCTTATAAACTGGAAACAAGTGCTTAAGATTCATATACTTTCTGTAATATATGCAGTGCAGAAAGGGTAAACTATTTATGAATACTGCAAAAATAATAGAATAAGAGAAATGGAAGAGTATTTAAACTTTCCTTAGTGCTTTACTAAATAAAGTTTAAGACCATATTGATCACACTCATTCATACTACATAGAACTAACTCATCATCTTAAATATTAACATTATTAACATCATTTAGTATAGTCTTCATCCTACAAATGTTAAAAGTGCATTCAAGTTCAGATAATATGCTTTTACTAAAATATTTGATCAGAAGATATATGGTAGCCACATCAATAAAACTAGACACTTTTTTTCACAGAATTATGACATAAGTTTTCATGACGTTAGTAGAGTTACACAAGAGAGGAACGCTGCCCCTTGACGTTTGCAAGAGAAGAGCAAATTAATCTTCTAATTTTAGAGTTGTAAGAACCAGAATTTCTTATGCATTTGTTCTTCCATTTTAATTCCAATAAAGAAAAGATATTGTTCTTAGTTTAACTTAAGGGCCAGATGCAGACATTACTCTTTAACCAGTATAAGTGTTCAGAAACTGGCCTATTCCTGTAACAGAACAGAAGTTCAGCACCCACAGACCGGTTTAAAAATGGTGGAACCCAGTCTAAGATTTGTTTCCTTCTTCTCCCCCTCTCACCACCACCAAAGGGTGAATGTGTGTTTCTGTTCAGTACTGAATGAAACTACGGCACTTACAGAAAAGCGTGTAACTTAGACCGATTCCACCTTGGGCTTTTTGAATGTCTGTACCTAGCTAACGAAGCTGTAGACTATATTCTGTGTTCTGTAAACTGAGATAAATCCGGCATGAGCTACCAAAATGAAGGCTTTTATTTTGGATTTATACTTGTATAACTGAAAATAGAATTGACCCATGACTCAACTGGAAATGCATCAGTTGGGCCTACTGTGATTAGTCACCTTAATCCAATCCTAACAAATCAGTGCAGCACGACTCATCAGTGATGATTACCTTTAATGCTGAGAGTAAATATGCACCGTGTCCATAATCCTTGAAAACCTCTAAAAGTTTGTAGAAGCTTAAAATAGTAGACTTGGGCCAACTTTGTTTCTTCATGATTTATATTAAACTCATCTTGTCTTCCTAGGGGAATTGCTATTCTAAGTTGTAATAATTACTGAAAAATCCTGGCCTACCCTTTCTGTTATTAGCCACCTGTGAAATGGTGCAGGTGACAATATTAACGACTCTGAATTTTGTTCAGGTTTTCCTAGCTTCTTAATGACTTTTGATCTCCTTCTTCCCACATTGTTTCTCAAATTTGTCAACACTTTCTATCACAGGTTCATCAGAATTTGACTCCATCACTGTATCAGAGGATTTTTTGACAATTCTGACACTGAAAGAAAGCTTGGGTCTGTGACCTTCACATGAGTATATTCTTGTTAGACTTCTTTTTTAACACAATTCTTATTTTTTTATCTGCCACATTCATTCTGTACTCTGTGCTAGCACTATCCCAGAAAGTATGAAATCATCTGTCATTGTTCTTTCACTTAAAAAAAAAGTCATTATCACCTAGTGATGATTTGGCCAGCTATTAGCCAGTTCAAATGGTCTATTCATCTATGTGGCTCTAAGGAAACTTCTGATGGTTAGCTCTGTCAATCTGTCACATTGTGTGACTATTCTCCTGCTCTGGTCTAGCACAGGGGTGTCCAGCTCACTTGGAGCCACCACCAGCATGGGGCTATACTGCACGGCTCAGAGCCAGAGCTGCGGGGTGGTGCTGCACAGCTGTAGTGAAAGAACAAGTGACTAACCCAGAGCAGCTGTGACATGCAGCACAACCCATAGCAACTTGCGGGGACCACTCTGATGTTTCAGGTTGCGAACCTGAGCAGGGCAGAACTGGGCCAGATCCGATCCATGGGCCATATCTTTGAAACCCCTGGTCTAGCGTTAAAGATATAAAAGAGAGCAGAAAGCATATGAAATAGATATAGAAAAATATGAATATGATTGTATGGGCCTGAATCTTAGATTTACAGTGTAGAACAAGGAATTCCAAAATTACACTTTTCTAACAAGGTTTTCTAGCTCTCCTGCTATGATTTGTTAAATTAATAGCAACGTTAATGTATACGGGTAATAATAAAATAAGTTGCACAACTGAGGTACTTTTCTAATAGGTGTTTACATTTATGTTTGAATGGGAGACAAACAGTTTTACTAATGCTAATCTTCTGTCACACTAGGCTCAAATCTTGAGCCAGAACCACTGCTTTAATAATCTTTCTCCTAGGAATCACTACTCTTTATTTTCAGATCAGAATACCATTTTATATAGCTAAACACAATAGTAATTATGCAGATGCTCAGTATTTCCATGCCATCAACATATTTTTATTAAAACAAACAAACAAACCAAACAAAAAACCTCTGCTCTTTATTTTGGCTGAAGAAAAGATGAAGCTCCTGGCATTGTTTCAAACATTTCCTTTTACTTTGCATGTATGGATACCAAATTGCATTGTTCTGAGTACTGTTCCTATGATTGGCAATGGACAGCAGAATAGGTCTGTAGTTAAGATCTTGCCAAATCTACCTGCATGCCTGTACTCTGGAACACTGCTCATTTACTTAAAGGAAACAAGAAACAAGCAACATGCACTAAAAAGCTGCATGTGATCTGCACTCAAAAACTTAAGGCCTCAACAATGAGACATTGGAGGTGCTATTTTAAAACACTACATTTAATGCTTTGATTTTCTGAAATGCAACATTAGTTGCACTTCAGAACATTAAGATATCTGCAGTACTGGATGGCTGGTGAGGATGGAGGTATCTAATTATTGCAAATACATCACGGTGTTTTCTTGAGTTGGAAGTATTATGGAGCATCCCCAATCCTGGTGAAGCAAAATATGAAACCCAGTAGAACACTTCATATTAAATACAGGCCTATGGGGCCATACAAGTTTCGGGGAGCCAGAAATAGATGCTGGGAGAAATCCTGGCCCTACTGCAATGCATAAGTGTTTTGCCATTCCACCTACTCCACTTCAGGATTATGTCATGTTTATGTACATTACACTATTATCAGCTGATAATGCAATGTTATGACATTATCTAATATTATATAGTAATATAATATATATAAAGTTAAACTTAATAAAAATAGTAACTTGTACTGTACATAGAGGCAGACAAAGCAAGTAGGAATTGGGATGTTATACAGAATTCCAATAAAAAAATGAATAAACAGAAATAGTTGTATAGTTAATTACAAAAGCTTGCTTTTGTACAAATTCTCCAAGGCTTATAAAGACTAGTATTCAATAATTAACCTGTGTGTCTATGACATTAAAGAATTCTGTGTCTACCCACATGTAACCCAGATATTCACTTATATATTTTATAAACCATGTTAATGAATCTATATATATATATTTAAAAATCAAGAATTGTTTTGTTTATAGTGATGCTTCTTAATTGCTTATGTTTCAGCTTTGAGGTTTAATTAAAGATGGGCTAATTCATCTGAAAATAATTTGGGTGATGATACATTTAGGGTATTCATTGCTTGCCTGAATACTTCCCACTTATATTTCTTCAGCTTAACAAAATAAATTCAAGTGGAATCACTCAATATATGGTTGCCTTCACATCATGTGGGGATCATAGAAGGAACCATACGCTAATGTACAAAAGGATATAAGATTTCACTGTATTCTTACTTCCTCTTTCATTTTCTCTCTCCTTGCTTCAGCTTCTCTTTGAAACATGTTATTTGTCATATTGTATTACATATGAAAAACTGTGTTTTGTTATCTCTACAAAATACTACTATGAGACGTGTTTTGCTATCTCTACAAAATACTGCTATGAGAAGCATCAATTTACTTTCATGTGTATCTTTATGGATATTTTTAAATGAATGCTCATGAGAAAAAGAGCACTTGAAGCCATACAAATGAACTAGTGAAATGAAGGGTAGTCAAATGCTTTGTCTAAATCTTGAAAAGAGAGTGGTTGCTTCATGGATGGGAGCTATGCACCAAATCTGTTTTTGTACTTAGATGTTTATGTGATGTATGTGTGCATGTGAATATGGATGCATGCATGCACACACAAGTGGCAAAATCCTGGCTCCACTATATAAAAAAATTGTTTTGACACTGAGGGAAAGTGGGCCTAGATTTCATTGGGGGTGCCTTCTTATTTGTTTTCATTTGAATAAGAAATTGATGACTGGAACCAGGTATATTCTTATGTATTCATGGAATTCATGGACTATGTATACAGGGTCCTCTATGAACATAGTAACAAACAAAAAGTTATCAGGTAGCTGTCCTGCTTAGAAATGGTCAAGGATTGTAATCCAGGGAGCTCTGTGCCTTAGAAGCTATGTGTTTCCTCCTTTTTTGACAGCCTGCTCCCTTCTACCAGAAATGGTCAGTAAAACATCAGTGGAAGCATTATCTGTCAGCAAAATGCAGTTCCATCTAAAATTGTATTATTTTTGCCTATATTTCCTTTTGGAAAAAAACTAAAAATGCTGCAACAATATGAAAACATCCTGATGTTTTTGGAACAGAACATGAAACTTTTTTCATTTAGAAATGACTCTTATTTTTGTATTATAGTGTATGCAACAATATAATACAAAATAAACAATGAAATGGTTGGATTTTGTCCAAATGAAATACTTTGATCTATTCTAAACAATATTTTTCTTAATTTTATTTTGTGGGGAATTGCTAAATGTTTATGTGTTCACAACAAGAATCATCTGAAGCTAAATTTTGAAATCTTAAAATGCTTCATGAAACAGAATCTCTGTCTTCCATCCATTTCCAGTTTCACTTCTAGCACACTGAAACATAGGTCAATATACTTTAACTCCCATCCACCATGCAGCTTGTTGCCTCGGCAGGTCACTATCAGAGCCTCTGCTCAGTCAGGCCCAGCCGGACTGAGCTCGAGAGCTTCCATACCTGACCTTGATCCTGGGCTAATGCAACTGCCCTACTTCTCTGTATCTGGACTGGCCACAGAGAGCTCCACTCAGCCCAAATCCAGCCCAGGGGCTATATCTTTAGTTACAAACCAATATTGTGTCAGTGGTGGGTCAGCTGTATTGAAATATGTCTCGGCATATCCTATCTGATAAATGAACAGTGACAGATATCACTCTTGATCACTGTCCTGCAGGATTGGGCCTTTGCCACTCCCAATTCTGTGAGACCGGAGGTGTTACCTGGGGGATGCATTTGAGGTGTGGAGAAAGGAAGCCCAGGGACCTCACTTTGTGCTTGAGGACACTTGTCCCAGGTCAGGGCCAGTGCCATTGAGGATCAGGCTCTTGAAGCCTTGAAAGGCCCTACCCAGGACAGCTGGAAAGCTCTGGACCCTGCCCATGACACCTCCACCAGGAACAAGGGGCAGGGACTTCTGTTCTCTCAGGTTTTGTGCCACCCTAAAAATTTCTAAGGCAGCACAAAGGCGCTATATAGGATTTACCACTTCCTCAACTTTGGCAACACAAAGTCTCGCCTCAGCAATGAATATCTTCTAGCAGAATATCAGCTCTTTGCCCAAAGCACATTTCAGGTTCAGAAGAATATTTTCAAAAGTGTTATTTTTTTTCCTTAAGAAGTTAGCGCTGCCAGGAGGCAAAGCAGAGATCAACGTTTGCTGCAGAGTTCCAGGAATGTGATAGTAAAGACACACTGGAAATTATGATGTTACTGAAAGAAGGAAATGTTGTCATAGTTAATATGATTGGTCACTAAATATGAGGAAAAGAGTGACCAGATTTGTGCACTGGGATGACAATGATTAATAACAATACTACTAATAGTAATGATCATCTGGACTGTGGTAGTATCTAGGAGTCCCTACACAGACCAGGATCCCACTGTTCTAGCTACAGAACAAGTACAGAACAGAGAGTTTATAGTCTAATGAAGCAACAACCTTAGTAGAACATCTTAAAAATGCAGTGATTCTTTTCTGCCACCCTTTTACATGTAGAAAACAAGAAAAAAAAAGGACTACACAAGCTGTAAGGTGCTGTATAACATGGTTATGGCACAGTTAGTCCCATATCACAAAAAAAATCTCTGTAATGGGGTAAATGGGAGCGGTATTATAAGCACATCAGAGCTGATAAACAGAACAAGGATAGATTTCAGTTTCTTCTGAGGATGAACAGTGACTAAATGGATACCAAGCAAAATGAAGATCAGATGGAGGAGACCTTTTTAAAGAGCTGTTTAATACATCTTATTAAATTGACCTCTGTATTAAATTTACTTATTTATTTGATTTACATGCTGCATTATAATCAGATAGAACATGACAATAGAATAATAAATAATAACCCCACAACTATACCCCAACATGTAACCCAGTCTACTAACAGTCTTCCCAAATAAGTCTTACTGTGTACAAGGTAAGTGCATATCTTTATGCAAGAATCCTGGCTTTCTCTGTTTAAAAATTGCAAATTCTCTGATTTAAACCCCCCCTCCCAATTCTGTGATTAAAAAACCCCAAATCTGTGTTTTTCTGCTATTAAAATGAAACACCACTATATACATAGGTCTCAATTTAACACAATATTGTATTGATATATTTACAATTTTAAAGTAATTTGGAAGCATACCAGTGCCTCAATAATTATAATAAATTAATGATAAATACCTATATATTTTGGCATTTGATTTTGTGTTTTTTTATCATAGAAAATCAGAGCTCCCCCTGCTTTCTTTGTTCACTAGGACATGGGTCCAGTTGTGGCTGTGCCCTTACTCTCCCCTCCCCTCCCCTCCCCTCCCCTGGCCGCTTTGCAGTGCTGAGCAGCCCTGATATGCTGGTGCCCTGCCTCTGCCATTGCCCCTCACTCTCAAGCCACAGACCCTTCCCAGTGCCCCTCACTCCTGACTCCCAGCCTTGCCAGTGCCCCTCACTCCTGACCCATAGTTTCCTCCCCCTCTGTGTCTGCTGGTGCTGCTCATTCCCAGTCCACAGCCCCCTGGCAGGATGCAAGACATATACCTCATGGTACATCCTGTGAGTAGCTGAGGAGTCCATCCCACAGTGAAATGAAATACATCACTGAGACAATTTCAGAATGATTAGTTGATTTACTTCCAAGCTATCATGAACCTTACAATATTACAACTCAATGTTGAAGGTCTTACAGTCTTCAAGATTAATATACTTGAGCATCTGAATAGTGAGTACAAACCAGATGTGATCTTCTTACAAGAGACTCACTGCAAAACTAAACAGAGATTTAAGATACCAGGCTATGTACTTGCAGACTTCATACCAAGTCAAGTGCAAGCCATTGCTACATTCACGTACTACAACCTACATTATCTTTTCCTCCAGAAGCATACACGACAACAGGAGATTGGATGGTCAGTGATAAGAATTGCAGATACTACTATCGTAAATGTGTACAAACAGCCTCTAGCACAGATAACCTGTGACATGATGCCAACTATGCCGACACCTGCTCTATTTGCAAGAGACTACAATAGCCACTGGAGCTACCCCTGGAACAATAAGAATGGAGAAACACTGGTCACCTGGGAAAATATCAGCAATGTATTGCCCATACCTGACCCTAAACAACCAAAGACCATCACATAGGATAGATGGGGCACTGAGACCAACCAAGACCTAGTGTGTTGGGCTGCCACACAATCAGAACCAACAATAATGGTAGTAAGCCACTTTCCCAAATCACAACACCACCTCATATTGATAATAACAACTACTAACATAGTCATTGAAACACCAAGCAAGCCAGCACCCAGATGGAATTTCCAGAAGGCTAATTGGTTATTACACTATGAGAAGACTAAGGATTCAGCATGTGAACTACCAACACCTACTGCTGAAAACATCAACAAGGCATACACCAACTTCACCTCCATGATCCTTACAACAGCC
>NW_017729031.1:74594324-74605002 GCF_001723915.1 Gavialis gangeticus
ACTGCTGAAAACATCAACAAGGCATACCCCAACTTCCCCCCCATGATCCTTACAACAGCCCATGACCCCCCCCCCCCCCAGAGGGCACCATAATAAGTACATACTCTGCTGGCATGAGAGATGCAGTAAACTACTGCAGATCATAGAACAATCACTTGATAGCATGGCTAGACATCACTCCACTGATGGCTAGAGCTCCACCTAAACAGGATGAAGAGGAACAGGTGGCTAGATACTATAAAAAACAGACATGTTGCATTCAAGCTGAAAGGCTTGGTCAACCATCAAGAGATTAACTGGAGAGGGAAAGCCACAAAGACTTTGCCTTGTTCAAACAAATGCCATTGCAAGAGTATTAGTCACAAACAACAACCTTCCAGAATCAGATAGGAGTTTTGAAATGGTTATCAAGCAGAAAACCACACCATCCTAAAATTGCCAACAGCAAATCAAAACCTGAGAGCTACTTTTACTGAAGAAGAGTTGAAGACAGCACTATCTCACATTAAAACAGGAAACGCTTCTGGCCCTGACCACATTTTTCCTGAATACCTCATTAAATGTGGGCCTATAGCCCAAGACTGATTATGTAGCTTTCTGTTAACATGCATACATCATTGTAAGATAGCAAAAATCTGGTGCAAGGCCAGCATCATTGCAATACAGAAGCTAGGGAAAGACCTGGCAGATCCAAAGAGCTACAGACCCATATCACTTCTATCAATGGTTTATAAACTCCTAGAGCAGCTTATTCTGAACTGGATCACACCAACTGGTGATCAACAGCTGCTGCATGAGCAAGCAGGTTTCAGAAGAAACCAGTCAGCCCTTGACAGTGTGGCAGCTCTTACAACTGACATCGAGAGAACCTTCGAGAATTGAGAAAAGGTTGGAGTGATTATAGTTGGCCTAACAGAAGCCTACAATATGGTCTGGCACCCAGGCCTTTGGTATAAGCTACTTACCACTCTACTATACAGAAGTCTTGTTAACTTTATCACGGAGATGATCTTGAATCAGTTCTTTACTCTGAGTACATCATGTGGAAAGACAAGTTATCACAAGAGACTCAGGAATGTGGTACCACAAGGCTATATCCTAGCTCCCACCCTGTTTAACATCTACATGGCAGACTACATAAGCACCACATTTACCAAATATATGTATGCAGATGATCTGGCACTTGCTGCTGCCGGTAATAACATATCATCAATAGAGGCCAAACTGAACCATGACATGGAACTCATAGCTCCCTACCTAAAACATTGGTGTTTGAAGTTGAATATACAGAAGATGATCTCAACACTTTTTCACCTGAACAGTTGTGCCACAAATGCCAAGATATGAGTTGTTGTGGAGGGAAAAGAGTTACCTTTCAAGAAAACACCAGCCTACCCGGGTATCACTCTAGACAGAAGCTTAACCTTCCACCACTACCTGGAGTACAAGGTGGCCTCAAGGGCAGCAGCCATTAAAAAATTAGCTTGTACAATATGGGGATCCAACTTCTCTACCTTGAGAACAACTACACTAGCCATGGTATACAAACCAGTGGACTACACTAGCCATGGTATACACTCCAGCAGAATAATGCCTCCCTGTGTGGACAAATAGTGCCCACACCCACAAATTGGACAGTGCTCTGAATTCTGCACTGCAAACAATAAGTGGCTGTCCAGTATAGACAGAATAGGAAAACATGTTAATCTTGGCAGGAATCTCCCCTCATAATATCAAGAGGTCTGTAATACTACTTGACTTGGCAATCAAAGCCAAACAGGAAAACCATCCACTACATGACATGATAGAAAAATACCCAATGCACAAATATCTAAGAAGCAGAAAACCCCTACTAGTATACACCAGAAACACCATAGAGGAAGCAGAAGGCACCATACTTTCAGCATGGCCCCAGAGAAAGTGGGAAGAGTAATGGAATAACAATTACACCCCACTACACAACTACATACAATTACCATCTTCACACCCTCCTGGTCAGAAACTCCCATATAAGGCATGAGTAAATCTGAATCAACTGCAGTCAGGCTATGGAGCCTTGAATAAAATCAAACATAAAAATGAGCCTTATAAACTCACCATTGTGCTCCTGTGGCAAAGGAGATCAGACAGCCCAGCATATACTGACTGCCCCCTATATGGTCCACCAGAGGGAGCAAACAGTCTGAAAAACTGCAGTAATATTGACAGATCTACTCTTAAATGGTTGGAAGAGTCAACTTTCTGAAGTCATCCACCAGAAGAAGAAGAAGCCTCCTGGCCTTGCCGGTGCCCCCTCACTCCTGACCCACAGACCTCTGCCCTCTCTGGTGCCCCTCACTTCCCAGCCACAGCCCCCCTCCCAGCCCTGACATTGCCCCTCACTCCTGACCAATAGCTCTTTGCCCCCCCATCCCTGTTGGAAGGGGGTCCCCAAGTGCTCCTGTCTGACCTGGGCTGAAGTGCAGCAGCTGTGGTGGCTCCGATTCATGCAGGCAGTGGCAGATTAAGTCCCTCCCTGGCACAGGCTGAAGGGAGGAGGAGGGGAGGCCTTTAGCACCCTGGGCTGGGGCTCCTGTGCCATGCCAGGTAGCCTGGCCATGGTCTCTCACTTTTCCACCCCCTGGGGCAATGTCTCCTGGCTGCCCCACCCCTGAGAGCACAGGCACTGGCCCTGGTGCTGCTGGCCTGGTCACACATCTCCCTGCCACTCCTGAAGGGTGTCCCTCTCCCCTTCCCCTACTGGAGGGGCAGGCACCTCTTCCATAGCCCCTCTGCCCTGCCATAGCCCCAACACCTGGACACCTTTCCGCAGCAGCAGCAGGCACCCCACCCCACACACAGACACATTGATCCCCTAGACAAACACACATATACACAGACACACCCCGCCCCCCAGCTCTCTGGACAGTCCCCAAGCCCTGGCCCTCCAGTCGTCATCCCCCATAGACTTACCTGCTTCCAGCTGCCAGGGCTACTCCTGCCATCCTTCCTGGCTGTATGCTGGCTGTGTGTGTGTGTGTGTGTGTATGTGTGTGCGCGCACACATACGTGGTGCCCCCTGCCTCCAATATCCTTTCCTCACTCCCAGTGGCCCCAAACAGCTCCTTGCAGGGTGGAAGGGGAAATCTGAGGCTTCCCATGATTTTCTCCTTTAAAGAGGAAAATCCACATTTTTTCTCCTTCAGATGAAAAAATACACATTTTGCGACAACAAATTGAAAACCTAGATCCCTGTCTTTATGTTACCTTGTGTGCTCTTGTGTCAGTTGCTATGGTACCTTTTATTTGTTTAAAGCATCTATCAGTTAGGCTAGGTACCGACATTGCACTTTTTCTGGTTTAAGTGGCTAGAAATTGGTTTATACCCATAACAAAAAAGAAGTTCAGGGAACACAGACTGGCTTCAAAATGGCAGATCCTGGTCTAAGATAGACCTGCATCCATGTAGTGTCATACTTACTCAATCTAGGTTGGACCAGGCTATCAAATGCCAGGTCTGATCTGAAATAAGGTAGGTCACTGTCTGCTCATATCCCAGTTGACTGTGTGGCCCTGCAAGTGTCACTTTGCAGGGAGCCTGATTCGCTGCTCCAGCTGAGTGCCTAGCCGGCTCCACCCCTGAGGTCTCCAACTGTCAGCCAGGCAGGAGAGAGGCAGGGGGGAGTGGGGCTCACAAGCTGCTAGGGGGAGGTGGTGCCAGTGGTGAACCCTCCATTTTTGCCTGGGTTTTGGGGGCAAGGAGTATCCCTGCCCTGTCCCAAGCCCTGGGACCCTGTGCTGCAGTGACTTTAGGAAGGACTTGGTGGATTCCCCTGCCACTCCATGCCCCACCCTCACCGCCCCAACACCACCTCCGGAGCAGCTGTGGGGATCTGGTCCATGGAGAGGGACAGGGGCAGCTATGCAGCCCCTGGTGAGGGGCAATTTTAGCACTGAGAGGGGGGTGGGGGAGGGAGGGGAGAAGCAGGTCTCTGTGCCAGGCTGATCTGGCAGCCATCTCTCACCTGTCTGAGCTGAGCCAGCCCAACTGGCAGCAGTTGCCTCTTGAGTGGCAGGAAGGGTTGGTGGGGGAGGTGTTCACCCAGGTCCTCAGATTGTGGCTCCTGTTCCAGCACTGGAAGCTCCTTTGCCTGGCAAGGGGAGGGGGGTGGGCAGCCCTGCCCCTGTGGCTGCAGTGCATGGCAGCAGGCAATTCTAATGTGGGAACAGGGGCTGCAGCCCAGGGAGGTGGGTCAATCCCTGCCAGGCTTGCCTGCCACTTGAGGAGAGGGGAGGGGATAGGGGGAGGGGAGTTCTCTAAGTCCTTCCTGGAGCTACTTCAGTATAGAGTCCTGGTGTTTGGGACAAGGCAGAGGCACTCTGTGCTCACCCCGACCCAGCTGGGAATGCAGGGTGCACTACTGGCACTACCTTCCCACACAGCGACTTGCAAGTGCCACTCCCCCTTCCTCTGTCCTGCCTGGAGTGGACCTCTACAGCTCCACTCTGGACGAAGCCCAGGGACCCCCACGCCACTGAGCAGGGTGAGCATGCTCCCTTCATTGCTTGTAAGCAGCTGCCAGCTGCCTGACAGATGACAAGGCAGTGGAGGAAGGCACGTGTCTGACAGCCAGTGAGGGATGGTACAGCTGCTTGGCTGTGCTTGGGTGCCCTCAGCAATACCTGGCACCTGGGAGGCATGCTTCAGCACCCCCATCTTCTGGCCTTGGCCAGTGCAGGCATCTGCCTGCTTTTGCCAACAAAAAAGGGAACGTGACTTCGGATTGCTAACAGTCCAATTTACACAGTTTGAAGAAATGTGCATAGATTAAATCAATTCCATTTTGGGCTTTTTGACTGTCTGTACTTAGCTTCAGCATACAAATCTTCTACTTGTCAGATTTAATCTCCTTTTCCCCTCCTAGATTTATTGTTTAATGAATTGGCCTGTTAATAGTTCGGGTATTATATTAAAAAAGTATGCAGTGACCCATTGATTCCTCAGTGGTGGAAAGATTTATGTTTACTTGTAATCTCGTTTTGACCATGCACGACTTAGGTCTTGATATGGTGGACTGTAAAACAAAAATAAAATGGAGAAAAGCATATATATACACACACACACGTATATATGTATGTGTGTATATATAGATATGTGTGCATATGTATGTATGTGTGTGTATATATGACCAGATAATAAGTGTTGTTTATTGGTTGAAACATGAGTCTGAATCTGAACTTACTTATACACATGTTTATTTTTTTTTCATGGTGGAGAGACCTGCATCATTGGGGCAATCAGTGCACTGTCCCAAAAGACATGGTTGGTTTGGACTACCAAGCACAATCTTCTCTTCCTTATAAGATAGAAAAGACTAATTCCCTGAAATGTCATCCCCACTTCACAGAGCTGTGAAAAGTTCTCCCCATCCCCTATCCAGTATTGTACTCTACAGGAGAAGCAACCAGTACTCTAAAAGGAATGACAGAAACAGTTGTGTAGCCTTGTGAGAAAGCATGTTTGCTCACTAAATGTAGAGTATGCATAGTCTAGTACTACATTTTTTTTGACTCCATGCTTTTATTTTTTCTCTTTATTTCTACTTTTTTCAGCACATTGCTATTTGAGACCTTGTATATTGTTTTCCTGTTAGGTACAGTATTTTTACATAGAAGATTGCTAATGTTAACCTGACCTAGATACCTCTTCTGAGTCAATGGGAGCATTCAGATAAGTGTGCATGTGTGTGTGTAGGGGGGTGTTTCCTGTGGCACAAATAGCATCGGCACATATTTGTGCCACTGCTTTTTGCTCCAGGGCTTATCCCTGCATGTAAACTCTGGCATGTGGCAAAATGACCTGGGTGGGATAGGGAAGGTTGAGGTCAGCACCTGTGAACAACCAAGTGTTCATTTAGAGCTGGGACAGCTTTCAACATGAGCCCAGAGTTGACTTGCAGCTATAACTCTGTAGCTATTATAAAAGGTCTTAACTGTTCTGCCACAACCCCAGTCTTGTTTGCAGCTATATACAAATATTACAAGACTCAATAAAATGCAAGGGGGCTGGGGTGGCATGACATGGCATGGGGGTTGAGACACATGGCTGATCACCCAGAGGTTGCATGTTAGAGGCCATAGCACAAATGCTCATGGTGCAGCCTGCCAGATTCCAATAAATCTGTGCATTTTACTAAATATTGGGCACACCTACATGAGACACTACATCACCCTAGCAATAGCAATGAGCAAACAGCAAAGTAGCTTGTTGTAATGGTGATGTAATGTCAATGGACATGAACCGTGATGCTGATGCTACTGGTTAGTAGGTCATTGCTACTGCACAGTAGGGTCAGAAATGACCTGTGCACTGCTAGGACTGCACTGTGGTTACTGTGCACTTGTTATAGCAGTCTTTTAAAACTTGCTAAAGCAAGTACTAAATGATTGTTCAGTAACAACTGTGCAGTCTGGTGCACTTGTCGATGCATCCACCTTATCCCAAGGATGTGAAAAAAGAAGGATATTAAATTAAAGTTTAAAACACACACAACCTAGCAGCAGAGGAAAAGCTGACCACGCTGAGCCATTGATGAATGCCTCTTGTTTTGGCAAACAAAACTATGTGTTGTTAATTTAGTGAGTGTCCTCAAAAATTCATTTCTAATATCTTAACACTGGGCATTAAGTGCAGGCCTTTGATGGGCTCTATTCTTTGTGTGTATACCCTTTTATATTTCCTATTAAACCAAGATGGATTTGCTGTGGTATGATTCACTTTACCACAGAATGTGATCAGAAGAGGTATGGCTGATAAATGAATAATTATAATTACAGCTATAAGATTTAGTGATTACACTAGTCTGAAGAATACATTAGTCATCCATTGACACTTACAAATTTAAAATGTTTTGTGACCCACATGGAAATCTGAAAAAGAAAACAGTTTTTTGACAATACATTGTAACATTTATTTATAATACCAGATTTATTACAATAGCAGCAGCATCAACAGATGGAGTGATAATTTATGAGTGATGAGTGTTCCCCTTATCCAATTCTTAGATCTGGGTTTTACAGCTAAGCTGTCAATGATTTTGAAAATACCTAAAAGGGTTTCATAGTTCTTTTTCAAATTTTCTCATACCATTAAGTGGAGACCACTGCTTATTTTTTCTTTTGATCCGCACAGATTTTCATTCCTCTTTATTTCAAATGGGCTTCTTTCAGATTTGAAGAATATGTGTATAGGTACGCATACAGAACATAGGCAATATATATTAGCTTCTCTTGAAAACACCTTTAATTTTCTTCCATGTTGAAAGACTTTGTGAGGATTATTTTTGGCATAGTAAGAAGAGTGCTAACTGACTGATTGCATACAGTAATAATATTTCTGTTGCCCAGAAAGCAGCAATAGAATACAAAGTGGACATAAGGGCAAGTGGACAGATCCAAGACTCTGGTCCCCAATGGCTCTGGTTATTGCAGCTGGCATGGGAGGAGATCATTTGGCCTAGTTAAAGGGTTGGTAGATATTACTTAATATAGCAAGAGACCCACATTGTGTTCCCAGATCAGGGCTTAAAAGGTAGGGAAAGGAAATACAAATATGAACAAAGACTGCAGAATCAGGATGAAGAATAAGTAGTAGACCTCGTGTTACATAAAAAGCTAACATTTATCAAAACAAGGAGGAACCTGCTAGTGGAATGTATCTACTAGTGACCTGGATCTAGCCTGCAGAGCTGTGTCATCTGACCCATGGGGTTCTCTACAGGTAAAAAATTTGGCAGCAAAGCACTAATAACAGCATTATTTAGCATGGTTCCTGGATACATAGCAATTAACGTTACCAACACTCATCCCATCACCAAATTTCCAACCCATGGGGAGCTCTATCAGTTTTTGGACCAGCCCCACATGCTGGACTGGGGCCATGAATCATCTCTGCACCACTCATCTGGCCCTGGAGGGCATCTCCTGGGGCCAGATGAGTTGGGCACTACTGCAGTAGTCTCATGTGTGGAGAGGGGTGTATCTTTGTGTCTGGCCCCTCATTGGAGAGTGTAATGCTAAGTAACACTGGGAACTAACCTTCACATTTTCTTTTTTTGTATGGGATTAATGAATACATTCAGTTTAAAGGAGACCCTAGATTTAGTTCTAATTGGCTTGCTCATACTTCTTTACTTTCTAATTCAGAACCTAAAATTTTATTAAGCAACTATTAATTGATTTGCTGTATCTCATATTTATAACTCCTGCATTAGCATGTGTTAATTAAATTCAAGTCCCTAAACATTACCATAATTTTACATTATGAGTAGTTGCAAAAGCATGGTAAGATGAAAATACAGTCCTCTGGAAGTTTGTATCATGAAGGTCATATGTTCAACAGTACTAATTATGAGTCACTTTGGGATGGAATTACATTATTTTAATGTTACCAACTTTTTGTTCTCTGCAGCACAGAAGAGATTTACTCAACTATTGCACTAGATGTTAATGATAACTTATTTTCGATAAGATAAAATGTACTTACATAATATCTAATGTGTACTAGAGACACTTTAAGTAAATCATTTTCTGGTATACAAAGCCATTATCATTGTGAGCCATAACAATAAGCTTTAATGAAGCTTTCATCTTGTCTTCTTTTTGAGTGCCACTAGCATTGCTCTTTGTTTATTGGGTTCCTTTCTGCTGATCTGGTGCTGAAATTAGAGGAAAAAATGCTCCATTTAAAATAAGTGATGCATCACAGGGCTAGAGACGTGAGGACAGATTGCCTTATGTTTAAGAGACTGGACAGGGACCCAGGAGCTGTCAATTCAGTTCCTAGCTTTGGCACAGATTTCTTTTGCAAACCTGGGCTAATCTCTGAATCTTTCTGAGCCTAGGCTCTATTTCTGTATAGCAAGTACAAGTGATACTTCTTGTGCCTGTATTGTCTACCTAAAGCTAGTTTGTTGCACTGGCTCAGGCTCTAAAGGGCAGAAGTTAGATGCGGTGTCTAAGAAGCAGACCAAAGTTCAGATTTTGATTCAGTAAGTGAACTGGTGGAAAAAGTAATTTGTGAAGAACCTAAATCTGGAAGAAATGCCTTTTTCTGTATTATGGTCATCTCAGGGAAAGAAGAATAGAGCTTGGGCTTTCTCACTCCCTACCTACCTGTATGAAAGAGGGACTAGCATCCTTGTGGTAACTGCTGCAACCTACACTGATACCAGCATTAAAGGCTTCTTGTACTGCGGGGGAAGGAGTACTACACATTTCCTGAATTGGTACCTGAGCCACTTCACACAACTAATGGAGTGATATAATAATAAAAATAACAATAAAAAATATTTAAAACTTTATTCTACTTTTAGCAGAACCTAAAAGGCTGTCACTGAATGTCACCTTCAGGAAATGAAGGCCTAAAAAATGTGGGATTTAATTTTGGAGAATAAAAGAGTTAATAATGATATTTTAGTCTGTTTAAAAGGATGATTTTTTAACCCTATGGAGGCCTGCAACTGAATCTGAGGTCTCAGACTGCTCATCTATATAAAGGACAACTTCAGTCTCTAAATAGTCAATAGACACAGGGCTTATCTGTTTCCTTATACTCCCTGATTGATTTTCTTATCAGGGAGGCTAAGACTTATTCTGTTTAAGATCTGGAAATGAATCACTTGGCTTTTGAAAATTCTGATAAGCCAGCTGTACTCTGATCATGATCCAAGTATAATCACTACATTATTTGACAACAGACAGTATTTTAACCCAGTTGGGTCTATGTTTTGGGAATCAAGATTCAATGAGAACAAGATCTCACAAACAAATTATGTGGCTAAGTTCTTCTTAAATCAAGGACCAGAAATGTCATTGTCATTGACAGGTAAGTCTT
The DNA here is from genome assembly GCF_001723915.1 of Gavialis gangeticus. Lineage (NCBI taxonomy): Eukaryota > Metazoa > Chordata > Crocodylia > Gavialidae > Gavialis > Gavialis gangeticus. Next base: position 74,604,199 of record NW_017729031.1, read on the forward strand.
TCATTAAAGCAGTTTGAAAGAATTATAGGACCATTATTTACTACACTGTAATCAAGAGTTTTACATTATTCTTATTATGACTCCCTCCTTTTCAGAAACAGATGAATAGTGCTGTATAAGACTCGGAGATTCTGATTTGCAAGTTATTACCTGAATAGTTTCTAGGTTTCAGATACCTCTAAGTATCAGGTTCAAGCAATCCCTAAATCTCAAAGCAACATTTTGATTAAACATAATCATTAGCATCATGTCAGAATAGTAAATCTTTGCTTGCTAGACTAAAATTGAGCTTCGTAGGGATACTTTTGAGGTTCATGAGATGAGTTTAAAGTTTGTTTGTGAACTATAAAACCAACTGTGAGACTTTAGACTTTGTGTTCTAAAGTTTTGCTTAGGTTTAGTAGTGAGATGAGCTTTAAAAAAATAATACCTGCTTCATGGTTCAACTAGAAAGTTGGAAAAAACACTTTTTTTTAAATTAGTAAAGGAGATTTAAAAAGTTAAATTGTGATTTAACTCTCTAAAATCAACTTTTGTTCTTCAAATACAGGCAGTCCTCGGACTTACAACACAGTTGGTTCCTGAAAACTGTGTCTTAAGTTGAAACATTGTAACTCAGAACCAATTTTGTCATAAGAAGCAGAAACAATGTTATAAATGGGGATTGGTTCCTGAACCAAGGCCCTATAACCTGTTTCCACCAAAAATACCCCAGAATTTTGTACTGAATCAATTATAGATGAATAATATACTTACATTAATGTATTTATATTGTAAATAGCAATCATATTGATTTGGAAGGAC
>NW_017729031.1:74610002-74610527 GCF_001723915.1 Gavialis gangeticus
GTATTTATATTGTAAATAGCAATCATATTGATTTGGAAGGACTTCTTTGAGGTGACTTTCATAGTTAGTAGGGTTGGAAGGGACTTGAGCAGATCATCAAGTCCGACCCCCTGCCACGGCAGGAAAGAGTACTGGGGTCAAACGACCCCAGCAAGGTGATTGTCTAGCCTTGTCTTAAAGACCCCCAGGGTAGGAGCCAGCACCACTCTCCTTGGAAGTTTGTTCCAGATCCTAGCCGCCCGGACAGTGAAGTAGCGCCTCCTGATGTCTAATCTGAATCTACCCTCTGCCAGCTTCTGACCATTATTTCTAGTCACTCCTGGTAGCACTTGGGGGAACAAGGACTCCTCCAGTGCCTGCTGGTCCCCTCTGACTAGTTTGTAACAGGCCACTAGATCCTCCCTCAGTGTTCTCTTGTGGAGGCTAAATAGGTTCAAGTCCCATAGCTTCTCCTCGTAGGGCCTGTCCTGCTGCCCCCGATCATGGGAGTGGACCTCCTCTGGACCCTCTCCATGTTGTCCACAT
>NW_017729031.1:74612924-74622038 GCF_001723915.1 Gavialis gangeticus
GCTCGTCAGTCTAGGCTGGGCTGTACTTGTGAGTGCTGCTTGGTATAGTGGTCCAAGGCTTCCTCCTCCCTTGTCTTCCCCTTCCCTCAACAAGCCTAGTTTAAAGCCATTTGTTGGTGCCAAGAGTCACACTGGGTACCAGGTGCAAGTAACATGGGGTGGGGGGTCAGGTGGGATTGGGGCGGGGGTTGAAGGGGTAGCAGGTCTACAAGAAGGTTGATGGACTTGGAGGGAGGAGTGGATAGGAAGAACACTGTCCCAGAGCTGGGGTAAGTGCTTTCCTAGCCCCAGGGCTGTGCAGACATTTGATAGATCCGGCTAACCTGTTCCCAATCTAAATTAGTTCATCTTCTCAAGTGAGACAATTTAGATTGGGCTGGCCATTTTTTTGCCCAATCTAAGCTCACCAAGTGTCTGTACAGATTGATACTTAGATTGACCTATTTATAGTTAGGTTGACCTAAGTGTAATGTCTGCATGTACCCTATATAAATTGCTGCTGCCCCATAAGCAGCAGCCTACAGGTGGCAACTTAAGGCTACCTGCCATGTTGCAAGCTAGAATTACTTTCAGTTTTATTTAGTTTAAAAAACAAAACAAAACAAAAAAACCCAACAAAAACAAGGATGATTTTAGTTTGACATGTTCAAAATATCTTTCCTCCCATAGGTAGGCCAAGGACAGCAGATGAAATCCAGCTAAACAGGGCAGCATGGATCATGAGCGTGATGCATTTATAATGGCAGGAGGGGTATTTTGTGAGTAAGAAAACTAGTATACAACATAATATTGGATGGCTCATGATACTTTTTCTACTGGTAAACTCCCCAGTGATCTCCAAATGGGGTGAATGCGATTGTGACTGCTGCATTTCTTTAGGCACAGTGGGGGCAACTATCAATAGCTGTCTGGGGATAGAGATCACACATTCTTTTGTTCTTGTTCTGTCCTCTAGCTATTCCTCCCATCTCTAAATAACAGGGAGTTGCTTGCAGAACTAGGCACAGCAGCTCTTCAGCAATCTGGCATCTGTGAGCATAGTCACAGAGGCTCATGAAGAGCAGCAAATTAACATAACTTTTCCTCTCTGCTCTAATGGGTTTCTGTCACTTAACTATCTAGGTCTCATAAAAAATATATTACATTCTAATAGAACATATAGGGTATGTGCATGCATGTGCACGCACATACCCTCAGCTTGTTACTATAGCTTAGCAATATTTACTTACTACAAACATATGGAGAACTTAAAGTGTACTTTAAGTTTCTTACAAACAAACAATAATATTGCTAAACTATAATTAGAAAGACTGAACAAATCCAAATAGTATTTACCAGCTTCTATTGTTTTGTAATGAGAGAAACTGTTAAATTATAGATTGTCTGCTACCTGGCTGACACCGGTTTACAGGTCAATAAATGCATTCAAAATCTTTATCTGTGAAGTACAGAAAAATCTATTTAAGTGTATGATCATGTGTTTGACAGCGAGTGTTGTTCTGAATGTTACTTCTTTTTCTAGATTATCATAATATTTTGTTAAAGTGTGTCTATAGTGTTGATGGTGATGTTATTTGCAGTAACATCTCTACAGTCATACCAACTACAGCACTACAAATGAAAGGCTATTTCTCCACTGTGGTTTGCCTTACATGTCATAACAGCCTACTGTTTGGAAAGTTTAAGAAAGTATACCTTGACTGGAACTAGTTATTTATTTCACTACTATTTATGAACCAATGTGTCCAGCAGTTGCATTGTGCCATTTACAGAAATCAAATGATATTGCCTTGTTTAGAATAGTGGCTAATAATGCCAAAGTTGACCATGATATCTGCTTGATTTTTAACTTCCGTCTCCTTCCCAACACCTCCCTTAAAGGGAGAAATAGTGTTTAATAATATTACAGAGCCTCAAAAATTAAATGCAAGCTAAAATAACAATGAGACAGCTAGGAAATACACTTTATTTTTTTAAACTATGAAAAAGTAATTTAACATCCTCATTGAGTAGCTTAATAGGCAGGAGCACTCTAGCTTCAAATGGATTTTAATGGGAGGGCAGAGACAAGAATAAAATCAATTAACGAATACTATAAATAGGTTACTAAAAACTTTCAGTTCTTCTTTTTTTACCCAAACCTCCTCCTTCCCCACCTCCAATGTACCTACATCAATAATAAAGACAATGAAAAAAAACACATGCACACAAGTATCAAATATTGCTACCCTTCAATGCTGTCCCCTCAAACAAAGATGACTTCTGGAAAGGCAAGGTTGTAACTAGAGAAATGGACTTTATATTTCACTTAAAAATAATTCGTTTGGAAATACAGACAGAAGCAACATTTCCAAAGATTCCTGTTGATTTGGAAGGCATTTTGGATGTGACAGAGAAGTCACATTCAAAAGCCCTACTTTCAGAAAATGCTGAGGGCCCAGTCTATGAAAATTAGCCGTTTAAATTGTGCCAAGCTGCATACTCCAAACAGAGGCATTCCAAATCACAGATCACTTTTTGAAACTCATGGCCATAATATTCCTGCCTTGGTGACATTCAAATTCAGTACATCATTTTTTTTTGCCATATATTTGGAAAAATCCAAATTCAGACTATGTATAAATTGCCATCACAAGTTTTCTGCAAGAGGGTATATTATTTGCATGGAAATAGAATATTAATGAATACTCCTGTGTGTATGGGATTGTTGGGAATAGTATAAATATAGGACATTGTTGACAGGTGCATTTGGAAATAAGAGAACATCCTTTTTCTATCATAAAGTACATCTTCGGCTGCACATAACTTAATCAACAAAATATGGACTTTACTTGTCAACATGCTAAAAGTTAGAGAAATGGTAGCATGGGGATACAAATGCCAGTGCTAATTGAGATCATGATATACTAAAATCAACTTGAGATTCTGTATGGAATGGTGCCAGATCAATAAAAAGTGATTGGATGTCGCATCCATGAATAATATTCCAGAATCTTTCCATCATAATGAATTATAGCTGAAAGATAGATGAATTCTCCTTTTACTGATGTACTTGAGATTATACAGCATCATCTGAAATACAGCCAACAAAGGCCTCACTTGGAATACTTAACCAATGAGCCACAGCTGTATTTCCCTTTGATGGGCAGTCAGATGTGTTGAGGAGACATCTGTATGCATCCATAACATCCTAAGGGCTGAGATATGAAAATGGAATGTGACACAAGAAATAGGAATGGTGTTGAGAGCATACACACTGCCAGATGCAAAAGACATGAAACTGTTAGGATTTTATCATTATATGAAGCCACCAGATTCAGATCAATGGTGGAAATCTGTCATTTGTTAAAAAGCAGTCAGGGTGAAAAAAAAGCACTCCCAGCAAAACAATGGCCCCTAGCTGAGGCTCTGGTTAACAGAAGAGAATGTGATTTCTTCTACTGTAAACTAGTTAATACTGAAGGGTTGGCAGGTGGGGACTAGCTTTCCTAGAATATGTGATAATATTGTAACCATGGAAATGGTCTACATAAACTTATCATTGAAACATCTCTGATGTTCTGTATGCATCATAGTTTCTTCATTTTTAACATTTTAAAGGTCAGTAAATTATGTTGTCCAATTATTCGGTGTTTGTTCTTTTAATTAATGCTATGCAGCCCTGTCCTTGATTACATAAGTCAATACAGTCTGATATTGAAGAAATCATGCCATATAGAACCACTCACATGGCAAAGTTCAATAAATACTAACATGGAACAAATTTATTTGGCATTGCTCTGAAGGGCAAAAGAGCAGAGATTGTTCTTCAAAAAATTTCCATTGAGCCAAGGTTAGTAAAGACAGTTACAGGACTTGCTGCTTTTTGTCATATGTCACTGGGCAAACATTTTCATATTCTGAGGATTTATATTTTCTGTATGTAAAGAGGACTCTTAGTTAAATAAGTAAATTATTTAGCATTCACTTTCCATGTAATGGGTGCTGAAGGGAAATTAGGAAGTGACTTTCCAACAAGGTAGAGACTAAAAAGAGAGATGGAGTCTTTAAATAATGAGACAGTTATTAGGGGAGAGCATAAATAAGGTAACAGAGGCAGGAGTGTGGCTCTGACAAATGTTTGGATCTTAAAAACCTGGTTTACAAGATGGTGGAATTTAGTCACTAAAGAACTGTAAGCAAGGAGTCACTAAAATAGAAGTCTGCATACCACACAAGTTACAGCTTAATGTTTTAAAATGTTTTCTCCAATGCTAAGTATTCAAAACTGTAGGAAATATATCCTGGGCCTGATTATCTCTTCTGGTGCTTGCACAGCTCTGCTTGAATTGAATGGGACATAAGGCCTGGATCCAGAAAACGCATGCAAGCATGGTCACAATTTTAAATATAGCCCCATAAAAGCTAGGGTTAAAGTTAAGCACATGCTTAAGTTGATTGCTGAATTGCACAATGGAAAGTTTGATTGGATCCCAGGAGTATTTCTTCCCTATGCCATGAAAATCCATGTTATTTTTAGAGCTATTATAGAATGATTCTTGCAATGGTAATATATCTAATTCATCTAGCCAGAGGTGTTCATCTGTCTCTGTCACTTTTAGATATTTTAGAGCAATTGCATGTGTGGTTGGCCATTTGAGACACTCTTTAAATTAATACATAGTTATAAGAACATCAATGAAGATATTACATATGATCATAAGCTATGGATATATGAATATATCTAACATATTAAAGTTGGATCCATATATTAATTTACAAGTTATTATGCTCATGAATAACTTACAATTAGTGTTTCATTAAAATAGCTATTGTTTATGTGTAAATGTACTGTTAATATGCAATGCCTGGATGCATGTTTGTGCATGTCAGTGTCTGTGTCTGAGTGGCTTGTGTAACACAAACACAAAAAATAAAAAGTCTCACAAATTCTACTCAATATAAGAAACAGCAAAAAATAAAGTCTTTTTGTACAGTGTGAGCCAGCTTATTCACATACTTTATATTGGAACCCAGCATACTAATGATAATGTACCTTGGAAGTATTAGTTTGAAGGTGGTTTGAGCACGGTATATACTCCTAATGCATCATTATTCCAGTTACCAAAACACCTACGATCAAAACTTGGTATAGACAGACTGTGAAATCTCACAATGTTCAGGACCTTGCAAATTCTTCCATTTCTTAACAGAGGTGGACTGATCAAGTGGTTGAGCAGAGAAGCTGTTAAATGTGCTTGGCCCTAAATAAGTGCTGACTATTTCTATGTATAAAGGATGATGTGCTTGAGGCAGTTGGCTTCTTTATTCATATTAATTTCATCAAGTACTTAAAAAAAAACAAACTTGTGACAATGATATAATTACGAGAACAAAAGTGGCTTGAATCTGAAAATTTTTCATACTATAGCCAAGAGCAGGTGAAAAATAAATGTGATTCTGAAGGCCTTGAAGATGTTTGTCTCTTCACAAGGCATGTGTGTACATGTGGCTCGTATTGGTTTGGTTTCTACCATCTGTTTTATAGGGATTAGGTATGCAGAGGGAAAAACTCCACAGGAGACTATGACATGACATAAGAAAGATTCAAGTCCATCAACGTTCACAAATTAATGACCACTTACATGGTAGGGTTTCACTTTTCTTTATGAATCTTAAGTAGCTCGTTAGGTTTGTGCTAAAAGGTAAGTCTACAAATAAAAAGAGCTTAAAAATTGTGCCCTCAAGCTGGTGAGAACAAATGAAGTTAGTGAAATAATCTAAGGTAATTTTAAAAATAAGTCTCTAGTCCAGAGTTCCTCTTCAAGGGTGACCTGAACTGGAGGGCTCATTGAAAAATTTAAAATGCAAAACAGCATCCTGAAAAGCTCAGGGTTTTGTTAAGGGTTTAATTTCTTTTGCAGTATGATGCTTCCAACTTTGAGAGACAGACAACAGTTAGCACAGAGAGAATGGGTGTTAGCATTTCTCTAAACCTTTAACCTTAAACCTAAAATAAAAGATTTGTTATTAGCAAAGGAAAATGCAATCTTTGCTTTGGAGTTGCTGCAAATATGTGGGGGAGTTTGACTTCACTAAAAGCATTTGTTAGGGTAAACTGAGAACTACATCAGAGAGAGAAAAATAAAATAGAAAGGAAAACAAAAGCTAAGTAAAAAACTGAGAAACGTAAAATACACGTGATGAAAGCGGCAGCTAGACTTTTGATATCCTCAGGGTTCTTGTCTGAATTCTCAGAGGGTGTATTTTTAATGATTTGGATGTAGTACATTTAATAGTGTATTAAAAATAATAAGGTCAGTCTTTTGCACTAACTTAGGGTAGTCATTCATCCCACTCCCATGATGGAGATGGCTACAATAGCCTCCTTCAAACAAAGCACAGAGAATAAGCGCCTTTATAACTTCAGGAAGAATCTTATATGAAGCAAGGAGGAAATGCTATTTGCAGCAAGAAGTCTAGACAGGACCTAGTTTTTCCTGAAGGCCAGATCCTGAATACAATCAAGTCAAATCAAAAGTCCTGTTCTTTTCACTGTTACAGGATTAAGACTTCATTACATATCTGTCTTCCTTAAGTCTAGTCCCTTAAAACTTCCATAATTCCTATTTCCTGGAAGTAAAGCAGTTACGTTACCCACAAGCATCTAAACCTGAATATAACATAGCTCTTTTTACTTTTCTCTCCTCTTCACAAAGTTCCAGATGACAGCAGCAGTGCTCATTAATAAATCTATCCATAAAAGATTCATTATAGGAACAACAGTTAATTTACCGACTGTAGCTCTGTATCAAGCAGAGATGAAGCATGAATAGGAATGGCATAATCAGACTAATAACAATGATACTTATATATCAATTTTCATCTTCATAGCACTTTAGAAACATTAGCTAATTAATTAATAAGCCACCTCTCTGTTTTGCTAATTATAGTAAGTCAAAGAACCATCTTCTTGCTGCCCCTGAGCAGATGAACGATGAGGAGCAAAGGCAAACATGGAGTTTTCCTTACCTAGCATGTAGTTGTAGCCAGTGTCGTAGCACTCCACTCTGAGTTTCCATTGCTTGGAACCTTGTGCTGTTAATTTTAACTGTGAAAAATGCATAGAAGTGTAGATCCAGAACTCACCACACTGCTTTACTATGGTTCCTCAGCTAATGGCTTAGTTACATCTGTAATGATGGGAGAATCAGTTTTCATAGTCATTCATTCATTCATCTCTTGGTACCTATGTTGAGAATACCAAAGGAGTTCCAGTCTTGATGTACTGAATAAACTTTTGCTCCAAGCTGGCTGCTGAATCCAAATATGTGGCACATTTTCTGCCAAGATGTCTTTAGTTGCTTTAAATTGGGATTTTCTGAAGCATTTTGCTAATGCTAATCTTGTTAATATTCATTAGTTTAGATTTCAGTGGGTGCATTTACATGTGCAATTAAGGCGAATAAATAAACTCTGGCATAGTTTGCACTGGAGTTTCTGTTTCTTGGGAGCAGTGTTTACATGTGCATCTGGGACTGTACCACATTGGGCTGAGGCAGAGCAGCCCTGGGCTAGCAGGAAGTCTGGAGCTCCAGGTAGCAGCATCAGGCAATGGAGGAGCTGGCTGGGGATGAGCTGGCGGGGGCATGAGGCTACAGTGCGAGGATAACTGGCAGTCAGCCCTCCACATAATAGCATCCTTGTGCCCCAACCAGCCCCAGTCACTATCTACACATGTGTTGTGGCAGCACAAATGCTTCCATCATAGACTAGTACTTGTCCTGGACAGTGCTACCCTATGGCACAGTTCATTAATTTATTAGAGAAACTGCTTTCTTTTTCTTTTCTTTTCTTTTTTCTGCAATGGTTACATAAAATGTTTTCAAAATGTGTTTCATGTTTAACATTTTGCAGCAAAAGAATGTTTTCTAGGCTAAAGAACCTTTAGATAAATTCCAGCCTCATCGCCCAAGGCTTGATCCAAAGGCTATTGAACTCAATGGGAATGTTCTTGTTGATTGTTGTGTGCTTTGGAAAGTGGGATATAAAGTTCATCAGAATTATTTAAACACCCTTATAGGCATCAATGCTATAATACAGATCATGGATTAATGAATAGACATTCAAACTGTGATATTATACCTTGATACATGTTAAATAATTCACTCAATGAATTTTCATGATATTTTATTTTTATTTTAATTAACTAGCAATTAAATATCTATTCAGAAGCTTGAAATAGTGCATGAAATTAATGAGCTTGTTTGTAAATTTCTTTGGTTCAAGGATACTCATCTTTATAATTTGGGGAAAAACACATGAATGGAGCAACTAGGATGGTGCTACACAATGTAGAACTAGAGAATGGCTGGATAGAATAACTAGGAGAAGAAAATCCAGGGAAGACAGAAGACCAAAAAAGGTGGCTGTGATCAACAGTGTCAAAGGCAGAAAGATCAAGGAGCATCAGCATTTAGTCAGGTTATGATTCTTAAAGCTTTTAGAGGAACAGTTTTAATGAGTGTGAAAGCTAATTAGTGTTACTGTGTGTGAGAATGTGATTGCTGATACAGTGATTACTAATACAATAATTGTAGACAGTTCATTCAATCAGTATTGGGGGTGGCAAGTAATGGGACAATAGAAACAGGAGAAAGGTCAGCTCAAGGCCAGGTTTTATTATTATCAAGCATGGAGGACTTAAGAGAAGTTGGGAAGGATCCAAATGAAAACAAATGATTGGGTTCTTGATGAAGGGAAGATAAGATTGTGGACAGTGGGGATGAGACTAAAGAAGATGGAGAGGAACTGGCAAAATTGTGGGCCACAGAGAGGGGCTTGATTCAAAGGTGGTAAACAGGCAATCATAAGCCGTGGTAATTCAGCAATGAATACACATGAATAAATGGGGTCCCAAGATTTCCTGCAGAGAAAGTGTATGTGAAGTATAATCTGGGTATGAATATTTGCAGGAAGGCATGCTGTTAATCTGAAATTTAACCCTTTTGAAATGAACAGGAATTAAATGTTTTCAAGATTGGATGCAGAAAGAAAGATCCCCTTCTTGATGAATCTACCTCAGCTGTTTTGACTGTTCCTTACCAGCCATTTTAGGAATATATATATATATAT
>NW_017729031.1:74622102-74630810 GCF_001723915.1 Gavialis gangeticus
ATATATATATATATATTCCTAAAATGGCTGGTGCATATATATTATGACTTAGTTTGCTGATAAGTAACCATTAATTATTATCACTTTCTTTATGTAGGGCTCAAAGACTCCACAGTAAAGAAGCAACAGTTAACTCACTTGGGACAGTTTGAAACATTTGGTGACAGCTGGTGCTGGTTAACTAACTGAAGCTCTAACTTATTTTTTACTTCAAGACAAGTAGGTGAAGTTGAAGTCTTAATACATGAACTCTTGCAAGCACAAAATAGATTGTGACCATTTTAGCCTGAAGATCAATGCTTCTTCTTTATCATTCTGTTTCCATAACGAGCATTAACAAACTTTTATATCCGGAAATTAAGACCAAGAGTTTGTAATGCCCAGTAGCAATTACTTTTTATGAACATGTAAAAACAATCAACCTATCTGGGGACTCACTTGGAATTCTGCTTGTTTCTAGGTTCCATTAATGAGTATGCCATGTCTCAAAAATATGTCACAGAGACTCCTTATCAGCAGTTTTAAATACATACTGTTTCCTGCCCTTACAAATGTAAGGCAAAGAAAATTACTCCAGAGCTTCTGGGCTCCTAACTTCTAATTTTATTTGTTCACTGTTTTCCCTGGTCTGTTAAAGTGGCACTTAAAACACCGCATAAACAACACATGACACATTCAAGAAACCTCATCAATGTTTAACATAATCTAAGGCAATTTTCTTTAAGAAACACAATGAATGAAATTTGCTTATAGGCCCTCAGCTTTGCAAAGCCTCCAAGTAGAACAAGAAAAATCTATGGCTGGAAGCCAATCAGCAGCCAAATGTGTTAGATGTGTCCTATTTATTATTAATGTGACAACATTCTATGTAACAGCAACAGTGCAGGCAAGTAAGGGGTTGCCATGGAGATAAGTTACTCAAGATACAGCTAAAAATACTTCCCTCTTCCCTTACTGTAATAAATATTGCATTATAGGAAGGCTAACAATGATGATATCAAATGCCATCTCTCAACATACTTCCAGCTGTGAGCATTATGGCTATCTAATGGATTGCCGGATGGTCACATTGAGTTCGTTGTTTGTGTATGTGCAACCCTTTTTTCTCCAAATGGGCTCATTATTACATGGTAAAATGTTAGAAGGCAGCTGTTGACATTATAAGGACAAAGTATTACTCCCAACTCTGGGTAAATTTCACACACCATTGTGATTTTGTGGGATTAAGCTGGTGTCATAGGAGGAAATGCTAGTTAAATTGAAAAACAAACATATGGAAATGTTATAATGACTTCTGAACAAGATGACTGGGACTTATTAGGCCTTGCCTTTGGCAGCTGTGATTGTGAATTGTGTCCTACGTTCATTACACACCAGATACCCTAAGATTAGGGAAGAAACTAATACTGGCAATTAATCAGTGTCAAAAAAAAATTAAACACTGTTTTGGAAAACCTTTTCATTTTTTCTTCTTGGCTTTCAAGTCCTCACTTGATGTCTCTAAAGAGGAATATGCTTTTCTACATAGAAACTAAAAAACAATGTCACGGTATCCACTGACTTAAATAGAAACATTTTAAAAGTCTGGCACTTCTTGCAAAATAGAGCTTCTTTGTCAGATTCAAACAAGAAAAGAGAAAGAAAAAATATCTTTTTGTAAAAGTGAGTCTTAATCAACATAAATGTCCTAGAAATCGAATACTTAATTCTGAAACAACACAGCCCATCATCAATTTTGTCGCACAGTGTTGTAGCTTTTTGTTTTTTCTCTTATGGTCTTTTAAGCATACTATTAAAGTTTACCTTTTATTTCCTAACTGAAAAAATAATAGTTTATAGAATCATAGATCTTAGAATGAATTAGTAAGGTATCCAGTTTATTTCCTTTTACTGTTGTGCTCAAAATCATAATTTCACTTTCAAGTGTGGCCTAAGGCCATTTCCCTAAAATGTACATCTCAGTAAAATGGTAGTCTAGCTTTCTCCCATTTTTTCCTCTTTGATTTTTTTTTATGATTTTGCTTGTTTTTATTGTTAGTATTTTTTTCCAACAGAATATTTTTCAGTAGTTTCTTCTTACAGAGAGCAATATTTAATTTTTGATTTCAAAGAACAGTCCTTAGAAAAGCCAAAAATAAAACAGGAGTTTCTAGCTTTGGATTTTAAGAAAAGTTGTATCTCTGCCACTTGAAATCTGTAGAAGACTAGACAGTGAAAGTGGATGTTATGTAATCTTTCCAAACTTTTTCAGTGAATCATAGATTGTTGACATCTATATGTCAGTGTCAGTTCCATTTGTGAGATTCATAGAATCACAGAAAATTAGGGCTGGAAGGTACCTCAGCAGATCATCTAGTCAAACCCCTGATCAAAGCAGGACCATCCCCAGTTATATCATCTTGTCCAAAGCTTTGTCTACCTAAGTTTAAAAAAACTTCTAAGGAGGGAGATTCCACAACTTCTCTGGGTAACTTGTTCCAGTGCTTTACTACCCTCCTAGTGAGAAAGTTCTATCTAAAGTCTAACTCAATGTTCACCAACCTTTTTCACCCCATGGCACATGTACCTAAATAAAAAAGCACCATGGCACACCAGATGCAGAGTGTGTGTGTGTGTGTGTGGGGGGGGGGGGGTTGCAGCACACCAGTTGGGGAACTCTGGTCTATCTTAGACTTCCCTGACTTCAATTTGAGACAATTGTTCCTTGTTCTGTTATCTGTCACCACTGAGAACAGGTTAGGTCCATTATCTTTGGAACCACCCTTCAGGTTGTTGAAGGCTGCTATTAAATCCCCTTTCAGTCTTCTGTTCTCCAGACTAAATAAGCCCAATTCCTTCAGCCTCCCCTCAGAAGTTCTGTTCCCCAGCCTTTTAACCATTTTGTGGCCCTCTGCTGGACTTTCTACAGTTTGTCCACATCCTTACTGTAGTGGGGCCCAAAACTGGACACAGTACTCCAGATGTGGCCTTACCAGTGCCAAATAGAAGAAAACAAACACTTTTCTCAATTTGCTGGCAACACTACTACTAATGCAGTCCAGTATGCCATTAGTCTTCTTTGCAACAAAAGCACACTGTTAGCTCCTACTCAGGTTATTGTCCACTGTAACCCCTAGTTCTTTTTCTGTAGAGCTGCTGCTTAGCCAGTCAGTTTCCAGCCTGCATTGGTACATACCACTGTTCTGTCCTAAGTGCAGGACTTTGTATTTGTCTTTATTGAACTTCATAAGATTTAATTTTTTTCAATCCTACAATTTGTCTAGGTCTTCTGGAATCCTAGCCCTAGCCTTCAACATATCACTAATCCATCGAGCTTCATGTCATCCACAGACATGCTGAAGGTGCAGTCCATCCCATCTTACAGTTTATTGATGAACATATTGAATAAAACTGACCCCAAGACCGACCCCTGGGGCACTCCACTTGATACTGGCTGCTGACTAGACATTGAGTCATTGATTACTGCCTTTTGAACCCAGTGATTCAGCCAGTTTTCTATCAACCTTACAGTGCTTTCATCCAACCTGCTGTTCCCCAGACCAGGGACCTGTATCTGAGAAGCAGGGTTGGGGGGGAGGGGGTATTGACCCTCTGCTTGCTCCACTCTTCTTCCAGAGATTATAATCACAGTGAAGAAGCTGGAGGAACAGCTGCTCTCTGCTCCATGCCTGCTTCCCAGGCAGTGTATCCCCTGTCTGGGGAATGTGCGTAGGGATTTTCCCCGCAGTGGTAATAAGAGAGGCAATAGGATGGACTTAAAGCAATATGTATGTGGTGTAGCCTGGTTTAGACAAGATTTAAAAGAGTCATTCTATGAAGCTGAACATCAGGGAACATGTTATGCATATGAGTACTTCCTTAGCTTGCTCATGAGAATGTTGTGGGAGACCATATTTAAAACCATGCTAAAGTCAAGGAATATCAATCCACTGCTATCCCTGAATCCAGAGCCAGTCATCTCATGATAGATGGCAATCAGGTTGGTCAGATATGTATTGCTCTTGGTGAATCCATGCTGACTGTTCCGTCAGCATAGATTAGGGGTGGAGAAAATGGTGGATATGGCCAGTGGCCAGACTCCATTTCCCAGCAGCCTTTGCCTGCACCATTCCTGGGAGGTCTCCATGGGGACCAGTCTGAAGCTGTGCAGGAAAGGCGTGCACCTGGGTGGGGAGCTGATCTGGGGCCAGGGCCAGGATCTTACGGTGCTGACAGTGTAGGGGTGTGTGGGCAGGGGTGTATGGGTGGATTGTAGCACTTCTCTGGCCCTGATCCTCCCAAGATTCCAAAGTCTGCCTGGCCCCACCCACCTGTCTCACTTCCTGCTACTGCCGTTAGCTGCATGCCCTGCCCACATGAGTCCTGCCCTTGGCAGTGGGTGCAAGGCAGGTGGCAGGAGCAGCCACCACAGAGGCTACTGAGAAAAGGAGTCTGCCACAGGCCCGATGTGGCCTGTATGCTGGACTTTTCCCGCCCTAACAGAGATTCATCTTCAAGTGCTTAGAAATGGATTCCTTGAGGACATGCTCCATGATTTTTTGAGAGACTAAGGTGAAGCCAACTGCTCTGTAGTTCTACAGATCCTCCTTCTTCCCTTTCTTAAAGATGAGCACTATATTTGCTTTTTTCCAGTCATTCAGGATTCCAGAGATAATTGTTCTGATCTACATATGCATGGGGAGAGGAGGGAAGGGAGCGGTGGAACAACTCCCCCCACCCCACCATTCCCCAGATACAGGACCCCAGACTGGGGACCAGCAGGGAGCAGCAGTGGTCTGCTCCTTCCCTCCCTTCCCAGTCTATGGAATGGGCAGGAGCAACAGGGCAATGCTGTCCTGCTTCACCCTGCCCAAACATGGTGACCCCAGTCTGGGGAAGACATGGGAGCTGTCACAGTCAACAGGGGTGTTGGACCTAGAAAGTACAGCTGCGGGGGGGTGGTGGTGGTAGGAAAACTAGGTGTTGCCCAGATAAATCATAGTTTGGGGCAACAGAGGGCAAATCCAAGCTTCAAGCCAAAGGGTCAGAAACCAGAACTCAAGCAGCAAGCCAGGCGACTACACAGGATCAAGCTTCAGGAAGAAAGCCAAGGTCAAAACAAAGCTGAAACACATAGCCAGGGGGGTTACCAGAATCAGAGGTCAGGAAACAAGTTGAGGTCAAACTGGTGTCTGAAGACCAAAGGGTTAGATACATGGTCGGGGTAGAGGGGCACGAATCAGGGAAGTGACAGAGGCAGTAACTGATGCCAGTACATTGCACAAGGCCCCAGCTGCTGCAGGAATGCTCCACTGTTTAATTAAAGATTAAATAATGGATAATTATATAAATATATTTTTCTAATTGCCCTTACTGTATATGGTGCAAGTGTTTGGTTTCTCTAAACCACTGGATTTTTGTAATATTTAAGAGCCCCTGGGCCAATCAGAGAGAAGGGGATGGGACTCAGCAAGCCTCGCTTAGTGTTGGGGGCAGCTGACCTACTTACACAGGTTGCAGTGCAAAAGCTTTACAGGAGCCTTTCCCTGCTGCTTAAGTCCTCCCTGCACCAGGCCAAGATGAACTGTTACTGCTCCCTGTGCCCTCCACAGACTGGAATCACCCTGGTTTGGGGAAGGCACAAAGAACCTTTTCTCACTACTGAAATTTTTCTGGGACCATGAAGAGGTGAGCAGCAGCTGCTCCCTGTGTTTTCCTCAGAATGGGGTGATCCCATTCTTGGAAAGGTATAGGGAGCATTTCTCCATCATTCAACTCCTTCTGGTCTCTGGGAGGTGTCAAGCAATGGGGAAGTCTAGAGATGTTCTTTCTTGTGGGAGATTTTCTCCCACAGGAGATATGTTCCTTTATTAAAGAGGAAGATCTTTCTCCTGCAAGAAGCATTCTTTCCTGTGGAAGAAACTTGATGAACTTCCTTGAGAGTTTTTTAAGAGCAGATTAGATAAATACTTGGCCAGGATGGTCTAGTCAGGGATGATCCGGCATTCAATAGGGGGCTGCACTAGTTGATGTTTTGAGGTCCCTTCCAGACCTATGTTGCTATGATCCTATGAATGCCTGTATGCTTGTGATTTCTGAATGTTTGTGGTTTCTATCAAGAGAATGGTAATTCTCCCAGTAGAAGTGTATGGCCTTTTTATGGCCTAAGTATTTCCCTGAATGACACCTCACTTGATTTTTTTTGCATCAAATTTTATTCCTTATTTATGTGTTTTCTACTTAGGACCTGACTGCTTTCTTATGGATACAGAGGTCCACCTATGTCAACACACTTGTAGGCTGGGTCTTTGTAGTGGCATTTGTTTAGGTCACAGACAATTCTTTTATCTGTCTATAGAGCACTTGACACACGTGTACTACTACTACTAATATTCATATATATCTCATTATATATTTGCTTGTTGCTCTAGAAGCCATGTATATGAGTTTTTCTGCCATTTGTATGCAGTTGATTATTAATAAATGTATATGTGTATAGATTCATAGATTCATAGATTCATAGAATCTATGTGTATGTATAAGTGAAACCACAAACTAAACCACAAACTAAACCACATAACACAGTGAGTAAACTGTTGCTTGGTCTCAGTTTCATGCTTCACCTCATATAGTGTATAGATCTTTCTGTCTATTTCTAGATGTAATTGCTTTTTTATTTTTAATTTCTCGATTGATTTTATGTAAGTTTATTCCAGGCTAGTAAGTGCATTTTTTTTATGCTTGCTATTGTGCTTCCTATATGGATTGTTACAAGCGCTCCAGAACTGGTATAAATCTGTTTTTTTTGCAGAACATTTGTCTTGAAATGGTTCTATATCTGTATGCTCACATAAATGTAGTGGCCTTATTTGATACTATACCTGGAAAAATCTCAAGAGGACCTTATTATTTTGTAAGTAGGACTCCCTGCAAGATGTTGTATTACATGGCATATAAGCCTGTTCATAACACAGACTTATTACTGAGAAAATCACCCTGGTATTGTTCCTACACATTACGCCTAAGCGACTTAAAAAAAATTAATTACATTCTAATTTGGCTTTGACATGTCCATATAAAGGGTGTTCTTTGCTATTCAATTTTACATTTAAACTTCTCTTTGCTTAACAGCTATTTACTATTTAATGAACTGAGGCAGAAAGATGCATGAAAAATTTACGTGTAGTTTTAATTCTATCCCTTATAAAAGAGTCCAAACTTTCTGATGGAGTTTAAAGAAGTAAATAGGTAACTTATCATTTAAATATGTATTATTATAACCTGTAGTCACACAAAGGAAAACTAAAGTGACCCAAATACCTGAAAAACAGGAATTTAGATATTGGTGTTTTAAATTGATTTCAGTAGGACCATGTTTAGAATAAATTCAAGATAGAGTCCTTACTAAAAGAAAAAAAACCTAAATGAAGTAAAGTGTAAAATTCCTTGCATTTGAGTTCTGACCTCTTCTTTTTGCTTGACCTTCCTATGTTGGAAAGATCCCCACTAACTATTATCTGTGAGAAACGAAAAGCAATGGTGAGATCAATACTCAAATACTGCATACATTTTTAAAAGGATGTTGAAAATTGGAGGTGGTACAGAAAAGAGCTACAAAAATGATTTGTGGGCTGAAAAAGACCTTATAGTGAGAAATGTAAAGAATTCAATCTGTTTAGCTTATAAAGGAAAAAAAAAGAAAACCAAGGGGTGACTGGATTAAGCAATATAAGTACTTTCTCAGGGAGAAAATGACGATTACTAAGGGTGTACTGAGGATTCTTAAACAGTTGAATGGAAACTGTATAAGAATCCTCAGCTGGAAACTGAAGCCACACAAATTTGAATTAGAAAATACCTGCAAATATTTAACAATGTAGGTAATTAACTACTGGAACAAACTATCAGGAAAATTGGTCAATTAATCATGTCTTCAAGTCTTGAAATCTTCTGACAGTTATATTTTAATGAAACTCAAGTTGTTAGGCTCAATATGTGGGTAGCTTAGTCAAATGTAATGGTCTTTGAAAAAGGCCTTACAGTGAAAAATGTAAAGAAATACAGGAAGTCAGACTAGATCTAGTGGTCTCTTTCTGCCTTACATATATAAAATCTACAAAAAACTATGGAAAACCGTTTTCCCTTGTTGTGTGTATGAATTACAGCAGTATAACCTTTTTTTTGTAAAGCAAATAGATTATTTGGGCTACAAATAGACTATTTTTATTTTACTGGGAAGCTTCTGTCCCCATGCTGCTGGAAAATGGCTGCCATCTTTACTGAGGGTGGCTTGCAACTTCAGATTCATTATCAGACAGAGAAAAGGGTGTCTCTGACATGGTTTACCATATTATTTGAAGACATTACTCTGTAGCCTAGTAATCCTTACAATAACCCTGTCCATCCATAACATCTGACAAAGTAGATTGTCACCTATGAAAGCTTGTACAGGCAGTCCCCAGACTTATGACATAATTGGTTCCTGAAAACTGTCTTAAGTCAAAATGTCATGACTTGGAATCAGTTTTCCCATAGGAACAGTGTTACAAATGGGGGATTGGTTTCTTTACGACAGTTGATGCAGCTGCATACAGCTGGTAAGAGTTTTTTGTTAGAAAGGGTTGGGGAAGGGAAGGTGCATGGCAGGGCTGCAGTGGGGGAGGGAGTGGGGCTGGGGCAGGGACCAAGGTTGGGCGGGCATGCAAAGGGTGGGGGGGTGGCTTCTGCTG
>NW_017729031.1:74631051-74635667 GCF_001723915.1 Gavialis gangeticus
ATGGGGGGGGGGTGCCCCCAGATCTGTGTGGGGTGGGGGACGGTGGGGACAGGGCTGCATTGGGCTGTGCTCTAGGCAGGCAGTGATGACACTGGGAGCAGTGGCGATGTCCTCCTGCTGCTTGCCCAGCCATGGTGAGGCAGGCATGGGACAGAGCCACTACAATGCCTCTGGACAAGCAGCACGTGGTGGTGGGAGCCATATCACCTGGATAAGCCATGGCTTTGTCCTGTGCCCACCCTGCCATGGCTGGGCAAGTGGCAGGAGGGCATGGGGGGCATGTGCCCCTGGATTCAGGCGGGGCAGGCGGTGGAGTGGGGGCTATGGGGGGGCTGCAGCCACCCAAAAATTTTCTGTAGCCCCTGCCACTCACCCAGAGTGCAGCCTGGTGCAGCCCTGGCTCCGCCCACCCCACCCCACCCTGCTACACACCCCACATACTCTCCCGGACCAGCGGTAGGAGCAGTGGCAGGAACTGCCAGTTGAGCCACCAGATGAGAAGCACACAGTGGTAGGAGCTGCCGTGTCCCCCTCTCCGTGCCTGCCCAGCCTGCATTTGCCCCAACCCTGGTCCCAGCCCCCAGCCCAGTACCTCCCTCACTGTGGGGGGTGTTGATTTGCACCCCCATGGCCCTTCCTTTCCCCCTTCCTTTCCACCACAACACACTTACTGGCTGCACACAGCTATATCAACCATCATAAAGATGAAACCCACATCAGAATGTTGAAACAGGATGTCAATTTATAAACATTGTAAGTGATGTTTGCTGCAACTAGAAAAGTCATAAGTCGAAGACTGCCTGTACCTTACTAAATTAGTTCATCTTAAGGTGCCACCTTGCCTTGCTAATAACTCTGTGAAGTAAATGCTCACATTTTACGGATGAGGATGACACATTCTGCCCCAGGTCACACAGGAAGTCTGCTGTGGCAGAGCAGAACTTTCATTTAAGACCTCAGTGCAGAGACCATTCACATTTAGTTCCCTTAGTCTTTCTAAATATTCATATAGTACTCATCTCTACCTAGATATGCTAAACCTCCATTCTTTAGCCAGGCACAGCTCCTTTGGATTAAATGAGGCCTGCCTGCCTGCTTGCCAGCCTTTCTTCCAAATAGGAATACAAGATAAGTTCCAAAACAGTATCAACATAATTGCAAAGAATACACTATCCCATTATTTATCTTCACAACAGATACTAAACTCAAATATTTAATGTATACTGTGAGCACTTAATCATCTCTCGCTTGCTGCTAGGACCTGACCTAAAGGTACATGAAACTCCATAGAAGTGCTCTGATTGCTAATGTTTCTATCTTATATTTAATTGGCTGTGTGCAGTGTAAACCAGTAGTATATTAATGGAGAAGGGGGACAGTGATATGTGAAGATTGAAGGAACCTGTATCTTGCCATTTTGTAGGAGAACTAATTTAGCTTTCTAAAAAGAGCTCTTAAACTCTCTAAACTAAAATATTTCCTCCAAACGCAACATGTAATTTAAATAATTCATCAACAATTGTCATTTTCCATGAGAACATATTTAATCATTGCAGAAATTAAGAACAACTACCTACCTAAAGCAACATAATTACTTTTAGTATAATGTGTTAATTGAATTGTGGAATGTTTCTTTAAGAAAATTGTGCGTTAATTGGGGTCTGCTCATGAAAGAGAGTGACTAATTGAGCTGGCATGAGCCAGCTATACAAATCTCATTGCTGAAAAGACAACATTTGCAGTGTAACACTAATTTAAAAAGTTGTTTTTTTTAATGGCAGACCCTGGATATCTGGCTTGTGCCAGTCCAATTAGTCACTCCTTTTGTGAATCACTCCTTTTGTGAACAGCCCCTAATTGACATACAATTTTCCTTAAATAAATACACCAGTGTTCAATTAAAGATTAAAAAATACATAATTATATAAATATATTTTGCTAATTGCCCTTACTACATTTAGTGCAAGTGTTTGGTTTCTCCAAACCACTGGATTTTTGTAATATTTGTGTAAAAAATATTTGTTTATACAGTATGATTTTTGTATATAAATGCATATGAAAGTAACCAACCCAATATTCCAAAAAGCCAACATTTGGCAAGTTAACACACAGGAATTATTAGGTGTGTCTGCAGTTGCCACACTCCAGCAGCCTCCTGCATCTCATGCATCAGTGTCCCCGCACTTAAAAATGGTGGTGGGGTGCTTTATCTAACACGCTTGGAACCACTCCCTGAACCCCAGAGCGCATTTAAAAGTGCTCATTAGTATTAGTCTTAGTAGTACATAACATTTAAATTGGCATAATACCTATGGCCCAATTAAGCTGAGCTTCTAATATTACAAATTTCATTTGGTTACACAGTCAGTAGAGATTGATTCAAAATCAAAATTCAGTGAGAATTCTTGATGGTTATGAGTCTCAGACCGGTCCCTTATTTGCTATTCCATGAACAATAAATAATTTCATTTATGGCAAATGGGTAATGGTTGATAAACATGGACTTTTTCAGAAACTGTAATATAAATTGACAAACCCATTCTCTAGGAAGAAGAATACTCTTGCACCATGGTATTGTTCATGAGAGGACATCTGCCACCTGCACCATCAAAAATAATTGTCATTATGTATTGACACAATATGATGGTATGGTAATTTCTTCCTCTGTTGATTTACATCACTAATATGTAACTGTTAACAAGATAGACAAAGTCCTACACATAGGATTTGGGGACATGTTTTCTGTATTTATGAGAATATCTGTAAAATAAATGTAATTGTTTTCGCGTGTGGTTTTAATCTTATTTACTCACAGATTAAAACAATGCCTCTTATTGTTGATCCTTGCACATCAATGCCATGCTTTTTTGGTTGACACTGTGAAACAGCCAATTTTGTATTCACAAGAATGGCCTGGGTGAAGGCAGATGTGCCATTGCTGAACAGAATGATGTATAATTATAGTGCCCTTGCAGTCCACTACCAATAATCCTGGCTGCAGCCTGAGCCTTTCATTTCATGGTTGGACTAAACTTCTGTTATTACTACTTGTCAAAAGTAGTTATCACTATGATTCCCTGAGGAGACATTCTTACTGATCTAAAATGTCTTTAAAGAGTGTGACATAATCATCCAGTCTGAAAAAGAACATACATATCTATTTGCCTTAGGATATTACATGCTTGCTAACTAGTCACTGCTACATCTAATGGCATTACCTAAAATGGTATACAGGTGTACTTGTCACCAACAGTTTCTCTTAACGTAGCAGTGATTCAAAACTGAAGTAGAAATGTAAATACAGTTTGGAAACATATTTTTGAGGACAAAAATGTTGCCAGAGTAAAGAACTTCTGTGGATTTGAACCAAAACAGAAGAAAATTAGCGAAAGAGATGGCTTTACCAGTGGATGATAACCTGGTTCCTTTGAAATTATTGGTATCATTCTCTTTGAATTTAATGGGACCAGGAATTTATCAGTCCCATTCACCACTCCTGTGGATAATCCAGTTCACAGTTACTATCATCTCAGTTACTATGAAAATGACAGTGGGCTAAATCCTGCACTGATTTACATCACATGCAGTCATTATTATTGGTCTGGCTAAAGTCACTCCTTCAGGAGAACACTCTGTGGGGGAAAAAAAATCCTTCAAATTTTTCTATTATAAACAAAGCTTACTCCTTACCAGAGCAGGAATATTGGCCTCCAGACCCTGAAAACTCTTCATCATTTGCAGTTGGACAGGGACGTTCTACCCATATCCATGGCCGCTCACCAACATGACAAAATTGAATGAATACAGACAGGGAAGCGGGGGGAGGGCTTCTCTTATTAGTGAAAGATGGATGATGGGGATGACCATAGCAAGGAGCGGATTAATGTTAAGTGTGAGATTGAGGGGTTAGATAGATACATCAGCAGACAAGACTCTTAGTATAATCTACTCTAATTCATCAGTCAAGACCTTTTTGCATAAAGAATTCTTAAGAAGTGTATTAGGTTTTTTTAAAGATGGAGCCAAAGTTTTAAGTCCCTTTGAAGTCAATAGATATGAGCATCAGTACAGCATTTGGTTCAGTTTATTTAAGCTATTCTTCAAGTATGCACACGTGGTCTAAGACATCCCTGAGGTGATGTGGTAAGAAGGGGGAAAGATGGACACTAAGAAGATGATGAGAATCCAAAATTTGAATTTCAGTGGGAGTTTCGTAGTTGGTAGGGTCGGAAGGGACCTGAGCAGATCATCAAGTCCGACACCCTGCTGTGGCAGGAAAGAGTACTGGGGTCAAATGACCCTGGCTAGGTGTTCATCCAGCCTCCTTTTAAAGAGCCCCCAGGGTAGGAGCCAGCACCACTTCTCTTGGAAGTTGGTTTCAGATCCTAGCTGCCCTGACAGTGAAGTAGCGCCTCCTGATATCTAGCCTAAATCTGCCATCTGCCAGCTTGTGACTGTTACTTCTTGTCACTCCTGGTAGTGCTTGGGTGAACAGGGACTCTCCCAATGCCTGCTGGTCCCCCCTGACTAGTTTGTAAACAGCCACTAGATCCACCCTCAGCCTTCTCTTGTAGAGGCTGAACAGGTTCAGGTCCCATAGTCTCTCCTCATAGGGC
>NW_017729031.1:74640667-74652602 GCF_001723915.1 Gavialis gangeticus
CTCCTCTGGACCCTCTCCATGTTGTCCACACCCCTCTTGAAGTGCAGCACCCAGAACTGGACTCAGTACTCCAACTGCAGCCTGACCAGTGTGGCATAGAGGGGGAGGATCACCTCCTTGGACCTGCTTGAGATGCATCTGTGGATGCATGACAAGGTACGGTTGGCCTTCCTGACTGCATCCCCATACTGCCGGCCCATATTCATCTTGGCATCAGTGATGACTCCAAGATCCTTCCCTGCCTTTGCACTGATGAGAAGGGAGTTCCCCAGTGTGTAGGTCTGCTGCTGGTTCTTTCTCCCCAGGTGCAGTACTCTGCACATGTCAGTGTTGAAACCCATCCTGTTCTCATCCACCCACCCCTGTAGCCTGTCCAGATCCAATTGCAGCCTATTCCTTCCTTCTAGTGTGCCCACTTCACCCCACATCTTAGTGTCATCTGCAGATTTGAACAGGGTGCATTTTATCCCTTTGTCCAAGTTGCTGATGAACATGTTGAACAGTGCGGGCCCGAGGACCAAGCCCTGCAGAACCCCACTGCCCACATCCCTCCAGGTCGAATAAGACCCATCCACCACCACTCTCTGGGTGTGGCCCGCTAGCCCGTTAGTGACCCATCTGACTGTGTAGGCATCGACACCACAGTATCCTAGTTTTTTAATGAGAATGGGGTGAGAGACTATGTCGAAGGTCTTCCTAAAGTCCAGAAAGACTATATCCACCGTGACATCTGCATCCAGGTATTTGGTGACTTGGTCATAGAAGGCCACCAGGTTGGTCTGACAGAACCTGCCTCTAATGAACCCATGTTGGTTGCCACTAAGCATAGTTTTCCCTGCTGGCTCCCTGTGGACATGCACCAGGATAATTTTCTCAAAAAGCTTCTCCAGGACCGAGGTAAGACTAACGGGCCTACAGTTTCCTGGGTCCTCCTTCCTCCCTTTTTTGAAAATGGGAACCACATTGGCCTTTTTCTGGTCCTCAAGCACATCGCCAGAGCACTATGAGTGCTTGTAAGGCCAGCAATAACCTTTGCTAGTTCCCTGAGCACTTTGGAGTGGAGATCATCAGGACCTGCTGATTTAAATATGTCCAGTCCCTCCAGAAGTTCCCTGACTAGGTCCTTGCTGACCCTAGGCCTGGGTGTGCCTCCCATGTGGCCTAAAGGGGTCCTAGTGGGGGGGATGACCAGGTCCCTACTTAGAAAAATGGAGGCAAAGAAATAGTTAAATAGGTTAGCTTTGCTGTTGGTGCAATGACCAGATTTCCTAGTGTGTCCTGCAGAGGCCCCACGTTACCCGGTACCTTCTTTTTACCCCCTATGTATTTAAAAAAGGACTTGTTGTCCTTGATCCGGGTAGCTAGTCCCAGTTCCATCTCTGCCTTGGCCTTCCTGAACACCCCCCTACAGTCCTGAGCAACAGAGGTATAGTCCTCTCTGATGATAGCCCCTCCCTTTCAATGGGTGCACACCTCCTTTTTAACTTGGAGATGTTTCTGGATGTTTTTGGTGAGCCTTGGGGGCCTTTGCAGCCTCTTTCCCTCTTTGTTCCGTGTAGGGATTACCTCCCTTTGGGCTTGGAGGATCATCTCCTTAAGAAACCAGTCTTCTTGGACACCCAACTCCCCCCACCACGGGACCTCAATGTCTCCCCCACTAATCTCCTTATCTCATTGAAATCCGCCCTCCTGAAGTCCAGGGCTGCTGCCTTGCTGCAGGCCTTTGCCACCTTGAGCTGGATGATGAATTCCAGAAGGCGATGATCGCTGTCGCCCAGGTGATCGAGCACCCGCAGTTCCCCCACCAGGTCATCACCTATGGCCAAGACCAGATCCAACAAGGCATCTTCCTTGTTCTGCACTCATGATACCTCTCAGGATCTGGCCCTTTGTTTACGAATATGACAAAACACAAAGGTACTGCTCTAGCTGTCACACTTCTCTCTTCTGTTGTTTTATTTTTCCTCTGTATTCACTATCTATTCATTTAAGGGCTGTCACACCACTCCGAAAGTAAAACTGCATACAGTGTCTTGCACCTATAGGGCTACACCTTTTGTCTTTAAACATCTGACAGCAGAAAATATTTAATATTCTATTCATAATACCCTCTATTATCAATGGGTTCACCAAAGTATTTATACATATGCTCAGAAGCATAGTGAACTCCTTCAGCACTTGTGGCAGATGGCAGGGAAGGACCTATCCAAACCCCTGGAAAGCCAGGGGACATGGAGGGGAGTGGGGAGCCAGAGTCTTACCTGTCCCTTCCCTTTGCACTCAAGAAGAGGTGCTACTGCTGTATCAGGATGGGCTCAGGTTGCTGCTGCTGGAGTAGTCTTATTGCATACCTGCTACAGCAGCCCTATGGTGTGGGCTCCCCAGGAGCCATGGCTGGTGCCCGATTCACTCCCCCTCTCTACCAAGATATGCTGCTGAGCCCAGGGCTGTGCCTGTCATGACAAAGACCCTCTGGGAGGGGGTGCCATTTTGCTCACCCCTTCCTCACCAGGGCTGCACCTGCCCAGCTCCTATGGCTGTACAGTGTGGGGATGCTCCTTCCATAGGGCTATTCCTGCCACTGCTAGGGTGGGAGTACATTTTCTGGAGATCTCTTTATGATGGCTCATAGGACTAGTGGTGTGCTCACCTCCTTTTCCTCCCCCTGTTATGCTATTGCATGTGCTTAACTTTAAGTACATGGAAAGTCCTAGTGAACATCATGGTATTTGAGTTAAGGATATGTTTGAGTGCTTTTCTGACCTGGGCATCTAGTAGAATCCAGGCATCCAGTAGAATATCTATATGGGATTAATCAGGAGCCTTGATAAACAATGCCTTGGTGGGGATGATATATTGTCACCACACTCCACCCCTTCTTGTGGGTCTTCAAGAGGAGACTTGACAAGCACCAAGCTGGGGTCATCTGACCCCAGCGCTCTTTCCTGCCCAGTGCAGGGGGTCAGACTCAATGACCTTCTGAGGTCCCTTCAGCCCTAATATTCTAGGATTCTAATTTGAAAGGCTGAAATATTTTGTTTCATTCAAAAATACCAAAATGAGATTGTTTGCCATTTCCTAATTTTTTTATATATATTCCAGAAAATAGTTCAATATTTCAACATTTCATCCATACTTTGACCAAAATAAATGTTTAATAGTTTATTTTCATGCAGGTTGACATTTCTGAATTTTGCACAGCTACTCTCAAACACAGAGAACAAGTGTAACACTTTACCATTGACATTTTGGCCTCATTAAAGTCAATAGGAATTTTGCCATTGATTTCAATGGAGACAGGATTTCAGTCTTCTCCTTAGATCTGTTGACACTGCATAACAATAAACTTAGCAAACGGTGTATGATGGAGAAAAAAGGGTATTTGTATTTTTTTTTCCATTTGGATTGGGAAAGGTTAAAAACTAGATGCTCTTTGTAATATATGTGGTTCTAAAGGGTCAACGGTATATAGAAAATGTATATACTCTGTCCTACCCAAACCAGAAAGAGCTCTTACCAGAAAGCTGTGTTAGTATACACGGGTGCAGAGAATAGTTACATAGTATTTTGCACTGGTCCACATAACACAAATGAAAGCAAGGGAAACAGACATAGCAAGTCAGCCACTAAGAGCAAGCTGCTGTTTCTGAGAAAGCCAAATGAAGGATGTACTGTTCATTCAGATGTTTTCATGCCTCTCAGACTTCCAAGTAAAGTCCAGAAGATCCCTAGGGTCCTACTCACACAAAACCACTCACAAAACAGTATTACAGCTGGTTTTTAAATAATGCGGGTTTATCTCCATTTTTTCCTTCCATCTTACTGTTACTAACACACAGCTTGTACTTTTGCAGTATTGAAGCCTAGAAGGCAGAACCCAGTTAAGGGAGTTGCTGGAATTCTAGATGCCAGACTGTAAGAAGATACAAATGTCCAGTGAAGTCAGTGCTAATTGTACCTGCTTATGTCAGTTTTAATCTTGGTGATAGATGTTGACTTTCCCATGGCTCCATTGTTCTAACTGCTAATCATTTTCACTGTTAATAATTTTTGCCTTATATCCAGTTTGAATTTGCCTGGGTTCAATCTTTCTATAATTCAAATAAGAACACTTTTAGTACCTGGGTTTTCACAATAATAAATCTACAACACTAGATTGAGAGGCAGTCTAATAGTAATATTATTCTTTTGACATGGATATGACTACAGGCATACCTTGTTTTATTGCGCTTCACTTTATTGCGCTTCGCAGATATTGCGTTTTTTACAAATTGAAGGTTTGTGGCAACCCTGCATTGAGCAAGTCTATCGGTGCCATTTTTCCATCGGCGCCATTTTTCCAACAGCATTTGCTCACTTCGTGTCTCTGTGTCACATTTTGGTAATTCTCGCAATATTTCAAACTTTTTCATTATTATTATATTTGTTATGGTGATCTGTGATCTTTGATGTTACTATTGTAATTGTTTTGGGGCACCACGAACCGCGCCCATATAAGACGGCGAACTTAATCAATAAATGTTGTGTGTGTTCTGACTGCTCCACCGACCGGCCGTTCCCCCGTCTCTCTCCCTCTCCTCGGGCCTCCCTATTCCCTGAGACAACAATATTGAAATTAGGCCAATTAATAACCCTACAATGGCCTTTAAGTGTTCAAGTGAAAGGAAGAGTCACACGTCTCTCACTTTAAATCAAAAGCTACAAATGATTAAGCTTAGTGAGGAAGGCATGTCGAAAGCCGAGATAGCCCGAAAGCTAGGCCTCTTGCGCCAAACAGTTAGCCAAGTTGTGAATGCAAAGGAAAAGTTCTTGAAGGAAATCTGAAGGCTCAGATGATGGTTAGCATTTTTTAGCAATAAAGTATTTTTTAATTAAGGTATGTACATTGTTTTTTTTAGACATAATGTTATTACACACTTAATAGACTACAGTATAGTGTAAACATAACTTTTATATGCACTGGGAAACCAAAAAATTTGTGTGACTCGCTTTATTGCGATATTGTGGTAGTCTGGAACTGAACCCACAATATCTCCGAGGTATGCCTGTATATGAGCACGTCTACCCGTCACCCTATGGTGATGTAGCAGTGCGCTACATCTCCATACGGCGCACTATGGTGACATAGTAATCATGTGAAATATAACTGTGTACCACACACACGGTGCCGTAACCACCCACTAAAGCATGGTGCCTTGTAACGGGGAACCCTAACCCTGTTACTAAGAGACAGGGTGGCCCCTTTAAGTCCAGAACCTTCCAGTCACAGCCGGCCAGTCAAGTAGGGGTTAAGGCTCAAGCCCTGCCAGCTGGTCAGGTGACTGGAAGGGGCAAGGCCCGGCTCACATATAAACCCCAGGGCTGAGGCCAGGATGGGCATTACCTGCCAGCAGCCAAGGGGAAAGGAGCTCTCCCAGAGCAACCAAAGGGGAGAGGCCT
This sequence comes from Gavialis gangeticus, assembly GCF_001723915.1. NCBI lineage: Eukaryota > Metazoa > Chordata > Crocodylia > Gavialidae > Gavialis > Gavialis gangeticus. Next base: position 74,646,107 of record NW_017729031.1, read on the forward strand.
GACTGCAAGTACAGCCTTTGATACTGGTGAGGGACAGAGCACCCCTAGTGTGGCTTGAATGATTTTATAGCTGGGCGGCTTGAATTTATATTATAGCCCAGGGGCTTGTGTTTTGATTGCTGTTTAAGACTGGTGGTTTGGGTGAGGCTATTAGGGGATGGAGGAGGCCTCATAAGGGACCCACAGCAGCGTGAGGACCCCAGCACCAGAGAGGGCACAGCATTTTTGGGGTGTGCTGACCCCGGCACCAGAGAGGGCACAGCATTTTTTGGGTGTGCTGTGCCCAGTGCCAGAGAGGGTGCAATATTTGGGGGTGAGTGGACCCCAGCACCACAGAGGGGCAGGAGCCTGAGTGAGGGTTTTTTTTGAAAGCTAGAGCCTGGGAGTCAAACCCTAATTAGTGGGTTGTTGGGTTTTTTTGACTGACAGGCCTAGATAGAGAAAAAAAGGGGTAGGCCCACAGTGGCTTAGACCCCGACATAAGGAGGAATTTACAAATACCATCTGTGAGGCTTGGGCTGGGGTGTAGGGGAGGAACGGAGCCGCAGATAGTGGCCCCTGGCATCAAGGCAGAAAATGGGCAGCCTCCCGCTTAATTACATCTATTAATCAATTAACAACGAGTCATGGCAGGCGAGAAGGTGGGTAGCTGGTCCATAACAGGTGAGTGGGGCCACCAGTAGACAAACCCCAAAGAGGCACCCCTGTTACATGCCTGTAGTACATATTGTTGATATTTATATTGTAGCATATAATGTGTCTTCTCCTTTGAAATGTAAAAGCAAGGTTCTGTTTTGTATAACTGATGTATATATTTGACATTGTAATCTTATCTATTTTTTAATCTCCTAATTGTATATAAAGACTATTATAAATTATTATTTTATGCTATCACTATAAATTATTATTCTATGATATCACCATATTGATACTGCAACAATGTGATACCGTGAGACTGCATATAAATTTATGCCAAAGATTAAGCCTAAATAGGACTTCAGTGGGAGGCTTTTCACAGGCATAGGATCTGTATCTCTAGCATGCTCATCAACATTCTGGTAAAGGATTTAGAGGAGAGGAGTTGCACCTAATGCAGGACCAATGTTCTGGTTATAGTGCATGTAGAGACTGACAGCCCTGTAACTAATTGGACCAGTTCTTACCTTTTTCTGTAGCATCGCTAGTTTAAAAGATTGTGAAATGACTCTTTGGCAGATACAGAATGACAGAGAGGCTACATCTATATTTTACTGCACAACTGATATTCTTACACAAAGAACAAATGGAGACTTCTAGAAGGGATGGATTTTACTGAAGATTAAGGGACTCCAAAACACAAGAGAGGGAGGGCCCTATCTTGAGACCTCAGAGGGGACAGAGAAGTCAAAAAGTGCCACCCCAATCAATTACAGCGCCTTACATCCCCAGTAGCAAATTCAGGGAAACAGCAGTCAATATGCTTTTTTCCCTTCCCAATCCCTTGACTTCTGTCAGAAAGAGAATAGGATAAATCATGACCCATTTGCCATTGAACTTACTGGCTTTGTCCCCTGCATTGCTGCAATAGAATGAGTCACAACAGGCTCAATCATTAAACCTTTCTGTATTATCAGTATGTAGAACAGTCCATCCCCATATTGAGGTTTGAGAACAGCCTCTCCATTTTTATTATCGCTTATATATATTTTTATTACAATTTGGATAGTAAGAGTCCTGAGCTTGGCACAAAACGTTGTGCTTTCAGTGCTTATGAACATAAATTTAACTACTTAATTCCACTGAGCATTGGGTAAGTGGGGCAGCTAAATCCAGGATTGTATGGAACATTTGTCACTAAGTACAGTATGCAATTTGCCATTTAGGCTTACATGTTTTTGACTATTTACAACTACGCGGAATTATACCAGAATTCCCAATTCGAAAGACTTCATGAATAAATTGCTTGATTGCTGCCAAACACATTGTGTCTGGTTCATCCAGGCATCCAATAGAATACATCCCCTGTGAGAATGAATGTACCAGGTACAAAGTAGTGTAGTGATGTGTAGATTTTGATGGGGAAATTGTGGAATAAACGTCTGTTTAAATAGGAGCTGAGGAACAGCTTTCAAGTACTTAACCACATTTAACTTTTCACATGGTAATATCAAAACACCATAATTATTTGCTGTTCCAAATGTAAGGAAATCTGAGGTGGGACATCAGGTGTTGTTTCTGGTTTTCAAGGTTTAAGAAAGGTAAATTCCAAGTCAACAAGTGCAGAGGAGGGCTGCTGGGATGATCAGGGGAAAGCAGGCCCTAGCATATGAGATGTTTGTTTAGACTAATAAAAACAAGGCTTATAAACAAGGCTTATTCTACTGTCTATAAATCCTCTGGGGCACAGAAACCAAAGAGAAAAGAACTGTTTTAAGTTAAAGGACAATGTTCGCACAGCAACAGATGGGTATAAACTGGCTAGAATAAATTTAGACTGGAAACTAGAAGGTTTCAGACTATCAGATCAGTAAGGTTCTGGACCATTCTTTCAACAATAGTGAAGGCAAAATTTTAACGTTTTAAGGTAGAGCCGTACTAGTTTAAGAAATGGACTATATAACAGCTGGCTGTTATAGAAGGGAATCATACTCAGTTACCCAAGGCTGCTTTCAATAATGCAAAGAACATGGTTATACTAACAGTCCTTACATAGTGCATGATGTTTCAAAGCAGGTTCTATGCTGAATATAAAGAAAAGATGTGGAGCTTTCTAAAGACCTGAGAAGTAGAAAACATTCCTAATGGTTAACAGTAATATTAGCTGCCTGAGCCAACTATATGCCCTTGTGTAAATTCACATCCCAGCTTACCTCATGGTAACCTGTTTGTGTGGTCACACCCAAGTACTTCAGCATATCTTCCAGATTCTAGTCTTATTTTTATTATCTGCCTTTTAGTTTGATGTTTAAATTGGGTATATGGTCTCTGAATCCCTTCATATAGTGTTGGTTCAGTCCACATCTGTGTGTCCAATATTGATCATAGTCAATACTTTGATATATCCATGGGCTGACCAGTCAGCTCATGGTGTTGGATTCTTGCATACAAATTCCCAGATTGTTAGGGTAATAATTACATTTTTTACTGACATGTATAGTTTTTATTGCATTTTTTGCCTTATTGCCTTTTATTAGTAAGTTATGTTGGGGGATGTTGTTATGAGTTAGGCTGAGCTCAGCATGTCTGCCTCTTGTTTTGTTTTATACATTAAAATTTGTTAGTTATCTTGTTTTATTACCATATTCCCTTTCCCAAGCTGGTGTAGAGTTAATACATGGGTTTTTTAAATTCTTTTTTTCTCATAGTAGATTTTTTCCCCCTTAGTCTCCGGCCCTTTCCTTGCTGTACGCAAACCCACTTCCTCTCTTTCTATTGGAGAGCAGTTTCTGGGCTTCAGAATATTGAAGCCCAGAAATCATAATGGGTGAGTTTCTTAGGTTGCCTAAATCTTTAGTGACCTCTTCTTGTGATGGGTTTTCAGGAAGGACTGATGAATGGTATCTATAAACAATGTTACATTATCTGTCTTACTTGCTGATAGCTAACAATATAAAATGCCCTTGTGTGTGGTCTGCTCTTTTGTTGGTTAATCAATGATCCTGACAATTAGGTAGGCCTCTTGGAATGGGAAGGGTCTAAATAATCAAATTAAGATTTAGAAAAAACCCAACCACTTGATGCTTAAAGGGATAAAACTGAAGTGGCCATGCTCCAAAAAACACACTTTCTGGAACTTGAGGCTGATAAACTGCAAAACAGACTGTTGGGGTTACAGCCAATAGCTGGCATAATTCTGAAGCCATGGGAATGAGGATCCCATTGATAGAAGGAATAAACTAAGGCAGATAAGGATGCTAGAAATGTTGACTGAGTTTTGGGTTGAAAACTCAATTGTTTTTATAAAATCTGTGCCTCCAATTGTGTAACAAACTGGCATTTTTAATTAATTTTTTTACTGGTGTGTGACAATTCTCCGTTAAAGTATTTGACACTATTTTGAATAATACATTGCCATCTTCCTTCTCTCTTGAAACCTAACATGAGACAGATGGTCCAGGAGGTTATATGGTATAATCCCTCTGCTAGAGACTATACTTTTTACAGTGTACTTTACCTATTGTCCTTAAGACTGCTTTTTACTAGCTCTAGATTTTAACTGAAAAGAGGGTTACACAGTTAAACTGAAATAACTGCTTATCAGAGCATGGATCTAGATTGATGTCTTTGGACTTACTGCCCTTACTTAACAACTAAGGTATTCTATTCCACCAGCCAGGTATAGGCACCTGAGAGTGACCCTATGTCAACCTTTCTCAGTCCCTGAAAAACAGTTAATGTGAAGGGTGGCTGGGTTTTCCAGCTCACTATTTTTTAAATTCACTCTTCTGGCTAAAATGACAGATCAGGAACATCAATTTTTTTCAGGGGCATGAGCAAGTGGAATAGGTGTCAGGGCCTGTGATTAGGCATGCCCAGCTGGGCCAACCACCTGAGTAGTCACACCTGCCTCTGATCCCTGGATAATGCAACTGCCCCAGTTGTCTGAAACTGTGTAGGGCACATTAGCTTAAATTTAAGCTACATTAGGGCCCATGTCTACATGTATGTGTCCTTAATGCATTTTTAAAATGGTGATTTTGGGCTAATCACACCTAAATTTGATACCTGCAAATAGAGGTATCAAATTTAGGCGCGATTAGTTAAGGTGCATTCATGCATGTGTAGACACGTTAAAACATATTAATGCTGTGTGTGTGGACTGACTTGGGACTAATTTTAGTCAGTCCCAACTCAGTCCACACACCGTATTAGTCCCAAGTCAGTCCACACACCGTTAATGTGCTTTAACACCTGTGTATGTAGACACCTGCCTAAATCCACTTAATGTGCATTAAATTAATGCATATTAAATTTAGGTGCACTTAAATGCACATGTAGATACACCCAAGGAGAAGCCCCAAGGAGAAGCATGTTCCGAGAGGCTTCCCTCTAGAAATTATGGGCCCTTACTAATTTAAGATAAGAAATCAATAAGCTACCCAAAGAGGAGGTAGAATTTCTCCTGTTTCATTTAAAGTAGGATAATAGTGAACCTTGCAAAAGATGTGGCAAAGTGATGTCTTATAGACTTAAACAAAAAGCTAATCAAAATAAAATTGCTCCTATTTTGAATAGGAATAATAAAATACACACAACACAATTTGCAATCAATGAGCAATTTAAACAGTTCTATTCTAAGTTGTATTCAACTAATTCAATGACTGATGCAGATGCTTTCAAAGTTTTCTTTAAAAAAAAATGGACTTTACCACAGTTTTCTTACTCAGAGAAAGAAGCCTTTCGTGCTCCATTGAAATGAGAAGAACCGATTGCAACAATCAAATAAATGAATATTGGTAAAGTACCAGGCACAGATGGATTTGCCATTACATTTTATTTAAAAGTTTGAGTGGCTCATTTGCAAATTACTGGTTATGTACACTGAAACTTGGAATAATAATATACTCCTTCACACATTAAGGGTATTTGCCATGTAAGCCAAACCAGCACGGGCTCCTGCTTGTAGAGGAATTATGGATCTCTCTCCTCTATGAATTATGATGCAAAAAAGTCTCAATACAATCCAACACTACATCTTCAAGTCAATCAGAAAGGGTATATTCATCTTAGACAGTTTAACTGACAGATAGATCTGACAGTTTGTGCACACTGAATGAAAACATTACAGCCTTTAGGGAGTTAAAGGAGCTACTTAATGATATATTTTGGGGTCTGGCAGGGGCCTTTGACTCAGCTGAATCTTTAATAGCTGGCATTGAACAGAAGGCAACAGGTGTGCTGATTACGGGCAAAGCAATTACCCCATGAAACACCGACCAGCACTTACCTTGAAGATTTCACTGCTGGGGATCCTCTCTTGAGTCCAGGGGTGATCCAGTGGGCAGCTCCAATCCAGGCCACTATAAAAGAAAGATAAAAAAAAGAAATAAAATACCTAAAATCACGTAGCGGGTTGGGAGTAACCATTCTGTGGATACCAATTAACATCCCATCAATCTCTTTCCTCCTCTCATAAGATCTAAGTCATGGCAGGTGAGAACCAGAGCAACAGGCGATATCCCGCTAACCCAATTACAAACATGTTAGGAGAAAAATCTCTAGACTTATGAGAAACAGAGTATTTTCCACATAAAATATGTGCAATATGTCTGTGTATATTCTGATTTGTAAATATTGGACATAGTTACAAGATATATTAGGGTGTATGGTCTATATAATGTATACATGCATATGTGCTCTCGCACTGTCTCTCTCAAAAAAATGGAAATTCTGGGCAATAAATAAGTTTAATCAAAGGGACAACTTATAAGTTGCATCTTTAAGTTGCAGTTAAAACATATGAAACTGAAAGTCTCATAGTTTCATAGTTTCATAGTTTCATAGATTTAGGATCGGA
>NW_017729031.1:74652613-74653222 GCF_001723915.1 Gavialis gangeticus
TGATGTCCCTGACCCGAGCCCCAGGCATGACACAGACCTATCGTGACATGGGGTTGGGCCAGCAGATGGGACCTTCCAGCCCTACCATATTTACTAAGAGTGAGAGATTTGTGTACACTTTGCTTTCACACTAGAATTAAAATAATCATAATTCCTTCAATGCTGTTTTTGTGAAGGGTCTTCCAGGTACTTTTCCTTATGCTAAAAACTGATGACATTTAAAAATATTTCATGGAGGAGAAGAAGCTGAACCTGGCTATCTGTAAGTAACAACTATGAATCGTATCTGGAGGCTTCCTTTTCCTGAGTTGGCATTATCTCATACCTTTATCATTAGCCATTCCAAAGCTGTCTCAGCTTTGGAACTTACTAGGACAGCCACAAACTAGAACAGACCCTTTGTGGCAGCTAGTGGAGCAGAAATGGGTCCATCCACACACATGGTCAGAAATATTTGCTTCAGCCTTGATCTGGTTTTTGTCCAAGCAAAATTCTAGAGAGGTGCTGGCAACACATGAGTTAAGTCTGATCATGCGCAGATAACACTGGCTCATAGAAATTTCCATTGGGCTCACCCAGCATGTGTCCCCTGGGCGACCCCAAGAGCTG
>NW_017729031.1:74658222-74661973 GCF_001723915.1 Gavialis gangeticus
GACCCCAAGAGCTGTCAGTCAAGCTGACCTACTTTTCAGCCCTGCGCATGCTTGGTAACAGCGGAAAGCTCAGAATCACACATGCTCAGTCAGCTAAGAGCATGATGTCATTCAGCTAGAAAGTTCTTTGAGGGATGCAATCTATTTGGCCACCAAATTGTTATAAAAGGTTAAGGAGCCCCTCCCTCAAGGGGAGAGAGACCTGGTTAGCTGGAGACAGAGGCTGTAGCTTTCAGTGCTGTCTCTCAGTTAGGCTCTTAGGCCTATTGGTCTCCTCCTTGCTTGGCACTTCGTATCATTCTCAATTGCTGTTTTGATATACCGATCTTCTGGCTTACGATTTACCTTTGGCACCGATCATCGACCACCGATTTGGATCATCCCTACTGTTTTGACTTTGGCTTCGTTTACGACTCATCTGGTTTTCGACCTCGGCAATCACATCAACCACCCGATTGTCCTTTGGGACTGGCGACACGACTCTGACATCGTTCCATCTCTCCATTAGTTTTCATCGAGTTACAGTTTTGTTCTGTCAGTTGTTTATCCCTTCATAAGCTGTTGACCAGCTCTGGGACTAGTCAGCAGGCAGCTGCCCCTAGCTCCGGCTAGATAGCAAGGGCTTGCTGGTGAACCCCATGAGCCGACAGACCCCTCTGTTTGTTCATTGTTACTGTAACTGAAGATCGTTGCCTACGCCTCAAAGCGTAAGTCGAATAAACCCACTTTGTTTGAAACCGGTATGTTTCCATGCCTCAGAACTCCATGTCAAAAATCCCGCCTGTTTCGTGTCCAATTGCCACCACCCGGCCACCCAACCGTGACACCGTGAGCTTGGTTAACCAACTCCGGGACAGTTTTAATCAAATATTCCTAAGAATACAAGTCCAGTGTGATTGTACTACTTGTAAATTAACAGATCTGGCCCAACATCTTTTGGTCCTGGGAGTGCCAGAGATTCTGGAGTTGCTGTTGATTTGGAAAGCCCTCCACAGGGTCTCTTGAACAGCTATTGTCTTTTAGGACTTCCAGGCCTAGAAGATTTTATCTAGCTTTATTATTGTGGTGGACCAGGAAGAAATATATGAATATGGCCTTAAGCCAAAGGGCAAATGCCTTGCAAGTCACTGACTTATTCAACTGCTGATATGCAGTTAAGAAGAAAATTATGTTTCATTTATGCTGGTTCCATAGGTTAGGTGACAATAACAAGAATATATGGGCTTTGTTAAAATGAACTGATGTTAAAAATGTGTTTTACCTGGCTCTACATTAGTTTACATGTTCTGGAACAAGCTCAGGATACAATAAATTTGGTTAGAACAAGATATTTGGATTAAGATGATAGTGAGTATATACTTACAAATTACTTCTCACAAGTATGTTTTGGAATATATTCCAAGGTCTTGGAAACATAAGCTCTTGGTTCATAGACCTATGTTTGTAGTCAAATAGCTTATATTGCTTAGATGGTAGATTAAATTTCCTCCCAGGATTCAATCTAGGAAACAAAGGGCATATCTACAGGTACTAACTTAATGTGCTGTAATTGGCACTACTGCACATTAGTGCAGATGAACTTTTAAAAGTGATATTAATGTGCACTAGACTCTAAACCTACTGTGCATTAACACAATAGCATGGGTTCTGCCCAAGATAGTGGTGTATTTTTCAGTAGATAACTGAATAAAACATGATTATATATTAAAATTATATTAACATTATTTGCAATTAAGAAATATGTAGCAAAAACATAATTTCAAGGCTGACTATGTCAAGATGGCTCCTGTCTCAGCTTTTCTGATTTTTACAAACTACTATCGTCTTTGAGATCTTAGAGTAGGGGTGAGAAATATCTGGCTCACCAAGCTATTCTATCTGGTCTGTGGGGCCCCTAAAAATTTTAGAAAATTAACATTTATCTGCCCTGGGCTGCCTGTCAAAGATGACAAAAGAAAGGGGCAGCAGGACCCAGGGGAAGCCATGGCAGGACACTGAACAGCAAGGCCTACCCAGCCCCTCCCCCAGCTGGAAGCCCCTGCCCAGCAGAAGCTTCTAGCCTGGGACCATGGGGCTGTTTGTGCCTCCCTGTGCCAGAGTGGGAAATTCAGGTAAGAGCAGGGGGTGGGGAGGCAGGGGAGGACCATGGATACCAATTGCCCCAGTCCTTGAGGCTGGGCTGGGCCAGCTCTTGCTGAGTCCCACAGTCCAGCCATGTGCAGAGTGGCCACCAGGCAGGCAAGAAAGTGGGGAAAGCAGTGGTGGGACAGGAGAGCATGGGGCCTGCATCAGTGTCCCAGAGCTAGTATCGCTGGGGCCCACAGAGAGGTGGCAGAAGCATGGGGCACAGGCTGGCAGGGGTCTATGGAGCTGGGTTGGGCTGCACCAGCAGGGTGAGAGGGTAGCTGGCCCAGCTCCTGCTGCCCCACTGTGAACCTTGTCAGCACTGACCCCAGAACACCAGCACGGGCCCTGTGCTCCCACCTGGCTGTCACTGGCTCCCATGTACCCACTCAGTCCCAGTGCCCCCCATCCCAGCCCTGCAGTACAGGCGGGGGCCAGCATTTGCAGCCCCAACCTTGTGTACCCTGCACTTATCCATCTGGCCTGAACAGCAGCAGTGGGGGACAAACTGCTGCTCAGTGTGGGGAGGGGGGAGCAATCCCTCCTCCTCCCCATAGCCGTCACTTTCTGATGTAGATACCCGAAGCCCATGCGTGGCTATCCTGTGTCACTGCTGTCTCTGGGCTGCCCCACAGGGCAGCGGTGGCAGCAGAGAACAGGCACAGGCAGCCCTCTGTGGGGTCTGAGTGGCTGCACCAGGAAGCACTGGCAGTGGGAGGGGAAAGGGCCACTTTTCCTCCATGCTGAGCAGCAGTTTATCCCACGCTGCTGCTGCTCAGCCTGGGTCCCACACCGGCTCCAGGCTTGCCGCAGCAGCAGTTAGGCAGAAACTGCTGCTTAGTGCAGGGGAAATCGACCCTTCCTCACTGCCACTGGACAGTTTTTTGGTGTGGCTGCCCAGAGCCTGCACCGTGCTAGGCTGTGGTACAGCTTCTTCACTGCCACCTCTGGGCTGCTCAGCATGGCAGCAGTGAAAGAGTGGAGCAGCTGCAGGCCAGCTTACAAGTGGTGATGAAGGAGGCACACTGCAGCCTAGAGTGGCATGAGCTCTGGGCAACCACTCCAAAATCTGCCCTGTGGTGCTGAAGGAGGGAGGGGTGCTTTCCCCCAACCTGAGCAGCAGTTTATGCCCAGTTGTTGCTGCCACTGCTCCTACACCTCCGCCTCAATGGGTGAGCATGGAGCTGGCATGGGGCCCAGGCTGAGCAGCAGCAACACAAGACTAACTGCTGCTCAGCATGAAGGAAAAGCGGCCCCTTCCCTTCCTGCTGCCAGTGCTTCTTGGTGCAGCTGCTCAGAGTTTGTGCAAGGCTGCCTGTGCCTGATCTCTGTTACCATTGCTGCCCCATGGGGAAGCCCAAAGGCTGCAGTGACACAGGACAGCCTCACATGGGCTCTGGATGGCTGCACCAGGAAGTGGTGGCCACAAGGAGGGGGAGGGGTCGCTTCCCCATCCCCCCCACTGATCAGCAGTTAGTTTCATGCTGCTGCTTCTCAGCCTGAATGTTCAGCCCCCATAACCATTCACTCACAACTCCCCACAAACCCCACACCTACCCACCCATACCCCCGACACCCCTGCATACCCCAGAGTAAGACTGCATTTGAGCTATTCTGCAATCACTTC
>NW_017729031.1:74666973-74670363 GCF_001723915.1 Gavialis gangeticus
AAACCCCCGACACCCCTGCATACCCCAGAGTAAGACTGCATTTGAGCTATTCTGCAATCACTTCTACAGATACAGCACAAGCACACACAAATCAGGACAAAAATATTTTAAAAATTAAATTAAAATATATTATTATAGGTGTTTGATTTTTAGTATGTAATTTGTTTTTTTTTCCCCTAAGATGGCAAACCCTCTTCCCCAAAGGAGTATTTCCAGGGGCAATGGGAGGGACTTCTAATGGCAAAGGTCAGAGGCTAGGGGTGGGACTCCCAATCCCAAGATGGTGACCAGGGGGCAGAGCAGTTGTTAAGGGGTGGGGCTACTCATGCAACCCTTAACAGCTTGCCAAAACTAAGTAAGTGGCCCTCCACCCAGAATAATTGCCCATCCCTATCTTAGGGGAAGACTACTTTCACATTCCTTAAAAAAAGAGGAGGTGTCTAGGTTTTTTAGAAGATACTGCTTTTGATACTTAGTGAAATCAACACCTTTTAGCTACATCTCTTCATATTACAGTGTACAGCAGCTTCAGCCACAATTCAAATTCCTCCCAACACCTCATACAAAACTCAGAAATTATAACAACTGATAAATAGCATGTTAACATTACATAATATAAACTATATTAAATATTACAGCAGAATAGAAATGATAAAACTGCAATCCAGAGTGTGAGATTGGACCTGGAGGTAATAAGCACAGATTTATAGGCAAACAGTTATTCCCCTTGAAGCATCTTGTGCCTGTGACTCATTAGGAGACAGCTGAAATTTCCTAGGCATTTCTTTAATTAGCTTTAGCATTTTATTTAATAGACAAGGCATTAAAACCAAAATATTCACTTTTCCTCTACTGATACCATGTGTATGAAATTACTTATATCTTCTTTCAAATTGAATGCACACACAGGTGTATATGTAACAGCTTTTGCATTAGTTTTCCACCTGGCCAAGGGGGTCACACTATCAACTAGGATGCAAAATATCCAGGGAGCAGGAGATAGGCTCACAATTGACACAGATCAAGTGTGGGAACACCTTTAGAGACTAGACATCCATAAGCCTGTGGGTTTGGATGGAATGCACCTGAGAGTCTTGAAGGAGCTGGCAGACATCATAGCATGTCCAATGGTGAAGATATTTAAGAATTCATGGTGCTTGGGTGAGGTACCAAAAGCCTGAAAAAGAGCCAATATGGTCCCAATCTTCCAGAAGAGGAAGAGGGAAGATCCAGGGAATTATAGGCCAATCAGTCTGATGTCCATCTCTGGACAGATCTTGGAGAAAATCATCAAGGGATCCATCAGTAACAGGCTAAAGGAAGGTAACCTTCTGAATGACAGCCAACATGGCTTTGTTGCTAGAATGTCTTGCCTGACCAACCTTATCTCCTTCTATGATCAGGTGATGCATTGCCTGGACAAGGGAGATGAGGTTGTTGTCATATATCTGGATTTCAAGAAAGCCTTTGATTTTTCTCCAATGATATCCTCATGGTTAAGCTGGGGAACCATGACCTTGACCATCTTACTGTGCAGTGGCTGAGGAACTGGATCTGGGGTCGGACCCAAAAAGTACTAGTTGATGGGAGCAAATCAACATGGTGCAAGGTGAACAGTGGAGTCCCTTAGGGCTCAGTACTCAGGCCAGTACTCTTCAACATCTTCATTAATGATCTTGATTTGGGCATCAGATGTGAAGTAGCAAAGTTTACAGGCAAAACTAAACTCTGGGTGAAGGTGGTTACACTGGAAGATAGGTTGGGGATACAGGCCAACCTGGATATGGTTGCAAGGTGAAAGGACCAAAACCTAATGGCATTCAGTGTAGAGAAGTGCAGGGTGCCCCACCTTAGGAGGAACCATCATCATACTTATATGCTTGCCGTGCTTCACTCGCTAGCACCAAGACTGAAAGAGACTTGGGGGTCTTGACGAACCACAAGATGAACATGAGCCACCAATGTGAATGTGTGGCTGGCAAATCAAGTAAAACACTGGCATGCATCCACCAATGCATCTCTAGAAAAACCAGGGACATCATCCTCCTGCTGTTCTCAGCCTTAGTGATGCTGCAACTGGAAAACTGAGTCCAGTTTTGATCTCCCCACTTCAGGAGGAACATGAATAAGCTTGAAGGAGTCCAAAGGAGAGCCACCTATATGATCAAAGGCCAAGAGAAAAAGCCTTAGGAGGAGAGGCTGAGGGACATGGGACTTTTCAGCCTGGAGAAGAGAAGGCTTAGGGGAGACATAGTAGCAGCCTGTAAGTATATAAGGGGGGTACATGAGGACCTGGGAGAACAGTTTTTTACCAGGGCCCCCAAAGGGATAACAAGGTCTAATGGCCACAGACTAATGGAAGGCTGGTTTAGACTGGACATAAGGAAAAACTTCTTTACAGTCTGAGTGTCCAGGGTCTGGAATAGACTCCCCCCCAGAGCTGGTGCAAGCACCTACCCTAGATTCATTCAAAAGTGAGTGGATGTTTATTTTGCTGGGATCCTTTGACCCCAGACTTTGTTCTTTTCTTTCAAAGAAACACCAGAGGATAGTTGTAAAGCACATACCACAAAACTTACCCCCATAGAATCAAAGGACTGGAAGGGACCTGTAAGATCATAAAGTCTGGTCCCCTGCCATGGGGGTTATTGGGCTCAAACGAGCTCAACAAGGTGCATGTCCAACCTCTTCTTGAACACCTCCAAGGATGGTGACTGAACCATCTCTGCTGGGAGTGTGTTCCAGAATCTAGTTACTCTTACAGAAAAGTTTTTCCTTATGTCCATCCTAAATTTTTCCTCAATTAGCTTGTGCCCTTTGGTTCTCATCCTGCCAAGGGGTGCCTTTCTGAAGAGTTGCTCCCCTAGATCTTGGTGTTCACCCTGACATAGTTGTAGGCAGTTATCAAGTAATCTCAGTCTTTTCTTACTCAGACTGAACAGACCCTGTTCCCAGAGTCTCTCCTCATAAGGCTTGTCCTCCAGGCCCCTAATCATGCAGGTAGCCCTTCTCTGTACCCTTTTGAGTGTATCCACATCCTTTCTGAAGTGTTGTACTCAGAATTGGAGACAATACTCCATCTGTAGCTTCAACAATGCCGAATCCAGGGGGAGGAGTAGTTCTCTGGATCTATTCCCAACACATTGACTAATGCACGCCAGAGTTCTATTTGCCCTGCCAGTGACTTCATTGCACTGTTGGCTCATGTTCATCCTCTGGTCGATTTGTCACTCCCAGGTCCCTTTCAGATGCAATGCCAGCCAGTGGACCACCCATCGTATAGTTATAGTGAAGGTTCTTCCTACCCAGATGAAGGACCCCGCACTTGTCCCTATTGAACCTCATCTGACTGTGCTTAGCCCATTGGACCAGTCTGTCAAGGTCATCCTG
>NW_017729031.1:74675363-74675668 GCF_001723915.1 Gavialis gangeticus
ACCCCGCACTTGTCCCTATTGAACCTCATCTGACTGTGCTTAGCCCATTGGACCAGTCTGTCAAGGTCATCCTGGATCCTTACCCTGATGTGTCCACATTTCACCACAGCATGGTGTCATTTGGAAACTTCATCATTATGCTTTCCACCCTGTCATCCAAGTCACTGAAGAAGATTCATAGATTCCAGGGCAGGAAGGGGCCTCAGTGGGCCATCTAGTCTGACCTCCAGCTCCTGGCAGGCAAGAAAAGGGTCATCAAACCTGTGATCATGTGATCCCAGCCAGGTGCCTGTCCAGTCTCCTCT
>NW_017729031.1:74675679-74681243 GCF_001723915.1 Gavialis gangeticus
AGATGCAGCACCTTGCACTTGTCCTTATTGAATTGCATCCAGTTGTTCTCTGCCCACTTCCCCAACCTGTTGACGTCACCTTGGATCTGGTTCCTCCTCTTCAGGGTGTTAGCTTCACCCCATATTTTAGTGTCATCCACGAATTTGGACAGGGTGCTTCCCACCCCCTCATCCAGATCACTGATGAAGATGTTGAACAGCACCGGCCCCAGAACCGAGCCCGGAGGGACTCCACTGCACACATCTTTCCAGGTTGTCACTGACCCATCCATCACCACCCTCTGAGTGTAAACCCTGAGCTAGTTTGCTACCCATTCTACCATATAAACAGCCATAGCAAATCTCCTCAGTTTATTAATAAGGATGGTGTGGGATACCGTGTTAAAGGCTTTCTTGAAGTCCAGATAGATAACATGTTAAAGAGTATGTTAAAGATGTTAAAGAGCATGGGCCCAAGCACTGATCCCTGGGGGATACCACTGGAGATGGCCCTCCAGGATGAGGCCATCCCATCTATTACACCTCTCTGGGATCAGCCTCTGAGCCAGTTGCCAACCCACCTTACTGTAGACTGGTCTAGGTCAGTATCCTCCAGTTTAATTGAGAGAATCTCATGGGAAACAGATTCAAAGGTCTTGCTGAAGTCTAGGTAAATGATGTCAACCTCATGTCCCTTGTCTAGCTGGTTAGTTACCTGATCATAAGAGGACATCAGGTTTGTTAGGCATGACCTACCCTCAGCAAAACTGTGTTGGCTGCTTCTTAGTACCCCACCAATTATGAGCTTGTGATTGATGGCCTCCTCGACAATTTTTTCAAAGATTTTTCTTGGGACCAAAGTCATACTGACCAGTCTATAGTTTCCAGGGTCATCCCACTTACCTTTCTTAAAGATGGGCACAATGTTAGCCCTCTTCCAGTTGTTCAGGACCACTCCCAAGTTCCATGACTCTTCAGACATCTTTGCCAGAAGCACTGCTATGAACTCAGCCAGTTCTTTCAGGACTCTTGAATGCAGGTCATCTGGCCCAGGAGACTTGAAAACATCCACATATTCTAAGAGTACCCCCACCTGTTTGGGACTGATTTCTTGTGGACTTTTGTCTTCCCCATATTCCCTGGGCCTCTGGACAGGTGAACAGCTCCCACTGGATTTCAGGAATACCAATGTGAAATAAGTTGTTAGGAGCCTTGCCTTTTCGCAGGGATCAACTGTGGGCTGCACCTCCATATTCAGTAGGGACACATAGTGAAGCTTGATTTTTTTTCTTGTTTCTTATGTACCTATAGAAGGACTTTTTGTTGTCCTTTATTATTTCAGTGTCTATCTTGATCTCCATGACTGCCTTGGCTTTCCATGTCTCAAACCTGCAGACCCTGGCCATGTGAGTGTACTCCTCTCTGGTTGCTGAACTATTTGTCCATTGATTATATGCTTTGTTTTTCTTTTTCAAAAGTTCCCTAATATCCCTGTTAAGCCAAGCAGGTCTCTTGGCCCCTTTCCCATTTTTGACCACATGGGGATGGCCTCTTTTTGAGCAGTAAGAATTGTCTCCTTAAGGAAGCACCACTGTTCCTGAACTCCCAAATTGTCCAGCCACTGGTCATGGAGAACCTTTCTAACTAGACTCCTGAGTTTACCAAAGTCTGCCCTTCTGAAGCCCAGGACTTCCGTTCTACTGACTGGATTCCCAGCCTTTTGGTGGATGGCAAACCTAATCAGATTGTGATCACTGTCACCCAGAGTACCTCTAATCTTCAGGTCACCATATATGAGGTCATTGAAAAGTTGGTAAGTAGGCATGAGTGGATGTGTGGTCAGGGTACTGATGAGACTTAGTTTTCTCTTTCTATCACAGTTTCCGATTATTGGAATATGGATGTGAGCAAGAGGAATTTTAATTTAGAGGAAAATGAAATAACACTAGTAGACTGGGAGGAATAAGCAAGAATATGGCAAAGATTACACCATTCCCCCTGATGGAGGGTGTTTGCTTCTTATTTGTTTATTGAGAGAGTAATTCAGGGTGGGGTGTGGGACCAGATGCTTCTGGATGATTGTAAGTCTGCACTTACCAGACTGACTCTATTTATACAATGCAGCTTTTGCTACAATCATTTATGTCACTATTACTACCACTCTACCGAGGGATAAACATTATGTCAGCTTGGAAACACAGTGCTACAGAAAGCAGTGACACATGGGTTAAGAAGTACTGGTATGTCTTGCCATGAGCACGACACTAGCACTTCATATTCTGTATTGGCTGCCTGTCTGATTCCAGGTGGAGTTTAATGTGTTGTTTCTGAACTATAAGACCCTAAATGGTTTGGAAGCTGCATCCCACTGAGACCACATATATCCCCTTGTAAAAATGCAACAGATACAATCAGTAGAAGAAATATAAACTGGAGATTACTTGGCATGTAAGAGAGTAAGCCGCTGGCAAGTCTTTCCATGGGAGCTCTTTCAATGTTGGGATTCAGCCCAACTCTTCATATGAAATAGCCCTAACACATTGACCTTTAAAGTATGATGCAAGCTTCAGTCATTTGGAGATAGACATCCCCAAGGAGTTCTAAGCTTTGAGATTTTAGATAAGCATGTGTTATTTTTCACACTGAGGGATTTATCCATATAGTTAATCAATTGTTTGGAAAAAATTAGATGGACAACTTGATTTTTTAGAATAAGCTGATCTGTATGACAGAAGGCTGTTGGTTTTCCACTGCTATTTTTCATTGTTTTCATTGTTTTTTTTTTTCATGTGCTAGACAGGAGTCTTGCATAGCTGTTTTCTAAAAGATCCTTATGTTGAAAGTGACATAAATAAAATGCTGCTCTATTTCAGTAGCTGTTTCTTTGTTGCACAAAAGGAAGAAAGAAAGAAAGAAAGAAATCATCCTATTATTTTTTTCCCTGCCACACTGAAACAAAGTAATGCAAATAGTTAATTTTCCCTTAGTGATGGCATTTGTTGTTTTTTTTTTAATTAAAGGGAATTTAACACCATCATATGATATATGTGATTTTAATTTAACACTTTTGTATATTTAACATGTTGCCCTTTGGGTGCTTACACAGGTTATATTTTTTTTGTGCAATCAACCCCTTGAAAGCATTGAACAGCCATGATGTAACACACATGCATGGCTGCATAATGCTTTAAAAATAGCTGATCACATAAAAAAATAAACTTTATCAAATAAGGTATAAGATTAAGGGCCTTTAAAGCAGAGAGACTTAAGGAATTATGTTCCCTTGATGGTTAATTTTTCACATGGGGACTGGGCTGGGCTGTATTCATGCTGGTGAGCACCAGCCCAGCTTTTTCACCAGGGATGTCAGTGGAGAAGGGAGGAAGCTGCCAGCTGGGATTTGCCTGGCCTGAGCTGGGGGAAGGTGGAATGGAGCATTCTTGCCTTGCAGACTCCTCACCAGCTACCCTGCCTGGGACACTGGGGGGAGCTGGGCCAGGCCCATGAGGTGAGGGGGCTCTGTTCCACCCCATCTCTGAACTGGAGGGGTGGGGTAGACGGGTGGAGTCCCCATACCTCACAGACCTGGCTTGGCTTCCCACAACACCCTGGCAGGGGTAGTTGGATGGGTCTATGAGGCAAGGTGTCTCCTTTCCACCCCCTGCTCCAGCTCAGCCTGAACAAAAGCCAAGCCAGCAGCTCCATGCACCCTTCCCCCTCCCTCCTCTACTGTCAGTCCCAGAATGGGGAGTGGGAGGGGCTGGGGAGTGGGACAGTTCAACAGCCTCCTTGGAGGCTCTGGAAGCACTCCCACCTACTGGCCAGGGCTCTTCACTGACCCAACAAAGTGCCATGAGTTAGAGCAGGGCCCTAAATATCTGTAGTCACCCTTTCTTTAGTAGATTAGTTTTGAGTGCTACATTAATTAGAAAAGAAGAGAAAAAGGTTTTGCTGATGCATAGAGAGATAATGATAATTAACAGTATAAAACATAGCTCATAAAATATTTTTTCAAATATCTGGATCTCAAAATTGTGCCTACTGGAAAACAAAATTATATCAATATTACAGAGTGATGCTGCTATATTGGTACTAAATAGAAAACAAATCTTAATATGCTTTATTTGTAGTACATTTAGGAAGCAATTAACATTAATAGTCCATGCAATCTGAAAGTAGTTGTTATAGGCTACATCCCAGAGTCTAGATAGCAGGCACAGATTTTGTCTTTTTTTGCTACGTTTTATTGTAACGAATGAACTGAATATAACCAAAGTAGTTGGAGGTGGGAACTTCATTGTTGTGGACAGTTCTTACTGTACTGAATCAACTGCAGTGTTAGGCCTATTGTTTCTTGTATTTCACAAGTTTTTATCTTTGTAACACTCTATGCAACCCTATTCATATCAGTGGAGCTGTGTGAGGTAAAGGAAGACAGAATGTATTTTCTAATAGTTAACAGCAAGTTTATGACTGACATTTATGGAGGTATGTTTGGGTGTCTTCCCCAGGGATGGCTGTAAACCCCTGTGAGCCCCCTTAGCCTTTGTCATCTCTGCTTTCTTTGGAGCCAAATCCCCATCAGCTCACCCGACACAACTTGCTGTGACTGTACTTTTTGAAAAGGCAGGCTTCTCCAGGGCTCCCCAAGCCAGATCTCATGCTCATGAGTACAGGTGTTCTTACTCATCACCTTAAGGGATAATTACATAGCCTCCTTGTCCCCCCTTTTAGCCATGTCCAAACCTTGCAGCTGTTACCAATCACTCAGTAGCTGAGGGCTGAATCCTCTGCTCTTTCTGGGCTCAGACCTGTCTCCTTCCACCCATGCCCAGCACTTCATGCATCTTAACTAGTCCTGGGTATGGCCCCTGGGTCTCTGACCCTGTTTCCACCACATGGAGGCACTGGGCACCTAGCCCCATCTCATCCCTCCTTTGGGCTATAAGTCCCTACCACTGTCAGTCTCCAACTGTGGCTCTCCTCAGCCTTTGACCCCTCTACGAGGGCCCTGGCCCTGGCCCTGCAGTTGAAATCTCTGGGTTACCTTGCCCTGGAAGTTTCTGGCTGTAGCCCATCGACCTTTGACCCCTTCTTCTGGGCCCTGACCCTGCTTTTAAGCCAGTTGAGATCTCTGGGGTTATGGGGTTCCTGGCCCTGCTTGTTCTCACCCCTTCTGGGCTATGGGTCCTTGACCCTGGCTCATTCCTCTCACAGGCTATGGGTCATTGACCTGGTTCTTGACCATCTCAAGCTACTTGCCTCTGACCCAAGCTGTGGCTTTGCTCCTTGGCTCCAATCCCATGGGCCCTGGCTCCACCCCAGGCCAGCTGAGACCTCCATAGCCCCTACAGTTTCAATCCCTAAACCACCAATCTTACCTACCTCAGTTTGGGTGTTAGTCAGTAGCCTTGCTACAGCCATTTTTTCTTAGGAGCAGCTCTCCATAGATTCCAGATCAGACTACCTGCCCAGCTCAGGCCCTGGGTTTATATACTGCAAGTCCAGCCCCATTCTGGGGCAAGATCTGGATAGGTTACAGGAGTGGGCTAACATAAACAGAATGCATTTCAATACTGACAAGT
>NW_017729031.1:74681477-74692622 GCF_001723915.1 Gavialis gangeticus
GGACCTAAACCTGTTCAGCCTTCACAAGAGAAGGCTGAGGGGGGACCTGGTGACTGTCTATAAACTCACTAGGGGGGACCAGAAGGGTTTGGGGGAGACACTGTTTCCCCTAGCGCCCCCTGGCATGACAAGGAACAATGGACACAAATTAGTGGAGAGTAGGTTTAGATTAGATATCCGCAAGAACTACTTCACAGGCAGGGCGGCTAGGAGCTGGAACCAACTCCCAAGGGAAGTGGTGTTGGCTCCTACCCTGGGGGTCTTTAAGAAGAGGCTTGATGCCTACCTGGCTGGATTCATTTGAGTCCAGTTTTTCTCCTGCCCAGGCACGGGGTCGGACTTGAAGATCTACAAGGTCCCTTTTGACCCTACTTCTATGAGTCTAGGATTCTATGATTCTGGGTCATGTGGCTCCTGATTGCCTCCTTCCTCACCTGCAGCCTGCTTATTTTGCAGCCTATCTGCTCTTAAAATAGCAGGAGCATGAGGCAGTGGGTGAGAAGAGGACTTGATAAGATGTCTGTTCTAGTTAAATGCCCAGCTCAAAGTTCTTCTGCATTCATAGTTACTGTATTGGCAGAGTGCAAAGTCTCTCCATGACTACAATTTTAATGTGCCTAGGTAAGGTATCTCAGGCATGCTTCATTGTGCCTAACATCTGTAGTATGTCTGACATTCTTTCTTCATTGCTTTAGAACCTGAGAGTAGTAACATATTGTTCCTGAGAAACTCACTCATGCCCTCTCTATGGGTACTCTGAGCTTCTTGATTTACCCTGTTAAGGGCAATGCATTGGGAAAACCAGGATTAAAACATTAGCAAATTAATTTCTCAAACACTTTATTCTCATACACAATCCAACTCTCACCTTCCCTTTGGATAGAAAGCTATTCAAAGTCAATAGTTTTACAAGCAAAAAGCCAATTGTACCAGTAAAGAAGAGACATCAAAATGAATAGCCCTTGATTGTCCTTTCATACCTTCCCAGATAGTCTTTCCATGTGATTTCATCACTCTTCCAGAATTGGCTTCTCAAATAACACATCATGAAGGACATACTCCTAAAGGAGAACTATATTACAAGGTCAAGGCCCTGGACACAATGAAGTGCACAAAACAAAATGGTTTTCTGAATCTGAAACAGATATGATCTAATATAACACACCACTGACCTTCCAAACAAAACCACCATTCAGTTGTGATCTGTGTTCTCTTCCTCACTGCCTAAAGTAACTTGTGATTTTTTGTAAGCCATGCCAATTTCCCCCAACTTTCTCCTTTTCAGAGATGTTGAGTATCCACAGTTTCAAGGGAAGTAGATGGGAGTAAAGAGAACTTGAGATTTATGATATTCAGGTCCTAATTGTAAACCATTATAATCATGAAGAACAATAACAAAAGCAGTTAAACAATACAATTTGACTGCATTTCAGAGCTGTTATTGAAAATAATGTATTGTTTTATACAGCCTCTTTTATCCAGGAAATCAGAAAGAGGTAGGCACATGTCTAGACTGCAGACCATGGTGTAGCTCCTGAACTAGTTGTAGTACTTGATGGGACCTCTAGGGTCAACCTACTCATGGAAACACAGAGCTCAATATAGCTTAATCAGCTGAGAAGCATCAATGAGCCTATGGGAAAATCTTTTAAAGGTATGTAGTCCTCATTTAAAAAACTATATTTGGAAGTAACTCACCTTGCCTTAAGGTATTAACGCCTATATAGGAAAACAAGTACTGAGCTCACGAGAGTAAGATTATTAACTATGACACAACAAAATAAAAGTCATTGTCCACAAGACCAAACAATAATAATAACAATAAAAAAAACCTTTTAGAGATTTTCAATTTTGCTTATGTGCTTCAGGCAAAGGCAATTGCTGCCCTACAGCCTCAGAAGTTAAGTGTTTGTAATTTTTTTCTGCCAAATTATCAGTCATTCTATATTCCCGTGTGCCAAGTTGTTATTTTCTGCAATTGCCTTCAACCCATCAAAAAATCTTAAAGCTGCATGGAGAAAATCAAATTGCATTTAGAAGGTGAGAAACAGCAATGCTCTTTGGCAAGATGGAATGATTTTTAAGCCAAAAGGTGAAATCATGCTTGCATGAGGTTGCAAAAGAAAGCTTAGTCTTAAAGCTCTACAAGAGAGTTCAGAAATTTTGAGTCAGACACTATAAGAACTGCTTTTAAGTCCTGTTTTAGGGGTGTATTTTCATTACATCACTTTGGGCATTTAAAAATGACTAGATAAAATTCTAAGAAACCTATCACCTTTCCATTAAACAGATGTAGGATTAGACCCCCAAAATATATGCCATGATCAGAGCGTGAGGCTTTAAGAATGGAAAGCGTCCACTTTTCCTGCTTTCAGAGCTGAGCTGAGAGCTAGATCATGGCCACATTTACATGAGACGTTGACTGTGCAGTAGCTTGTTACTAGCATCACATAGCAGGAAGTGAGAGGCGATGCTACTGCGCAGAAGTAATTAGCTACTGCGCAGTCAGTGTCACCTAAAAGCCCTTTGGTAATGTACAGTCATTTAGTACTTGTATGAATAAGTATTAAATGATTGTTCAGTAATGACTGAGCAGTAAGCGTCTTGTGTAGGCCCACAAGTGTCCAAAATCTGCCTCCTTGTAACTTATATTAGTTATATAGCTGGCAAAGCAGGCAATCCTGCATGCTGACAGCTATCCTGGCTACCATGTGGGGAGATGACACCAAGTCACTTCCTTCCCTATGCCTCAATTTCTCCATTTACAAAATGCAGATAATTAGCTCCTTTGTAAAGTGCTTTGAGATCTGTGAAATTAATTGCTACAGAATAGCTAGGTATTATTGACCACTTGAGCTGTCTCACTAATATCAGTCGAGCTACTTTGGTGAATAAGGCAATAGGGACCTGAGTCAATAAGTATAAGATGAATAATGCTAGGAATTTCATACATGCAACTTCTAAGGCTTTTTTAGAAAATTTAGCCACATGAGTCTTTAGGAGCAGTTCTCCCTCATGATTTTTAATGACTTGGCTTTGTTGTCATATTGAGAAATAACTACAGTTATTTTTCTAATTTTTGCATTTCTTACAAGAGAGCTTAAATGAACTCAGAGCAATGTCATGATAAGAGAGAAGCTATTATGATGCTATTATACACCATCAATTATATGCTATTTCCCAGAATACGATGTTCAGTTCTGGCCATTCTAAATTCATGAGAAATTTACACACGTGTGTGTGTATGTGTGTGTGTGTGTGTGTGTGTATGTGTGTATATATATATGTATGTATATATAGATTATATATATGTGTGTGTGTGTGTATAGACAGATAGCTAGACAGATATGTGTGTGTATATGTATATGCGTATGTATGTATTGTGGATATAACTATATATATGTGTACACACACATACATACATATACATACATATATATATATGTATGTGTGTGTACACCCATATGCATATAAGTATGCATATATATATGTATGTGTGTGTGTGTGTGTGTACACACATACGTGTGTGTATATGTATATGTGTATGTAAGTATTGGATTGTGGATATATCTATATGCATACATATGTATATGTATGTATACATATATATGTATGGATATATACACCAAGAACTATATATATATCAAGAAGTGTAGTACCTCACTATATTACCTTCAGTAATACCTTCAGTAATAATGAATGGGCTTAATGCCCATATTAACTAAGGTAGTAAATATCAGCATGAGTCCTGGCTCTGGACCAGGCATGATGCCCAAGCCAGGTCATGGGCAAGGGACACCCACGAGCCTCCAGACTGTTCCAACAGTGACAGTGCAATTTATGTGTGATCTTTTTGGTTGAGGGCCATCTGTTCCTGTTGATATACCTTCTGCCACTAGAACTGGTCATGCTACAGCTCCAAATCCATCATCGTGCCTGGGTGAGTTATCTCCATTCTCCATCTCCCCAGATACAATGTGAATGGCATCTGGACATCCAAGATTTGGAAAGAAACCACAGAACTGAAAACGGTTCTTTATGATCCAGCAATTATTTAGTGTAACTCACAAAACCAGAACATGACTCCTTTTGGACTACACATAAAAATGGAGAAGCAGCTAAGTTTATCTCTGGTTTTCCATTTGGGCATGCTCTATTTCAGGGCAGTAACTTCAGGAGCACTTAACTTTATTTCAGAACTTGACTCATACTTTAGAAGGCTGAAAAGACCCAGTGCTGACCCACAGATTAATTTGTTGATTCCCTCTGATAAGGACAAATAGCTATGGTGGATCCTTTTATAACATTCATATCCCATAATTCAGAGTTTTAGGGGCCTACTTGGACTTGTGGCAAAGCCAAACCAGCCTCAGAGCTTTGTTTCATTAGCATTTTAGGAATCAGAGAATAGTAGTAGCACAATGTGCTCTGGCAACACTCCCTTTCTCCCCTCTCCTATTCTACAGGGAACTGAGACCTTGAGCCTGGTAGCTTTTGCATTTTGGAGAGGCCCTTGCTCGAAGGCTATCCATTCTTTATTAAAATTGACATACATTATCCTTAATATGACCAATTAGTGGAAATCTGCATACCATGGGTCAGTACAGGAACTACATTTTTACTGGTGGAATAATAAGGTTAAACATTAGAAACCCTAAGTGCACAAGTACTTAAATAGTTTCTACCAGACCAAAAATGAGAGGAACTTCAACAACCTCTGACAAGGTAGAAGTGGCTTCCAGTAGCGTTTCTACAGAGAAATGAACACTTGTGCTTTTCCCTCTCCAAAAGACCATACCCATACCCAAACATTATAGACACAGTCCCTGCCAGGAATGGAGCTCATCAACATGGACTGGCCTGAACTGGCCCCTGGCAGGAACAGAGTCCCCAGACCCATCTTACCTCATGGTAGCACCCCACCCACCAGCACCAAACCTAACCTGCCAGTGCCAAACCCTGACTAGACTCATCTGACCTGAACTGCAAGTGGTTCCATCAGATGGTGCCAGAGGGGTAAGGATTGACTGTGGGTTACTGGAAGGGAAATTGATGGGCTTGAAGTCAGGAACAGGTTCTGGGTCTGCTTTCTCAAAGCCTAACAGATGAAAAGAAGGGCCAGCTTGTTGTGGGGAGTGGCCACCAGCCAATCAGCCCTGCTAACAGCTGTCTCCAGGAAGACAGGGAAGTTTGAAAAGCATATAGGGATGCATGCACTTAGGACCCACTGACTGGGTGTCAGCAACTGTGCAGGGCACTGCAGAGCACCCAGCTTAGACCTGTAACACTTGCACAATTCTCTACCAGTAAGTCTTCCAGTTAGGGCTGTGTGAAGCTTCAGTCACTGATTTGATTCGGTGGAAATTTGGCCCAATTTGACAGCTGAATCTCCAAATCCAAATTGAATCAAGAGCCCCTTTCATCACTCTGAATTGAATGGGAACCCTCCAAGTCAATTCAGAGAGATTCAGAAAGATTTGATGATTTGGACATAGACACAGCTTTAAATATTTTTTCTACATACCTCAAGGTACCAGGTAGCTCATGAATGCTGAGATGGGGCAGATGGAGATGGGGCTGCTGGGGCAGATGGAGTGTTCCATGGGAGTGTGTGTGTGGGGCGGGTCCCTGGCGCACTCAGTAGTGGACCTGGAAGTGGACCAGAAGCACTTCCAGTCCACTTTTGGGTCCTCCAGGGAGTGGATGGGGACCCCCCTGGCTCAGTGACTGGTGCCTTCTGGGTTTTGGGGGGGCACCCAGGGTCCCTCTGCAGCTGATTGCTGAGCTGCAAGAGTGTGGGGGGTGGGGTCCCCCGTGTACTCAGTGACGGACCCGGACATAGACTGGAAATACTTCTAGTTCACTTCCAGGTTTGCTGCCAAGCATGTGGGGGTCCACCCATGCTCCTGTGGGATGCTTCACCTACCCTACCATCGCAGCTGTCACAAGCTGTGCTTGGTACCTTGAGGTATGTAGAAAAAACATTTAAAGTTGTGTTTATGACCTAATCGCTGATCCTCTGAATCGGGACAGTGGTCCAAATCAATGAATTGAATCACTGTCCCTGATTCCAGCCGAATCCAAATCCAAATTGAATATAGCCTGTTTCTCATATCCCTACTTCCAACCACTCAAATTAAACTGGTAAACTTACACAAGTTCATCTGAATGCTTGCACATACCCTATGGACCATGTGCTATAGTAGAGGAGGTGACCCAAAATAAAGACTTCTTATGAAGCAACAGAGCAGCTAAGTCAGAAGTCAGAGGTCCACTTGAGTCCAACAGCTCACTGGGTTACCATAATTAAGGCACTAGTTCCTATAGCCTACAGGACATAAGGAAGTGATACAGTTAGTATCATGTCTGGACTTCTTTGACCTCTCATTCTGGATGAATAACTATGATTTTACAGATGGAATAATAGGGAGGTAGCTTTTAGCATGTATGTAGATCTGGGATTGAACTCATGCCTCATAGGTTAACTTCTCTGCTCTGAAAATCTACAGGAATTTAGGAAGATGCAGAAATTAACCTTGTCCTAAAAAAATAGCAATTCTTTTTCAGACCAACACAACAAAACATTTCAACCCAAAACATTGCAATACAAAAAAACAAACAACCCCCCCGAACCAAACCAAACCAACCCATTTTGCTTTTATTTTCTTCATGTACATTTCTAAAAGCAGTCTTTTCCCATGAAAAATGTTTACTTTGATTAGACCCTATTTTCAAAATGGAAATGTTTTATTCTAAACAATTGCTATTAATCATAACCTGAAAGAAATCACATATGTCTTTACATATTCATCAGTTCACAGACTTATGAATATCAAAGAATACAGGCAAAAATATTTGAAGTTTTGCAATCTGAAATTATGTCGTTCATGATATTATTTGTGTTGAATTCTTTAAGCTCTGAACCATGCTTTTCAAGTCATCATCAAAACTAGACTAAAAAGGTTCAAATCAACCTCACTGGTAATATATTACAAATTAAATTGAATTTATTTCAGTATTTTTTATAATAAATGGTGTTAATTGATCCATTTCTAAGATAATTTATTGCACTGGTATTTTTTATTGTGTTTGCTTGAAGACGAAAGCAAAAGCTGATACCTAAGATTCAGTAGTTTTGAATAAAAACAGGAATTAATGATGATAAGGTTGGAAGTTATGAGGGGAAATGAGAATTTTTTTCCTTATGAAATGTTTATTTCTGCATTGATGAAACATTCTGAGAAATGGATATCTATAATCAAGGGGAAACATGAATATCAACAGTATTATATATAATATCTGGTGCAACTCAGGGGTCCTTGCTGTATACAACATAGTTTTATCCATATCACTTCATGATTCTCCTCTTTCCCTCAGACATACACCTGGTCTTGAATTGGATTTAACCAGAAAAATGTATTCTGTGACCTGAGGTAAACTTGCTATTATTTATTTATATCTAGCAATTTAGGTATGCATTGCAAATTTCAGACAAATAATTATGGTTTCTCCTTTAAAAAAAACTCACAATCTAGTTTTAGACATATATTGTTATTTAATTATAAACTCTGAGTTTCCCCAATCCTTTTAGGACAGTTTAAGATTCTCAAGTTAATATCTATTATCATAATTTTCAAGATTTTCCTTCTTTCTGTTATATGATATAGTAGTACATGTTAGGGATTGGTATACCACGGTATATTCAGAACAGAATCTCAGCAACAATCACCAGTGATTCCAAATTGTTCTCTTTATTATCACAAAGCTGTGAGTCCTCTCTATAATTTGATTAATAATTCCCAGGAAAGCCCTCCATCAATTTATATGCTTTATCTCATCCATTTTTACCAGTCACCAGCTGTGTGATAGTTATCACCATCACTCTTACTTTCCCTTCAACCACTACAGATGCAGTTTAAATATGGAAGAATACATTCATCTATATACACAATAAGATTTTAGTGGACCTTGTTGAAAATTTTTTATCAAAGAGATGAAAAGGGGTAAAATGGACAAAGGAGATTCAAAAGAAAACATTTTGATTCCATTTGATTTGGATCAAAAGAACATTTTTGTCTTTATTTTGAATTAATTTGAAACGTATGTTTGAAAAAAAACTAATGAAAACATTGCATATGTATGTATGTGTGTATATTTCATTAAAAAGAATTCTGAGATTTTTGTCCACCCTGGATTCTTAACAAGCTAATGTAGCAATCTGACTAGAGGTAGGGTGAGAACTGTTTTTCCTTTACTACTTCTCTTCTTCTCTGGTATATAACCATCAAAGTACAGAAAATACTGTGTTACAACATGAGTGAAACCAAGAGATAATGGAAGTAAGTGGGAATTTTCACCAGTGATTTTGATGCAACCAAGATTTTATCTGTTTAACAGTAGGACAAGGTGAACATATTACTTTGTCTTTCCTTCCTGATCAGAGCATTGAACCAAAATCAACTGAATCCACCCTCTTGTTCCATGACTGATTTCCTATGCTTAGCCTGTGTTTGTTCTTTATCAGATTGCATTCCCTGAAGTTTGTGTGGTTTCAAGATAAACACTTTAAGGAAATAGCTGTGTGTTGTTAAATTATGGAATTTGAAGCTGGCTGTGGTCCTGATTTTCTGAATACATCACGTATCTAGTAAACTGTTCTCAGTGCTATTCAGAGTAAATAACAGCGTCAAAGAGAATAAGGAGGAATCAACAACAGTGGGCATAAACTCTAGAAATAGCTTCAGCTTCTTTATTACACTTTCAAGTCACATTTCAAGCCAGCTATACTTCCATTTAACTTCCATTACTCCAATTGGTTGGAGTTACGTTTTTTCACATCCCTGATGGAATCTGGTTTATTACAACATTTGACCTCCCTTCCCTTCTCAGGAGATGCTTGCTTCTTGATATAAGGATGGAAATACTTAGCCACTTGGGACACATGAAACTGACTACTATTACAAGGTGAGATTCATAATATGAGATTTCCTGTTAAGTGTTTTTTCTGATACAGTGAGACTCTTAAAACAATGCCAATGACAAAATGCCTTTTGAACAGCCTTAAGTGAGAAACAAACATATTCTGTGATTTTGTTGAATAATTGTAATTGTTCACGAGTGCCTTGGCATGTGTACTTCTGTGGCAAAACACTATGAAGCACACTTGAGCAGCATGTTTTAGGTGCCATAACAAATAGTTTTCTAAATGAGTTTTGGGGGTTTTTTTCAGTTTCCGAAGATGGCATCTAATTATTCTAAATGTTTCTGTTTATTTACAAAACACTCATAACAGCAGTTGGATTTGATACTATTTTCAATTCAATACTTCATTTAATTCATCTAGAACCAGATTCTTCCTGACAGTGATGTGTGTGTGTGCAGTGATAGCAAGGGGGCAGGGGATGTGGGGATGGTGGGCTGACAGGAAAGGAGGAAGAAGCCTTCTCTTCAGTCCTTCCCCCCTTCTATCCTCTGGGAATGAGCAATGTAATGTTGGCAGAGAAGAGACCTGATTTTACTTCTGCTTCTTATATGCTCAGATCCTTGAATCTTTTGGCTCCATAGGTGGTAAGAAGGACATTACTGCAGATGGTCAACAATAGTCACAAAAAATTAGTCTGCTCATGCAAGAGCTGATGATCTGGACTTTCATTTTCAAAAAGCATGTTGTTTGGTTAAGAAGACACATTAAGAATAGTCATTCTACTAAAATATTCTGTCCTTAATAGTAAAGTGTCTTAAGGTTAGTAAATCAGAAATAATTTTAAGCATCTCTTTATTTTATACAAGTTATGTTGTTCCTTTCTTTTTTTGCACTATGTAAAGATTGTACAGTTAAACTGATCTAATCAGTTTCATTTTAGCTTTTAGTTCAGTTTCTCTAGCCAGTTCTGGAACAACATCATCTTACATGTCAAGGCCAAGAGAATGCTTAAACTAATTTGGGGCTTCCAGTAAGTTGACACTATGCATTTAAAGTACCTCTATTCCAATAACAATGGGAAATAAACTTTCATCAAAAAGTTTTTAAAAATACCTTGGAAAGATATGTAACATCTTATAGAAACTATACTTAAAAACAGCTTAGTGTAGCACATTACAAATATCCAAAATTCAAATGAAATTTTCTTCCATAAATTATAACCAACCAACTAAAGAATACAAACACTTCTGCAGCATCTGTTGTTTTAGACTGATATTATCTTGTCATGATCATTATATTCATCATCTATTTCTCTCTCATCGTTCAGGGGATGTCTACACCACAGTCATAGTGTGTCCTGGTAGGGATGCCTCTGAGCGCAACTGCCCACATGCTCCTACTTAGATCCTCCAAACCTAGACTTGTCTGTGAATTCCTATGCACCTGTTCTTGGCAACTTGGTCTCTCAGGGGACCAAGACAAGCCCTCAGGGACCACACTGGAGTCTCTTCACCAGGGTATTTCTAGGTTGGAAGTATGCAGGCAAGGAGTGGGCTGGGCATCTCCTGGTAGATCAGACTACAATTCTCTGCCAGCATGAAACTCTCTGTTCTTTAATGTCTTCATCTGATCTGCTTGGTTAGAGGTCTCCAGCCCTGGCATATAATAAATAGTCACATTCACACAGTATGTAATTCAAAATATGGTTCATTTGAAAACTGAGCAATGTTGTGTCTGCCTATATGGCTCAAGCAAATCAGTGGCTGACTATTTCCTGTTGATTAAGGGACAGACAAGAGATGTCTTTTGCCATAAACAAACATTTAAGAGGAACTTGTTTACTGTCAACTGTCATTAGGCTTCCAATGACTAAATTAAGCCATCCCCTTCTGCACAAAGACAGTTTTCTCTTGTAAGAATTTACACAGAACCATCTCCTCAAAATTAAATCCTTACAGTTTAAATTTCTTTCATGCCATCCTTTTTAACACATTAAATTGAGACTTGGTCCCCTATAAATGAATACTTTCATAGTTGGTAGGGTCAGAAGGGACCTGAGCAGATCATCAAGTCCGACCCCCTGCCATGGGCAGGAAAAGATGCTGGGATCAAACGACCCCAGCTAGATGATTATCTAGCCTCTTTTTGAAGACCCCCAGGGTAGGAGTGAGCACCACTTCCCTTGGAAGTTTGTTCCAGATCCTAGCCGCCCTGACTGTGAA
>NW_017729031.1:74697622-74702154 GCF_001723915.1 Gavialis gangeticus
GATGTCTAGCTTGAGCCTACTCCCAATCAACTTGTGGCCGTTATTCCTAGTTACTCCTGGTAGTGCTCGGGGAACAGGGACTCTCCTGTTCCCAGCAGGTCCCCCTTGGTAAGTTTATAGATGGCCACCAGATCCCTTCTCAGCCTTCTCTTGTGGAGGCTGAACAGGTTCAGGTCCCATAGCTTCTCTTCATAGGGTCTGCCCTGCTGCCCCCTGACCATGTGAGCAGCCCTTCTCTGGACCCTCTCAATACTGTTCACATCCCTCTTGAAGTGCGGCACCCAGAACTGGATGCAGTACTCCAACTGTGGTCTGACCAATGTCACATAGAGGGGGAGGATCACCTCCTTGGACCTGCATGTGATGCGTCTGTGGATGCATGACAAGGTGTGATTAGCTTTAGTGACCACGTTCTCACACTGGTGGTTCATGCTGATCTTGGAATCAGTAATGACTCCAAGATCCTTTTCTGCCTCTGTGCTGATGAGAAGGGAGATCCCCAGCCCATAGGTAGGCTGCTGGTTCTTTCTTCCTGGGTGCATTACCCTGCACTTGTCAGTATTGAATCCCATCCTATTCTCATCCACCCATCCCTGTAATCTGTCCAGATCTAGTTGTAGCCTGTCCCTCCCTTCTAGAGTGCTCTCCCTTCAGATCCTCTGCAGCTGTGTTGGCTCCCTTCGCCCTGCCCACTTACTTCTGTGGGATCTGCTGCCGACTCTACCACTGCTGCCTCCTCCGCAGACAGTAAGTGTAGGTAGGGGGGCATGTGTGCTGGATGGCACACATGCACCCACTCTGCTCCCAAGCCCCGACTGCCAGTGGCTAAGGCAATAGATACTGACTTTTGCAAATACAGGTCTGGAATCTTATCCGAGTTATAAAAGCATAAAATCAGATATAAACGCATAAAATCAGAGTGGCCTAATAGAATATGGCCCATCATAAGTGTAATGGACACACTTGGACCCTTACCTTGTAAATTACATTGGAGGTTGCTCATAATTCTCATTAATCATTGATCATCATTTAATAGGCCTGTGTGAATAGGGAACTATTCGATTCAGATCCAGATTCAGCCAATTCAGATGCCAGAGATTTGAGCTGGAGCTCCAAATAGTTTTTCTGCTTTGATTCAGTCAAATCAGCTCTGAAACTTCGGAGCCAATTTGGAGATTCAGCCATAGGGTATAATGGGGAATCAATGAAATATCTATAATTTTGTTTTTTATCTGATTCATTTGAAACTTGCAGGGTTGGAAGCCTCTTCTGAGAACATGAAGCCTGCCAAGTTTCAAGGTGATAGGTGCAGGGGTTCTGGGAAACTGCACCTCAAGCTGCTGACAAACAAAACTCGTGTCGTGTGTGTGTGTTAAGCTGCAGTGGGGTGAAAACTGCAGGGTGGTAGCCACTGCTGAGGCCACAAATCTTGCTAAATTTCAAAGAGATAGGTGCAGGGGTTTCTGAGAAACTGCACCTCAAGCTTCTGACAAGCAAAACTCATGACATAAGTGACACTCTGTGTGTGTGTGTATGTGCGTGTGTGTGTGTTAAGGCGCAGCGGTGTGAAAACTGAAGGCATGCTAGGCCCTGATGTGGCCATGAAGCCTACCAGCTGTCAAGGAGATAGGTGTAGGTGGAGTCTGGCTTCTGAAGTCCTGCACCTCTGGCTGCTAACAGGCAAAACTTGTGACATGGGTACTTGTGCGACTGTGTCTCTCTTAGGGTGCAGGGGGGTGAAAAACACTACTGCAGGCCTGCTAGGCCCTGCCAGGCCATGAAGCCTGCCAGCTGCCAAGGAGATAGGTGCAGGGGGAGTCTGGCTTCTGGGGCCCTGGACCTCTGGCTGCTAACAGGTAAAATTCATGATGTGGGTGGGTGACACTGTGTGGGTGTTAAGGTGCACCCTCACTGGCACTGGGGTCTCTACACAACACAGTAGTGTGCCCCAGTGAGGTCTCCTCCCCTACAGCCTCAATTCAGTCCACCACTTTACATGACAACAGGTTAAATAAGTTAGTGGCTGACTGAGCACTAGCAGTAGCACCAGCAGCATCTCAGGTATCCAAACTATCAGAGAGCCATTCTTTCCTCTCAAGTAGGAGCTGCCTCTTCTCTAGCATGTCTGTTAAGGTGTACTTTCACTGTGTGACTCTATGTGTGTGTGTACTTGTGTTCAGGTACACCCTCACTGGCACTGGGGCCTCTGCACAACATGGCAGTGTGCTCCAGTGAGGCCTCCTTTTCCCCTACAGCCTTAGACCAGTACACCACTGTAAATGATGGCAGGTCAGAATAACTTAGCTGGCTCAACGCCAGTAGCATCAGCTGCAGCATCAAAGGTACCCAAATGTAACTGTCACAGAGCCTTTCTTTTTTACAAAGGAATTGACAGCAAGAAGTAAAGATGTTATGTTGGATATATGATGTTACTCATGGTGTGTGATGGCTTATCTTGTATTTTTGTCTATATGTTTATTATGAAAAAAAAAAGAATACTTAAAAAAAGATACCTTAGGAAGCTTTTGGGTTGAAAAACCCTTTGTCAGGCTGAGGAAGTACCTGCAGTTGGTGTGTCTCCTGGTCCTGGATGAAACGAATAGTGAAGAAGCCAGAGGCTGGCCTGGCACACAATGCAGGCAAGAAAGCAGTCAGTGAAAATGGAAATGGAGGCATCAGAGGGTGAGGGACAAGCTGGGGTGGGGTGTAGGGATGGGGGAAAGGGGGATGTAGCAGTGCAGGTAAAAGTGCAAAGGTACCTGGGGAGTCAGATGTCTGACAGGTTGCAGTGTGTCAGAATTCCACTGTCTAATCTATATTGAGTCTATGAGTTTCTGTACCTACTACCTAGGAGGCTGATGAAGTGCAGTTCATAGGCCCAGCTCTGAAAAGTGGTTTGTACATTCAAACAAGCACCTAACCTCATCACCAAAACTGAAGCTAATTTCCTACAGCTCAGAACAAAAACCCTGCCAACTATCTCCAGTACCCCCACAAACTGCACACCAGAATCTATCAAAGACAACAATATCCAACTACCTGGGGTCTCCTCCTTCCCCATAGCTCCATCCCATACATCCACGTTTGTCCTGGCAGGGGAATGAGCTCAGCAGGGACATGTTCTTCCCCTGCTGGCTGGTGATGGAGTTAGTGCCCTCTCCAGCTGAGAGTGGGGCATTACCTGGCTTTTAAAAAAATCAAAAAAGGAAATCAGTGCAGCTGGAGTGAGGAGAGTGGCACTCAGTCTGTCTGCAGGTGGACCTTGGGGAACCCCAGCAGTGGGAGGTTCACCTTCAAGAACACTAGCTGCTCCAGCAAAGCAGGATCCAAGCAGGTGTGGTGGGATGTCACAGCATTTCCAGTGATGCTGAACACCTCCTCACTTGGAACACTAGTTGGTGGACAGGACAGATGTTGCCAGGCAACTGTGGGCAGATCCTGCCACATCTGGCTGTGGCTTGCCCAGTTGGCTAAGGAATCACAGTCCAGTGGCTTCGCATCCTCAACGAGATAGGTAGCCACTGTAGCCTTGGCGCTTCCTGCCTGAGGCTGGGGTCTAGTGCATTTGGACCTCAGCATTGAAGCCATGCCCATGGCCTACTTTGGCAGTGGCTGGCATGGAGGAGACTGGCTGGTGCTGGTGCTGGGAGTGCTGACATGGGAAAGTGGATGCCCCTCTTCCACATCTCCTCTCCTCTGCACTTTGGCCTTTCTGACTTTGTTGACCTGCACCTGCATCCAGTGATTGAGGGTTTTGGTGCTGACAGTGCACATGCTCCCCTTTACCCTCAGCTCACACATGCCCACCACCATGTGGACTGTACTGGACTGCAAGGGATCCAGCCATGTCCTAATGCCCTCCTTCAGCCACCTCACCCGCGCCTGCATGTCTGGTGACAGAGGCTTGCCCCAGCCAGGAACATTGATCCCATGGAATTTCTCCATTTGGTTCTCCAGTTCCCTCACTGGGGGGGTCACCTGGCTGAGGAGGGCATTGCCAGTGCTAAGGGTCTTGGTGGTCTCAAGGAAGGGCTTGAGGACCACCAAGATCTGGGAGATGGTACCCCACTCAGCTCTGTTCAGGGGGCCATTGATCCCGATCTCCCCAAGCAAGACCATCTCATGGATAACCTTCCATTGCTCTGCCAGCATTTCCAGCACCAGGTATGTGGAGTTCCACCAAGTCTCCACATCCTGCATGATTTTGTACTGTAAGATGCTCAGCTCTTCCCATTTCTTCCACAGCATCTTGCCTCCCTTGATGCTGTGGTGGAAGTAGCCTGCCACCTTCCTGCATTTTGAAATCAGCTGGCTTGTAGCAGTAATGGTGGCAGCACCATCACCAGCAGCCCTGCCCCCCTCCAAGACATCCCAGGATATGAGGTGCAGCCTGTGTGCCACACAGTGGATGCCAACAAAGTTGGCATCATGGACAGCCTTCACCATATTGGCCCCATTGTTGGTGACCATGAACCCACAGGTGAGCTTAGCCTGCCCAGTGATCCACCCCTGCACCATGCAGTTCATAGCCA
>NW_017729031.1:74707154-74708799 GCF_001723915.1 Gavialis gangeticus
CCATAAACCCGCGGGTGAGCTCGGCCTACCCAATGAGCCACCCCTGCACTATGCAGTTCATGGCCCCCATGATCTCCCTTGCTGTGTGGGACTCATCCAGCACTTCAGATTGGAGGAGAGCTCACTGATGGCCTGACTGATCGCACCAGTGCCCTGTGAGGGAGATGTAAGTGTGATCACCACCCCGGCTTCTCCAGTTGTCGAAGGTGAAGTGCAAGGCTACCTGCAGCCCTGCCTTGTGCAACTCCTCCCTCAAGTACCCCCTGCATGCTTCATACACGGAGGGCACCACCATTCTGGTAAAGGTGGTGTGTGCGGGCACTTTGTAAGATGGGGCCAGAAGTGCTATGAGTCACCTGAACCTGGCTGCTCAACTAGGGAGAAGGGCTGGCTATCCAGTGCAAGCATGTCCCCAATGGTCTGGGTGATCTTGCTCGCCTTTGCAGCTCGCCCCCCTCTGTCTGCAGCTTTCCCCCACTGTTCCAGGGTGGCCTGACTCTGCTTCGGGGAGAAGGGGGCTTTGGAGTGAATGGGAGACTTCCCTTTTGACATGCTTGCACTGGTGCCAGGCTGAGCAGCAAGAAGAGCAAGGGGGTGCTGCCTCCTGAGATGCAGCAGCATTGCTGTGGTGGAAAAGTATTTTACATCCTTGCCCCGGCTGATGTGCCTTTGGCAGTGCTGGCAGATAACAAACCTGAGATCATCTGCTAGTTCAGAATGCTCCCACACTATGCTATTCGCCACACTATTCTACTTCTGGGTTGAGGGTGAGGATGCTGCCTTAGCAGGCTGAGGCACAACAGCAGGAGGAGCTGCCTCAGCTGAGCCACTTGC
This sequence comes from Gavialis gangeticus, assembly GCF_001723915.1. Taxonomy (NCBI): domain Eukaryota; kingdom Metazoa; phylum Chordata; order Crocodylia; family Gavialidae; genus Gavialis; species Gavialis gangeticus. The sequence continues at coordinate 74,707,989 of NW_017729031.1, forward strand.
CTCCACTACCTCAAATGCCTCCTAAGTGCTGCTTTCCAGAGACCTGAGTCTAGGGGAACTTTAAGGGGTGTGGAGCACAAACTCTGATTCCCCCTTGGTCCCCAGAATTGCTTGAGCCAGGGCGCTCAACACCCCTGGTTCCAGCTCGAGCTCCTCTTCTGGCAGTGGGAGGCTCGCACTGACAGATGACATTAGGGTGGAAGAGACAGTGATTTTGCTGCTGGTGCCTATTTCTGAACTTAGGGGAGGTGGTGTAGGTGCAGGGACATCAGGTGCAAACACTGCTGCCACCTCCTTGCTTCCATTGGCAGAAGCAGCACCATGGCTGCTTGGGAAGAGAATGTGTCTATGTTTGGGGGAGGTACTTGCAGCTCTAGCTCTCCCTTTACCCCCTCTCCCTCCCCTGCCAGAAGATCCAGCACCTGCCTTTCCAGCATGCTGCAGATTAATCTTTCCTGTGCTGCAAAAGGTGTGTATGTGTGTGTCACTCCTTTTGTGTTGTGTGTTTTATTCCCTTTGTGTTGGTACATGCACTGGATTCTTCTTTGGTTGTTTGATTGATTCTAATAAGTATTAAGAAATATGTAAAAAATGTGTGCTGCCTGTCTGTCTTCTTTTCTGCTATGATGTATTTATTTACTATGAATTGTGAATGTGAAGTGTGGCTCTATTGTGTGCTTTATTCCCTCTGTGTTATTCCTTCTGTGTTGCATGCGTGCACTGGAGTTTGCTTTGATTATTAATAACTATATATGGTGTCTTCTTCAGTGATGTTCTATTAATGTGAATGTGTGACTACTACTGTACTTCT
>NW_017729031.1:74708866-74715130 GCF_001723915.1 Gavialis gangeticus
AGACACTGTAATTGGAAAGGCAGTCAGAGAGAAATCATGCTTACTGGCCACCTAGACATGTCAGTTCCCCTCCCCCCCCGCCGCCCTCTAAGTTTCTGTTTCCCCGTACAGACAGCCCTCCGAATCTCCAAATTACTGAATCTTTTCTGAATTGATTTGGAAAGCCAAAAGCAGCTATCAATTCAATTTGGACTTGCAGATTCGGCCTCCGAATTGTCTGAATCTTTTCTGAATCTGAATCACAGTCCAAAGCTTCGCACAGCCCTATCATTTAATAGTCTGCTTAAGGACAATATGAATATGCTCAAATCAAGACCTGCACACTCTGTCTGCAGGAAATGGCTACATATAGTTGACCTTATTTTGCCTGTGGAACAATGCAGCTTCTGTTTTCCTCATTTCCTACTTATTGCCTTTCTGGATGAGATATAGTAGTATTTACCACATACCAGATCTGATTTTAATACCTAAATTATGGCAACAAACCTGTGTAACAGCTCTATGAAGGCCAAGGAAGAATGTCTCTGGCACAGAGAACCTTAAGCCAGTGTCACTTCTGTGCCACCTTTGTAAGTTTTATGAACACCTTATTCTCAATTGCCTTTCACCTTATATCAAATGATGCCTAATACAAGAACAAGTCAGATTTAGACCAGGCAAGTCCTGTACTGGTCAAACTAAATATCACCCAATATTAAAATTGGACCCACCTGAAGGGACAGGAAGGGCTACCCTGCAAATGGACAGTGTGATGAGTTGCTCACTAAGAACACCGTTTGCCCTGAGGGCAAGTGAAGCTACTCTGGAGGCAGCCCTCTTTGAAGTGGGAAGGGTGATGCAGCCCCAGCAAGGTTTGAATGACAGGAGGGTTAGCAAAAGCCCAGGAAGTGTCCTGGCCTGGGATTGGCTGAGAGGGCTTGTTTAAAAATGAGGAGCAGTTTTTCCTGGGGAGGAGAACAGAGCAGAGAGAGGGTGGGGTGAGAGACAGGCTGGAGACCAGGAAAAGGACCTCAGCATGCCTGTCCCTCAAAGAGCTCCATCAGAGCCCAGCAGAGGTGGTGGCTAGAGGCTGCCCTGAGAGTGATGCAGTGTGTCTGTTCCTCCTCCCTTCCCCCTTGGACCCCTGCCAGTGAGGAGATACCTGTGAAGAGACTCTGAGCCTGGGAATGTAACAAAACCCCCAGGTTTTGTTTCTTTTTAAATGTTTTTATTTACTTAAAAATATGACATCCCCTTTTCCCATCATTTCTGCCTTTTTCTCTCCCATTCTCTATTCCCTATGGGTGTATATATATCAGTAATTATAAGTTAAGTTGAAACCCTGTGTACATAAGTCCCATTTTATAGTAACCATGAGTTATTGTAATAGTGCTTTGCTGTGTGTGTTGGATTACTGTAATGTATGACACCGTACAGTTATTGTGTCTTAAGTGTCTCTATGTTAATACTGTATGGCTTAGGCCTGTGTCTGTAAAGTAATGGCAAGTAATGTCAAGTTTCCATCTTGTGTCCCCTGATGTTGTAACCTATGACTCATACCTACCCCTCCTATGTAAATTGGATCCTGGATGAATGGGGATGAAAGAGGATGCTTGAGAGACAATGGCAGTAGGTCTAAAAATAGCTCCCTCTGAATGACTGAACCACCAACTCCATGACTCAACCATCACCCTGCATTGACCCTCCCTGGCTCAAGATTTGAAAGACAAAGACTGCTTCAGATCCCACCTAAGCCACCATTACAGACACCTGAAACTGCATGTCCCTGAGCTCCCTGTCAGTCCCTCTCTAGCACCCGTGGTTCCCTGAACCAGTTCCCAGTTCCCCCTTAACTCTTCCAGTTCCTCCCAGTCCCAGTTCCCCTCTCCTCACCTACCTTTTGGCTCCTCTGCAGCTCCAGCTCCAGTCCCAGCTTGTGTGCCAGCTCCTCTCCGGCATCTCTCCCCTGTTCTACAGGATTTGGGCATTGTCCGTTAATCAATTAAGTTAAATTAACCTAAAGTAACCCCAAGCCTCAGTTTCTCAGCCAGCTTCCCTCTAGTCTACCAGTTCTGATCCCAGTTCCGGCAACTTTCACTCCCTACACTTTAACTCTCTCTTACTTTAACTTTCCCCCAGGTATTCCAGGTACCCCAAGTACATACATACACACACTGTATTATCCAAGTTAGGAAATTATCTGTGTGTATGTGTAGGTGGGCTGTATGTGTGTGAACTGGTGAGTGTGTGTGCGCGTGTGTATATATATAGATATATATATATGTCATTGTGTGCATGATATATGAATTAGTGACCCGTGTATGTGTACTGAGTGTGTGGGTATTGACAACTGATAGTTGTCTAATTTTTGGTGTGTATCTTGTGTATGAGCTTGAATTGGTAATAGGTGTCTATGTGCCTAGGCTGTTAATTTTGGATATGTGCCTGAGTTGTTAGAGTGTGGGTGTATGTACCTAATTGATTTTTGAGTGTGTATGTGCAATTGTACACCATGCCCTCCTGTCTAACAGTGTGATATTGAGATCCTGAGCATTGGCCTGACCCCACAGGGCAAAAGGAAGACCCTGCTACAAGCCCCTCTGTGGCATGGGTGAGCACAGGGTGGGAGGGGGACACAGGAGCCTTGGTTTACTCCATGAGTGAGAAGGCACCCAGGGAGGGGCAGGCTGAGTGTGTCAGGGGAGCACTGAGCTAGAGGGGAAGGGACTGCTCCAGCCACCATAAGCCCTGGAGGCAGGCAGGGCCCAGGGAGTGGCTGCATTTGTTGGGTGCTGTGAGGCTATGATGGGCAGGGGAACTGCTACAGCCTGCATCCCAGACACTTCTCCCTGCTGTGCCAAGTGACCAGAGTCTGGGCAGAAAAAAGATCTCTTGCAGGGATCATAGGGGTGGAGCCATTGCCTGCTGCACTGAGAGCCCTGGAGCTCCTGAGAGGCATGCCAGCAGCAGGGCTCCTGTGCCAGGGACACAGAAGCAGTCTTGCTCCATGAGACATCAAGCCAGAGGCAGTGTACACAGGGTCATCACAGTTACCCTGGAGCATACAAGTTATAGACTGACTGTAAATAAGTTCTAGATAGTTTATGAGTTGGTGTATCAATTTATTTATTTATTGGTTCCTTATTTATCGTGGGTCATTTGTATGCCTCCCCCCAGTGTGTGGTGTATCAGAGAAGCATTAACCCTTAAGCCATCATCACCAAGTTATGGTTGTGTAACATTATTGGTTTTATTGTATTCATTATATATTATCTTATAAATAATTACATTCTATAAATAGTTTTATAATGGTCTGCAAGTTTGTTTTGATTGTTAGGGGAAGCTCTCCATTTGGGGACCCTGCAACAGCTACCCAGGGAGCTGAGCAGGGGCACTGGCTACCAGGAACCCCAGGATCCCATTACTCAGGTGAGGACATGGGTAGTATCGTGCTTAGGATCACATATAAAAGATGGATTCAAGAAAGGGATGATAACATGCTCCGTGTCTGTAAACTTGGCAGTGGCATATGACACAGTCAGTCACTGAAACCTGCTTGCCAAAGTCTACAATATGACACATGAATACCACCTAGCTCAGCTCAAGCAATCTCTTTTGGAGAATAGATACTTTTATGTAGAACTCTGTAAGAAATAGAGCTGCTGGAGATAATGAAATGGCCTCCCACAGGGTAGCATGCTAGCACTGATCCTTCTTAACATATATACCAATGACCAACCCATAAAGAATAATACAAGGAACTTTGTATATGCTGATGACCTATGCTTCATGTCACAAGAGAAGGACTTCATCACCATCTAGAACAGACTGATGTGTACGATGAGCAACCTCTCAGATTACTACAATAAAAACCAGCTTCTCACCAACCCAACCAAGATTCAGGTCACAGCTTTTCACCTATGCCACAGAGAAACCAAGTGGAAATTAAACATCACCTGGAATGGAATCCTACTGACTAATCACCCAAATCCTGTGTGCTTGCAGGTTATACTGGGCCAAACACGTACTTTCAAAGAACATGTAGAGAAGACAAAAGGGAAAGTCTGCACTGACAACAACATATTTCAAAAGTTGGTCACCTCAAAATGGGGAGCAGACTCACATTATAAACCACTGATATTGCTTGTGTTACTCCACTGCAGAGTATGCATTTCTGGTATGGAAATGATTAGTTCATGTCAAGCAACTAGATCCAGTTATAAACAACAGCTGTTGTGAAGTAACAGGTTGTCTAAAGCCAACACCAAGAGATAACCTATACTTACTGGCTGACCTTGCACCACCTAATATCAGAAGAAAGGTAGCAAGCCAAAAAGAAAGATCACAGGTGATGGAGGACCCCAGGCATCCACTCTATGGTCACACAGGAATAACTAAATGTCTTAAAGCAGGAAAGACTTTTGTGACCAATGATGCAACATTGGACATGATGATCTGACAGGGCATAACTGAGATTATGGAAAGAAAGATTACATACAGTCAGGCACTCTGAAATGGACCTGGAACGTCAGGAGGACCTTCCCAGAGGGGCTGATTTAGACTGGCCAACATGATGATGTCTGAATAGCCTGCTCACACAAACTAGAAGATCTAAAACAAACATGATCAAATGTAGCTATCCTAGAGCCATGAATATATGAAAGTACAGTGAAGTGCAGACTGTGGAGCTGCTTATTTGCTGATTCCTTGGTGAGACCTGTACAAAGGGGGACCCCCTTGGAAAGAAAACATCACTTGTGCATGATTTTGGAAAAAATACCTAGTTTATGACTAGGACACAACAAGAAGAACCTCTGATTTTGGCGTAACCCATAAGATTACACTTGGGGCAACACATTAGGTAACATGTGAGTCTAACATAAGGGTAGTGTCACACATCCTTAACTCTTACTCAACGCAGGTAAAACATAAGGAGATGCATGTTCAAGAATTTCAGCATGTATTAAGTGCCCTTCCCAGGGTTCCAAAGTTGTTCCTTTTTAGGTTAGGTTATTTCCTAATATGTACTAACTTTAGTAAGTCACTTCATTCCAATGTTTTGCCATTGTTGTAATGGAACATTTGAAAGATTGATTGTCTTTTAATGGGTGAGTTCCAATTTATGCAGTGCTGCCACAATACTTCCATGATGAGATCCCCAAGCAAATAAATATTATATATTATGTTTATACACCTCATGACATAACTTTTCCTCAGTTCTTGTCATAACTGATCATTTTATCAATTTAACTTTGCATTTTCAATTGATCATTCTTTTCTCATAGAAAATAAAAATTCATGGTAAGGCACTGTTCCTCGCCTTTCTTTATATAATTCCAAGTGCTGGTTTTCTGGCATATACTTCACAAATATAATAACTGAATAATCACGTAACATTTTAATGCCCTTCATATCTATCATTTTCCTGGTTTGTGTGATAATACTTTCTACATGGGCTGTGCAAAGCTTCAGTAGTCGATTTGATTCAGAGGAGATTCGGGCAGATTCAGTGACTGAATCTCTGAACCCAAAGTGAGACCAATTAAAAGCTCCAAATTGAATCAGAAGCCTCTGAATGAATTTGGAAAAGATTTGGCTGATTTGGAGATTCGGCCATAGACTAAAAAGGCAGCAGTTCTCATCATGCTGGACACAGCTGCCTCCAGCTGGAAATTCTGTTGTGGTGGGTGGAGGGGGGAGGAAAGGGGTGTGAGGGAGGGAGGGATTGGGGCTGGGGCTGGAGCTGGGGCTGGGGCTGGGGCTGGGACAAGCTGCCCAGCCAAGGTGGGAGGCATGAGACTCAAGGAGTGGGGTGGCATGTGAGCATGGCAGTGCTCAGAGCGGGGGCTATGCTCTGCTGCTGGTTGCCCTGCCAGGGCAGGGGTGGGGCATGCTGCACACATGGCTCACTCTGGGCAGATGGGGGCAAGCAGCAGCAGGGCATAGCCTCCACTCCCAGCCAGCGTGGGGGTGTGGGCGCTGCTGCCATGTGCCCAGCAGGAGTGGGTGGACAGGCACTGCTGCCGCTTCCCTAACCAAGGCAGGGGTGTATGTGTGGGATGCAGGCATGGCAGCACTGAGGGCAGGGGCTATGTCCTACTGCCACTTGCTTCCTTCAACCCGCAGTGAGCCACACCCACCTCCCACCCCCCGCACCTTGGCTGGGCAAGTGGCAGCAGGGCATAGCCCCATTCCAAGTGCTGTCGTGCTCACATCCCATGCCCCCTCATCCCCCTCCACTCATCCTGCACCCTCTGCCCCGGCTGGGCAGCTTGTCCCAGCCCC
>NW_017729031.1:74715740-74716863 GCF_001723915.1 Gavialis gangeticus
GGCAGCTGTATCCAGTGTGGTGAGGACTGCTGCCTGTTTGGTCTATGGACAAAGTTCTGAAGTGACTCCGAATCTTTGGATCCGATTTGGCCGAATTGAATTGACACAGTAATTCGAATCTCCAAATCAAATCACTGTCCCTATGAATTGGCCTTATCCAAATCTGAAGTGAATACTTGCCGCTTTGCACGGGCCTACTTTCTACTTTTAGACCACACTTCTTGCAGAGCACCTAGAATAAAACATTGCTGATGATGTCATGCCATGCTTTGGACTCAATTCCAGCCAATATGGTAAATCCATTTGCAATTTGACTGATAGTTTCTGGGACCTGTCCATATGCTACATTGTGGACTTAAATATTTCCTACCATTTACCTGTACTTTAACAAAATTTATTATGAGAATAGCTTCTTCCTATGCAGCCATAATTCTCACTTTCTCTTTTAAATCCTCCTTTGACAAGTCCCTTGTAATTTGCCACCTCTTTTTTGTGAATTTTTCTGAGGGTGGGAAAAAATCCCAAAGCAAACAACAACAGACCATATAGGGTTTTTTTTCCCCATGCATTTATGCTGATGTCTCTCTTATCTAATGCCAATAAGAGTGGGGGGTTTATATATTTGGAATTTGATCCAAGATCTTGTTAGTCCATCCAGCATATATTTTATTTTTATTACACATCCCTGACTGTTTCCAGCTCTGTCAACCTAGAGCTTGTTCACACTTCAGCTCATGTTCATTACTTTATACAATGCTAATTTCCTCCTTGTCTTCCTATCTACATCCTTATAACAGGATGCATGAGCAAAATACTGTATATGGCACATTGAATGACATATGTATTTGTTGCTTTAACTTTATTTTCTGTGTTATTTCTTTTCAAGCAGCTTACTAATCTTCCAAAGTACTCTTTCTTCAGTGTTTCCTTCATTTGTATCTCACATGTTCGATCTGAAAAACTCCAAAATATTCATAATATTCAATACTACTGATGTCTTCTATTTTCCAATTTTCCATTTCTATCCCTTGCAATTTTATATAGCTCCCCTCAGTATTTTAAGTTATGCACGCTTATTTAACCCAAATACCATTCCTAGATCTTTTTTTTTTTGGGGGGGGGG
>NW_017729031.1:74716924-74729382 GCF_001723915.1 Gavialis gangeticus
GGTTTTTTTTTTTTTGGGGGGGGGGAGGAGGGGAGGGTTGTTTTTCTCTTTTTACAGTTCAACCAGTGAATTCATTTTAAGTTCATTTTAGCCATATTATTTCAGGACTTCCATATATATATATATATGAAATAGATCTCCCTTCTTAATTTATTAAATAGACTTTCCTTATCTGTCTTAGCATTTCAGCTAGCAGAAACTGGGAGCAAAGTTGACAAGGAGTCATTTTGGGAAATATCACATTATGCTTATCTAGTATTTTATTCCAGGTATACTTCATATTTTTCCATGGTATTTCATCTAAATTCCTCCAACAATGAAACAATTGATAAATTCTAACACTTATTAATGTGACATGTTATCACGCGGCATGTGACATGCTTTTGCATAATCTACCCATTATACATGCAAGGTCTCTTATTTAATACTTACTTTTCTCCATGATTACATGCTTGTTTGCACACATCTTCGGTATCTTTTTTCTTCTTGAGGAAGTGTATCATTAGTTTGAGTGTGCTTGACAATTTTTCTCTGTAATAATTCTAGTAAGGCACTTTCAGATTGTAGGCAACCAAGTTAGAGGTCTTAAGCTTTTAGCATCAGTGGTTTCCTTTCATAGATTTGTTTTAATGAGTGCACTTCTTTCTGCCCTCCTGTTAGGTACACCATTTTCCCCACATTTTTTGTATAAGTATGCTGGGTAGAACATATGAGTGTCTTAATGATGGATTCCATCTATTCCTGGTGCTTTTCTATTAGATATTTTCTCAGTCTTCTTTCTACATTCTCATTTCTGATCTGCACTTTATTTTTACTGCTCATACTACTCTATTCATGCTTTTCTTTTTCCTTCCACTTCAACAAAGAATTATGCTGTTCTTTTCAGTTGCATTGCATATATTTAACATTGTACTTTTCTCCTCCCTTTCTTCCAAATCTCTGAAGAGTTTCTTTGGGTCATTTTCAAAAACTTGTTTTGATGATAATTTTGTTTCCTTTCAGCTTTTGACAACAGTACCAAAGGCTTCTTTTTCAACTTTTGTTCGGTTTCTGCAGTGTTACAATATGAGAACAGGAATTTTTCCTACAACTTGACTGCTACTTATTTGCTTTTCATTTCTTAACTCATTCAGCTTGTTTAACTTCTATGTTAAATACTAGATCTTACAACTGATTTGATATATACATATAATATATTTGGGGTGATGGATTTTCAGTAGCAGAAGTATATTTCTTTTTCTCTCAGATTCCCGATAGTTCCATTGTTATCAAATTTGCATTCTAGTAGAGCTTTTGAAAACTTACAATGTCCTTAATAATTATCTGATCTAGGCTTCTATTAAAATTTTCTGTTACTTACCTAAGTTTCTTCTTATCTACAGATTTCAGGGAGACAGACTAAACCCTTCACTAATTTGATATAACAAGATTTTACTCTCATGCAACATTACTTGCCTTCCTTTTTTTTTTCTTGTCTTCTAATATCGGTAGTACTGTAGTCCTACAATGTCTCTTCACCTAGTGTCTCATCTTGAATTATTCCTTCCAATTTTTTAAATTCTATATTTTGAGAAATAAACTAAAACTTTATTAACTTAATGTCAGCATACTACTACCATTGGCTTGTCTTCAGCTCATCTTTATCTTCTCTTCCTGTTCTCAGAGTTCTCTTTATCTTCCCTTAATGTTCATCAGGTATGCAGGATCCTCAGTCTTGTAGTCAGCCCCCTATATTATTATAGTTGTGGTGTTTATTGATGTATGTTTATATACTCACTGTTTTTATTAATTGTTATCTTAACAATCATCTTTCAGATGGGTGTAGCTATCTATGGATTGCAATCTGCTTGGGTCTCTGATTCTTAGAGATAAAAGTATTGTCATAATAGTGAGTAATAGCTTTTTGCTATTTAGTGACTTCAGTAGGTTCCTAGCAATATCATGTATATATTAGGAGTCCTTCACTGGTTATCTCTGTCATACTTCATAAATTGTATAGGGAGATTTTTTATTAGTTGAGATGGTTTCCCTAGTGACATCTATTGCCTTTATATAAAGATTTTCCTTGTGAATTTCTCTTTTCAAAGGTTGGCAACACTGTCCAAAATACGAGAGCCTAGAACCTAGAAGAGAGTGAGGCAGAAAGCACCCAATCACAAGTTCCATGAGGCACCACACTGGCATTTCCTAATCAAAATTGTTTGCCTTTGGGCTGAAACCTTTCCAGTTTCTTGGGGATTTATCCTTTTTCCTACCAAAAGTTGAAAGTAGACTTTTATTGCTTAAAGAGAGAGAGAGAGAGATTGAGAATGCCCACACCCCCAGGACACTGTTTCAAGTCTCACACAACACACTAGTAATCAAAAGTTGACATCCATGTGATAGCCTATGAGAATAAGTAAGTGGTGCCATTCCTGTTTCCAATAGGAGGTTAGCACCAAAATCTATGTTTTCAAATGTGTTATGTTTAGTCGGTTATGCTCAGTCAGACCGTTCCAAAAGACCACAATATTAATTGGGCAGGAAATCAACTGGTGCTCTTAATCTTACAGATGAGGCACATTGATCAAATTCACTGTTGTAGCCTATATTGTGCGACTTCCTTTGCTAATTAGTGGGATTTCAGTTCCCAGCTACTAACATAATTTATTTAAACAATCCTGCATTGAAATAAAGATAATAAAATGCATGAGGCACAATTCAAATCAAAATTGAAATGATAAAACAAGGATGGGAATTTTAGAAGAGTCTAGGAACATTGAGAGATATGAGAGTTATAACAGAATTAATTTATACAGGTAAGCTGTTGTGATATAACCATTATATCTGTCTGCTCCTGTACCAGAATAAGTACAATCAAACCACTTCAGCTACAAGCCCCTTTTGTCCAAGTTTAAAGTTACAGTAGGGAATGAGTGACAAACATAATGGTTAAACTATAATAGCTTTCTAGGGAGGAAATTCTCCCTTCCCTTTTAAAAACTGTTTGAACATATATCTATCTGTCTATAGCTGATGTACTTTGCAGCGCATATCCCCCTTAGAAGACAATTTTATAGGCACTCATAAATCATATCAGTACTTTTGAAAACCCAACACCCCAGGTGAACTCTTTACCATTGACTTGAATTGGGTCAGGATTTTATGGTGACTGTTGAGCCTCATACTTTTTCTTTCCATGCCATGAGCATAAAGTGCCAGCATCCTGAGGTTGTAACTGATTCTAACTAGTCTTTTCTTGTGAAGTAAATCCACATATGCAAAACTGCTTTCTTCACTGAAGGGAGGGAAAGAGCAAGGACAACTTTTTATCCAACTGGAAAGAAATAATTAAACTGAATATAGTATTTGAAGACAGCTGTGGAAAAGAGGCTTACATCTTTATCTTAATCTTCCTGCACTGGTTTTAAGACAATGTGAATTTTAGAGAAAAGATTTAGCTTAATTTGCCAGATGTGTGCAGCAACTGAAGATAGAGATCTAATTCCATTATTTCAATAGAATCAAGATAAAGAGATGGTAGGAGAAAATGATATATTCAGAAGATTGCATGAAGGAAAGGACTCTTGGGAGACCCAGCATCCATGATTAGAGATAAGCTTAAATCAAAACCCCTGATCTGAACATTCAAATCTGGCTCCAGTTCATTTCTGCTTATAACAGATTTTTTTTAACTCTCTCAATGAATACTCTTCAAATGTGATATTACTCCTGTACATCTTTCATATACATTTATATTAATAAAGTGATATTGTTGACGTCTTGGGAAAGGGGAGAAGTGTTCTTGGAGAATGAGTACTGTTTAGCAGCTTCTCTTTCTCAAAGGTTCATGGGCCTGTTTCTTTTCTCTCCACCAGATTCAGAGGAGTCAGGTTATTTTTGTTAAAATATATTTTCTCCATTACACTTGTATGAAATAAGCCAGAGTGGAAAAAGAGGGATTCTTCCCTAAGGATCAAAGTCTGAGTGAAAGCATTTCTAGCTTGTTTAATTAGGGCTCAGGTTGAGATATCTTGGAACATGAAGGGCATGTGAAGACATTACTTTTAAATCAACCTAATTAGTAGGACTGCAAAATTTTGCCAGCTGTTTCATTTCTATGCTGTTTCGACTTGTTTTGAGCTCAAAACAGTGAAATCAAAGTGAAATGAATGGCTTCAAAACAGCCTCAAAATGAAATAAGGGCAGTCAAAACATATTGAATGTTTTGAAATGTTTTGAGTTTCGAAACTGAAGCTGGGCTTGCCTACAAGGAAACAGAAAGTAAGAAGAGGGAGGGTGTGCCTTAACACACGCGCTGGAGAAGAAGCTCCTGCAGGAGAGGAAAGAAAGGCTCTGTCACAGTTTGGCTGCCTGAGATGCTGCTGGTGCTACTGTGCTTCTCCCTAAGTTATTCTTTTACTTATTGTTATTTAAAGTGGTGGACTGACCTGAAGCTGTAGAGGAGGAGACCTCTTTGGGGTACACTACAGTGTCATGTAGAGGCCTCAGTGCCAGTGAGTGTGCACCTTAACACACATACACAGTCACACATGTCATGAGTTTTGCTTGTCATCGGCTTGAGGTGTAGTTTCCCAGAAACCCCTGCACTTACCTCCTTGACCTGGCAGGCTTCATGGCCTCATCAGGGGCTACCATGCCTGCTGTTTTCACCCCCCTGTGCCTTCACACTTACAAGTGATATGAGTTTCGCTTTCAAGACTTTAAGGTACAGTTTTCCAGAAACCCCTCAAGGCTCATAGAAGGCATGCTGGGACTGTCAGCCTCCCCACTGTGCATGCTGCATGGGTGCAATACCAATTAGAAAAGCTAGACATTTATAAGTCAGCGGGACTGGATGGACTCCATCTGACAGTACTGAAGGAGCTGGCTGAGGTCATCTCAGAACCCCTGGCAAAGCTCTTTCAGAATTCATGGTGCCCCAGGGAGATCCCTGAGGATTGGAAGAGGGCCAGCATTGTGCCCATCTTTAAGAAGAGGAAGGTGGAGGATACAGACAACTATAGACCAGTCAGCCTAACCTCTATCCCAGGGAAAATCCTGGAAAAGCTCATTAAAGAATCTATGTGCGATATGCTCACAGAAGGTAAGATTCTGAACAACAGCCAGCATGGCTTTGTTGTGGATAGGTCTTGTCTTACCAATCTCATCTCCTTCTATGACCAAGTATCTCATCACCTGAATATGGGAGACAAGGTAGACATTATATACTTAGACTCCCAAAAGGTGGTTGATCTAGTATCCCACAATATCCTTGTGAGAAAACTGGAAGATTGTGGGTTCAGCTGCTCAATGGTTCAGTAGGTGGGAAACTGGCTACAGTGTAGGACCCAGAGAGGTCTGATGAATGGATCCATATCATCTTGCCACAAAGTGGCTAGTGGTGTCTCTCAGGGATCCAGGCTTGGACTGGTGCTTTTCAACATTTTTATCAATGATTTGGATGGGGGAGTGAAAAGCCTGCTGGCCAAGTTCATGGATGACACCAAGTCATGGGGCAGTGTGGCCAAGCCAGAAGATAGGTTGCTGATACAGGCAGACCTGGACAGGCTCGAGCGCTGGGCAGACTGGAACCAGATGAAGTTTAACACTTCTAAGTGTAAGGTGCTACATCTGGGGGCAAATAACCCTCAACCTACATACAGGCTCTAAGGTGACAGCCTGACCTGCACCACAGATGAAAGGGACCTAGGGGTAATGATTAAAAAATGCATGAACATGAGCTGATGGTGCGATGTGGTGGCCAGCAGGGCAAACAACACGCTGGCATGCATCAACCGATGCATCTCATGTAAAACTAAGGAAGTGATACTCCCGCTGTACTCAGCACTGGTGCGACCACAGTTGGAGTACTGTGTCCAGCTCTTGGCACCACACTCCAGAGAAGAGCCAGCCATATGATCAAGAACTTGTAAGGCAAGCCATATGAGGAAAAGCTGAGGAACCTGGGCCTCTTAGCCTAAAGAAGGGAAGGTTGAGAGGTACTTGATAGTAGCTTACTGCTATATCAGAAGAGTGCATCAGGAGCTTTGGGAGCAACTGTTCACTAGGGCACCCCTAGAGAAGACCAGGACCAATGGATATAAACTCCTAGAAGGGCACTTCAGGCTTAATACCAGGAAAAACTCCTTCACAGTCAGGGTGACCAGACTGTGGAATAAACTTCTTCCAGAGGTGGTGCAGTCATCTACCCTGGAGGTTTTCAGGAGGAGACTGGACAGTCACCTTGCTGGGGTCACTTGACCCCAGTTGTCTTCCTGCTTAGAGCTGGGGGGGGCTGGACCTGATGATCTGCAAGGTCTCTTCCAGCCTCTAACAATCTATAAATCTATCTCCTTGAAACTTGGCAGGCTTCATGCCCTCAGAAGAGGCTACCAGCCCTTCTGTTTTCATCCAAATCTGCCAAAAAATGACAAAGCTATCGGCAGTTTCATGCTTCCCCTCCATAGCCTATGGGTGAAATGTCAAAGCAGCACTGAAACAATGAAACAGTTTCAATGAAACAAAACAAAACAGTGCTTTTGAAATGAAATGAAATGAAATGAAACTTGAAACGAAACACTGTCCTGTTGAAACTGTGAAATGGAAGTTGAAATGAAACAGTGCTGTTTCTCACAGCCCTACTAATTAGTGTTAGGCTGATCTAAGTGTTGATCGCTGCTGACCTTCAGGGAGGCTAAATTGGGCAAAAAAAGGTGGGCCCAATCTAAATTAGTACACCTGAGGAAGTGAACTAGTTTACATCAGGCTTGATCTAGTGAACATTTGCACGTGTTTATAGAACAGCTGGGCATTGTATAGCTAGATTTATTATTTTAAATAGGATTGTTGGTAACAATTGGGAAGGCTGGGCATCACACTAAGATAGATCTTTGGATGAATTGAAACAGCAAGTCAGGCCATTTTAGTAACTATCGTTCTTTGGCAGTTTCTCTCAGTAAAGGATGATTGCCTTCCATGCTTATCTGTATGTCCGATTTGTATTAAGTATAGTACAAATAACTG
Source organism: Gavialis gangeticus (assembly GCF_001723915.1). Lineage (NCBI taxonomy): Eukaryota > Metazoa > Chordata > Crocodylia > Gavialidae > Gavialis > Gavialis gangeticus. Next base: position 74,723,930 of record NW_017729031.1, read on the forward strand.
GTTAGTGGCAAAAATTATCCCAGGCAGCCTAGTGCGAAGCAGTTTTCTTTTTTCTTTGGGGAAACAGAATGTATTAATATTGTAGTAATGCCTTAAGACTCCATTCAAATTTCTGTTTAAATTTATGAAAATGGTAATTAGGCAGACAAACAGATCATTTGGATGATCCAAGTGTGATCTGTTAGCATCATTGGGAAATGCAAGGATAGTGATAATATTCTACGTCTTTTCTGCCTATCATTTTCTCAGACTGGGTAACAGCATAATGGGGAAGGGGGGAACACATCAAGGTTTTTGTAATTGCTTTACAGGGGATTGAGATAATTTGTCCCTGAGTATTACCTACTGTATGAAGCAATCTAGAGTTAAAACACAATCCCTTTGAAATGCATATCAATTTGTGACTCAAGCTTATTCCCAGCCAAGGAAATGGGTGCATTAGGATTTGGAATTTTGGCTTGAACTCATTTGTTTGAGCATCATCCAAGCTTGCAGAAGTCAACAGAAGTGAAAAAACTGTTCTGTGGATTTACTGGATTTTGGACGTAGACCTGACATTCAATATTCTCTCTCTCTATATATATCTCTCCAAAAAAAAGTTTCACTTTTCTTAAGGGGTTTTCTTCCAAAATCCATTGAAGTCAATGGACTTAATTCTAGAAAGCAACTTCAGAGGGGATAATGGTGTTTACCTTTCCCAGTCCAATCTTCCTAATATCAGTATCATACCTATGATATTTTGTAAGGATTCTTCACCGCCTCAAGAATGAAAACTGATCTGGAAAATTAACTTACGTTCAAAGGCCCTAGAACATCATTAGTTTAAAGAGATACAAGTTGATATGTATATTTCATGTAGTTATTTATGTTTTATTGTAAGCTGTTGGTCTTGCTTCACCAACAGCAATGGTAATTTAAAATGTGATTATGACCACAAAATTCTGTAGGCCTTTTTGTCTGCTTGCTCAAGAATGCAAAACACCCCACAGAAATAGATAGCTAGCAGATTAAATCTTCAGTCATAGGGAAAGAATATTTACAAAATTATACTTTCATGTAACTTAAAAATATATTTTTATTTTCTTTTTTCAGAAAGAACAAAGTTGTTTTTAAGATAGTAACAAGCAGTTCTTTTTCCCCCATTAATATATGTACAGTTTAGTATTCCAGAGATGAAGGAATTAGAAGTGTATTTAATAATTTGGAATATTAGAAATCTTTGCAATTAACAATGTTTTTTAAATTTATTTTTTAATGTTTCATCTGATATCCTAATTAATGGACACCTGCAGTGAACAAACACTTTCATCCTTTACTTAATTTGCTCTTACAGCTAGTAATGGCAAAGTATTACTCATGTCATTGTAATGCATTTGATTTGATTTGATTCACCTGTTTTAGTAATGTCCATCTGTCATACAGAGGCAATTCACTTCACTGAAACATGGGAGAACAAAATATGAATTCAAAATTTCTCTCACATGGTTGTTTTCCTATGTGCTTTAGAATAATATTTAAATCATCACGTTTCTTGTATGTATATAAAATGTTATTAACAGCTGTACAACTGATCTTCCCTTAGCACTTAAAGTGACTAAATATAAATAATGAAATAAAATTAGATTTAAATGTAACCTCTCTTTTGAATTTTAATCTGCGCTAGCACATATCACTACTGTGCTAGAGAAATTCATGATTTCATACACACACTATAAAAATGAAAATCTCTTCACATCAGAATTAAGATTATTTTTTGAAAGTTAATTATTACCATTCACAGTTAGTGATGGTCTTTAAGTATACCTGTGACATTTTTAACAAAATATATGTTATTAGTATATGAGTTAATATTATGTGTGCATTGACATTGTTTTAACAATTGATTTTACTGAAGATTCACTGGCTATATATTATAGTTTATTTACGTTATACTTTAGTCAGAATGCACTACTTTTTTCCTTTTAATCCTTTACTTTATAACCCATTTTTCCACTCTCAAAATCTGGGCTCTGCTGTAGCTTTTTCAAAAGTGATTGTGGCAGGTAAATGAGATATGTCTAGAGAATAGGATGTTTCACTTTTCAGAAAAATATCACTGTTTTCTTCCTTGCCTGGTACTTTAATAGATTTTCTGAGAAGGACAAGGCACTACATTTTGAAGGCTCTAATGCTATTTCAGTTTGACATCTGTTCTAAGGTAATGGTATCCATCATTAACAATGCCATTAGTAACCACTTTCAGTCCATTGTTCTCAGTTTTTAAGCTGGTCATAAAGATCTCATTTTAGACACTTATCTCTGTGCATATGCCCCTTTAGGCCAGTGTGCTCAGAGAAAAAAAAAGCTTTATGACCAATCATATTGTAATCATCCATTTCTATTTAAAAGTGTAGCATGTGGGATCCCAAATGTGAAGAAAAGCTGGGAAACAACAAAGTCCTTTAACTACTCATTATTATAATATTCAGACTCCTCTAATCAAGCTTATGGCAGCAAAAGCATTAGACCTTGAAAAGCATGAAATGAAAAGAGAAAAATAAACTGTTGGAAAGTGCATGCTGTTTTAAGTAAAACTCAGTGTACCTTCAGCAAATTTGTAATGTGGTTTAACAAATGTAAAAGTCTATAATGTACTATTTAAAATATTCAGATAAAAACCAGTGTGCTAAACCAAACAAAAAAACTGGTTTAAATAAAAAAGGCAGGAAATGTTAAGTAATCCTACAACTATACCCTTGGAGTGGACGTTCATATGGTATAATTTGGTGATTTTAATACTGTATGAATGATGGTATGTACTTCTATAGCACTTTCCATCAGAGTAGCTTAAAGAAAGTTTCATGTTATCACAAGGACTTAAAGTAGCATTACTGTACCTATTTTACAGATGGGGAAATTGAGGTACAGAAAGGCTGATGTTGAGATTAACAAAATTTGACCCTAATTGTGCTTAAATATGGATTTGGGTTTCCATAAATGTGGCCTGCTTTTCCAATATGTTGTGTGCTTTTACTGCCATTGTTTTGGATGAGAATTATGGGTGCTTAGCATTACTGGAGATCAGATCATTTTCATTTACTTGCCTACACGCTGATTTTGGTGCCTGCATTCAGACACTTTGGATGAAATTTTCAAAAGTCTACATGTTGGCTTAACTCTGATCCCACATAAATCAATGGGTATTTTACCACTGACTTGAATAAGAGTAGAGATGGGCCAAAAATAGTGTTTTTGCAACTCGCCCTCTATTTTGAATATTTTGGATGAAGAGTTGGCTGCCTTAGGATGGGGTATCTAACAAGGATGTACTGAATATCCTAGAATGACCGAGAGGTATCAAAGTGTTAAGTGGTTAAGACAGATTGTAAATACCCTCTATACCAGTCGTAGGAAATCTTTTAAGGCTGAATGTCAATTTAGTTAAGAGGTGGGCAGGCAGGTGTTAAGTTCCAGCTACTGCCATCACTTTTCCCCATGCTTGAATGGGGAGGACACTCAGAGGAGGTGTTTTTCCTTGTCGTGGCAAGGGGAATTGACTGCCTCCCACAGGCAAATGTCACCAAAAGTCCCTTGTTCACAGGCTGGATCAAAAGGATCTGTGGGCAGGATCTGGCTTCTGGGCTGTTGGGGCTCTTATACACATTCAGGGAGGCTGCTCTGATGCGCTGTAATTACAGCGCATCAGAGCAGACTTAAATAATCGAGGCTGCTGGAGCATGGTAATTACTGTTCTCCAACAGATTCCAGCATCACATGTATCAGTGTCCCCACACTGAAAAAATGGTGGTGGGGCACTTTAAATTAAAACTTTTTCAACCATTTTTCAGTGTGGGAATGCTGATACACATGATGCTCTAGGCACTATTAAGTATCGTGGCTGTCACCGGCTGGAGCAACTAACATGCAGAACCCCAAGGAAGCGGGGTGGCATTTGCTCAAACTGGATCCCTACTGTAGGGAAGCAGGGTAAACTTACCTGTACATTCTGGACCAGAGAAGTAGGAGCAGCACATACCACTGGCATGCTGTTTTACAAGTACATAGTCCCTGCACATCAAAGGGCATGCAGGGAGTGACATAGAAAAGAAGTGCCTGGAGATGAAGGGAAACTGGGTGCTGGAGGTGGCTAGAGATGTCTGAGAGCCAGAGTGGGGTGAAACCAGCTGCAAAAGCCTCTGCACTCTGACCTGGACCCGAGCCCGGGCTGCTGAGCTAGGTAGGAATCACAAGCAGAGCCTGAAGCCCTGAAAAGCCAGGAAGGAAAAGGCTCTGTAGCATGGCTGAAAGGGGAGCCTATCAGAGGAGGGCTCAGATTCCTCCTCACCCACAGGAGTGCATAAGCTGAAAGAGTTCAGAAGATCACAGGATCACGGATGAGAGAACTACCATCAAGAAGGGTCACATACATTTGATGCTCTCTCAGCACCAGTCACTAGGTGGCGTGAGGCAATGAGTTTAATTTGCATTTGGTGTATCTCTTCCTTTTTTTTTATATCGAGAGACTAGGCAAAAGTTTCAAGACCCATAAACTTGGCTGATAACGTTGTTGCTCCAGATTTGGCCACAGAAAAGTGAATTTAAAGAATGAACACTTTATCTTTATTATTATTTCAACTGACAGCACTATGTATCCCTAGTATTGAAGGCACCAGTCTGTATCAGTAGTTTCTCACTGGGAAGATACTGCTTGGTTTACAACGGGGTTGGCATATGGATGAGGTGTAGGGGAGGTGGAGCCTCAAGAATATGCCAAAAGGGAGAACCCTACCTTTGAAGCGACTGTAAATACCCCTTTATTGGAGCCTCCCTTTTCATATAATTTTCCTTTTTTGTATCATCAAGTCTTGGCAGGTGAACAGAGAGTGACTTCATTTCCTCCCTTTTGGTAAGACCCCAAGAGGGTCACAGTGGCTTTCAGAGATGCATTAATTAAAGCATCTATTCCCACTTCCCGGAGCACATCTATAAACATGGTAGGGCTCTGATCCCTGCTGTATATCTTCTCAGTCAAGGTAGCATTCAAACATAAATGGTTTGGAAGTGACAAGACAATCACAGGATGTGGTAAATTAATTACCAAGATAACACACTGATACACAAGAGAAAGGACTAATATTTGTATGTGTATCCACGTGTTAGTTTGTGACTGGATGGTTCAAAGAAGAATGAACATATAGACTGCATCTTCACAAGCAGGAGTGTGCATCTGTAGCAGCACAAATAGTAGTGGCACAAATTTGTGCTGCTACTTTGTGTTGCAGTGTACTCCCCCTGCTGTCTCAAGGTACACTGCACCTCAGCCACCTGAGGAGCGGCTGGCTGGGGTGTAGGGTACCTCAGTGCAGGGGCTCTGCAGTGCATGAAGATGGGGGAGCAGGGAACTCTGGGCTGCCTGCTCCCCTGTCTCCACATTTATCCCGGCACATGGCACTTTGATGTGCTTTGTGCTGCTT
>NW_017729031.1:74734382-74736714 GCF_001723915.1 Gavialis gangeticus
CACAAAACAAACACTGTGGTTCAAAACAAAACACTTGCAGAAGCATAAGGTGGCCACTGCCTAGCTGATTTTTTTTTTTCCATGTTTTTGTTTTTTTTTTTTGCTACTGGGAAATCCCAATGGCAAATTTTACCCCAGTGCTGCAAATTAGCAGCACCGTGCATCATTTAATATGCAACACATGCTGTTTGTGGTGCTGCAAAGAAGGTTTCAGTGCCACAAATAGCACTTGTCTGCATGTCTGGATCTGGATATAAAGAAGTGTGCTCTCAGAAAAGCTTTGGATGTATGTACCCTAGCATTTATTCTTTCTGTCAGTTGAACTGACCAGCCAACTGACAGTGAATAAAGGCTATTTTTTTCCATGTGGTTTTTACTTATTGGCAAACAAGCAGCAGTGGGAGTAGGAGATGTCTCTGGAAGTTGCAATTATGGGCATGTCTACATGAGACATGTTAATGCACATTAGACCAATTCAATGTGCATTAGCTTAATTCAATGTGCACTACACATATGTACCTTTAATGCACATTAAAATGGTGAAATTGGGCTAATCATGCCTAAATTTGATACCTGCAAATGCACATATAGATGTGACCTGGTACTTTAGTGCTGGGTCTTCCCGGTCACTAGGGGTACACGGCAGGGCTGCAGGGACTTGACACCAACTTTAGTGCCAAGTGTACTAACTGTAGTGCCAAGTCCCTGCACATATAGACACCTGCCAAAAATTACTTAATGCCCATTAGCTTAATGTGCATTACATTTAGTCATGTTTAAATGCACATGTAGACACACCCTTTGTTAACTGAAGATCCAGGAATTTAACCAATATCTTCTGAGTCCTGTGATACAGCTACCCCATCATCATCTCTTTAATTGAATATATTGGGTCAAATTCTGCCCCTTATTTTGCCTAGGGAACTCCCTCCAAGTTAATGGGATAAATTAAGTGATAAAATAACTCCACTGACTTCAGTGGACTTGCATAGGAGTGAGTTTAGAACAGTTTCTTTGAACTTGATAAAGTAGGAGAGAAAGCAAATTCTGGCCTATCAGATCTGTACATGAGGAGGATTGAGTTTCTGGCTTTAGTCTAGATTACTTTGCATTTGACAGTGGAAACATGACTGTGTGCATTAGTTTCATGTCATACTTATATAAATGTTTCATGTCAGTTCAAAAAATATTTTCCCATCCTTTTGGAAGGTGTTCAGCCAAATATAAAGAGAAGATGAATGAGACAAATGATGCAAGATCTATAAGAGCAAATGAGATATCAGCTGGAAAACATTACACTAGGTGAACTGAAGATCTTGAAGAGCCAAATTGGACACTTCTCTACATTTTTATTTTGACAGAAAGAATTTGCTAGGGTTGCAAAAGGTAATGGAAATAATAGAGAGGACAAAGATTAAGCCTTCTTATTCCTCATAGACATCTGGAATAATTTTAAGTGATTAGATTAACACAGGTGTTTTAGGACCTCAATTAAAGTTTTTTTCTAGATTAAAATGTCATCATGACATAAAACACTATAAACTGATGACATTTAGATGTCACCTTCTATTAATATTTGTGGTAGTCTGTCTTGAAATACATTCCATAAAATGTCAAAAACTTGGAGGGTGGAATTCTGGTTGCACAGAAGTTAATGGGGGTTTTGTTCTGGATTTTGGGGTAGTCTGATTTCAGGGACTATAAAATTAAAACTATAAAATTATAAAACCATTGATAACTTACCCTAGGCTTGCATGACAGTGATCTTTTCTGTTATTGTTGGTGGGCTTTTTATTTTGATTTGTGGATTTTGAAAGGTATTTTGACATCTTCTAATGTCTGTTTAGATCAGTATTCTATATTTTTTTTAAAGAATTGCAATAATGAGGCTTGATTCAGAGTCCATTAGTTTAATCCAAGTCTCTCTGTAATGGTCAGTGAATCAGATTCACTGTAGAAAACTACAAAATGCTTGATTCCCTTCTTACACTGGTTGACTGGTTGACCTTCGTTGATTACAGGTGGGTAGCTCTACTTCAATAGAAGATTCCCCTGGTTTGGTTTTTCAACATTAGAATTATTGCTGTTGTATGGAAAAAAAAAACATAGAAAGGTGAGTGATACAAGAAACTATTAAGGAGAAACAAAGTAACATTCATTAGGTGTGTCTACGTATGTGCTTTAATGCGCAGTATCCTATTCTATTGGGTGTTAAAGCGTCACATCAAAAACAGTGCTAACGTGCTATAGAATTAGTCTACTGTGCATTAAGCTTCACTAAAAAGGCATTCATTTTCATACATTTCATAGACATTAGGGCTGGAAGGGACCT
>NW_017729031.1:74736725-74739192 GCF_001723915.1 Gavialis gangeticus
AGCCCATACCCCAAGACTGGGAGGATCAAAGAGAACACCCCTTGTGCCCCCAGACCATTAAGCCCCACTCCCAAATCCCTGGAGCTCCTCATGACCCAGCTGGGAGCGCTCCAAGCCGTGTCATTATTGCCCACATGAATAAGGAGCATGGGATAGTGGTTTGTGGGCTCGAGGAGCTTAGGGATCCTCTCCGCAACGTCCCGGATGCGGGCCGCTGGGAAGCGGCAGACTTCCCGGGCTAAGGTGTCAGGGCAGCAGATTACCCCCTCAGTCCCCTTCAGGATGGAGTCTCCCACAACAAACACCTTACGTTTTGTCTTGGGGAGAGTGGGGACGGTAGCTGCAGTTGAGCCTGTGTTGCCTGCGGGAGCTGGCAACTCAGCAGGCTCTGCTGGAGCAGCAAGAGGTGTGTAGCTGTTGCTAAGCTCTGGTGGGACAGGGGCATTGGTGTGGCGGGCCTTAGGGCCCTTGACCACCTTGGTCCATGCCCCTGACTGAACAGAGTGGGAGGTCCCGGAGTCCTCCTTTGTCCTGGAGAAAGATCATGGTCTACCCTCCAGCTCCTGAGGGAGAAGGGCCTGGCAGTAGGAGTCTATCTCCTGGTCACAGTCCCTGGTGGCACGCAGTCTCTGGACTGTGGCCTGGAGCTCCTCCAGCTGGTGCACCAGAAGGGAGCAGACCCCACAAGAGGAGGTGGCCATGCTCCTGAGCCCCAGAGCCTGAAAAAGGGACAGGCATCCCCCACAGCTGAAAGCCAGAGGCTCTGTCTGTGTGGAGCCCAGAACCATGAGCTCCATCTGGGTGGTCATCTCAGAGGTGCCGGGGGGTGGCACAGAGCCCTCAGGGACCCTCAGGGTATGGCACATGCCCATCCATGTCATGCCTCTGGTAGGCTGGCTACAGCTGGGACTGTCTACCCTGGGGGGCTCACAGGCAGGGCCACAGGCCCTCTCACGTGCCCTCCTGCGTGAACTCCATGCGAACTCATGTGCCGGCAGACAAGTGAACCTGTTTGCACAGCCTGTTCGCATGGCTCCCTGTGGGGCTGGGCAAAGTAGGGGCCTGGGTGGGGTGAGACCCGGCCCGGCTCCACTCAGCTGCCTCCTCCTACTCACTAAGGGGTTAACCCCCTCCCACCACGGGCCCTGCTTACCTCCGGCTGTGCTGGGGGTTGGCGGGGGGTTTTGCGGGTGCTGGGGGTTGGCGGGGGGCTTTGGGGGAGCAGGATCACAGCGGGCTTTTACCCATGCATCTCTTGCCACTTCGGAGGCTAGCTGGGGCTTTTTTGCTGTTGGTGGAACCTTTTAAACTGCGTGCATGCGCAGTGGGCCCGCCATCAGGGAAGCTGCTCTGTGCATTAGGGCAGCCTTATGTGCCTTTATGTAGTACCTCATACGAGGTACTAAAGTTAATGCACAGTAGCAAAAGTGCATTAACAAATGTGTAAATGCACCCATTGACTCTCAATGTCAGCTATTTATGAAATCGCTTTTAGTTGTTTCTCTTGCTTGATCTGATCAAGAAGACTCTTGGGATTGGAAAAATAATTAAAGCTCCAGTGATGGATTCTAGGACCTCAGAAGACTGTGAGGGGCAGTAGCCAAAATAATTAAGCTTTTTAATTCAAGTGAACTGGCGTTTCACCTAGCTATCTGACCCACTTCTCCTAACTAGTTTCTTTTATATGGACCCATGAAGTATATGATGGGTATTATTTCATCTTGCAGTTTGGTCTAAACATTAATTGGTCGTTAATTGGTCTCCTATTTTGAAAGTGTTCCCCAGTCTCCTGTTGCTTACCATACATGCTCCTAATGCAGGCTCAGGCAATAATTTTGGGCAGACACTGAGTTTTGGCAAGCTGTCAAGGGCTGCATGGGTATCCCTGCCCCTTAACAGGGGCCCCCAGGTCACCATCTTGGGTCCAAAAGTTCCACCACCTAATCCCCAAACTTTGCCACCAGAAGTCCCTCCCCTTACCCCTGGAAATACTCCTTTCAGCAAGAGGTTTTGCCCTCTCAGAACCAGAAAAATACCAAATTATATTCTAAAAATCAAACATCTACAACAGTTATTAATTTGATTTCAAAAAATATTTTTTGTCCTGAGTTACATGTTACATGTGTTGTGTACACAGAGGTGATCACACAATATCTTGAAATGAAGTCTTACTCTTGTATAGTGTGAAGGGAGGCATATATTTGTGGTGGGGGCTGTGGGTATGTGGGGCATGGGGAGGGTGTGGGTGTGGGGGGCGGTTTGCGAGGTGGATAGGTGTGGAAGGTATGGCTTTAGGGTGAGGGAGCATGTGGGTGTGTGTGCGGTTATGCAGGGTGTGGGTGAGTATGGTGTTTGTGGGGGAAGGGTGGCTGTGGTGCATGAGGGTGTGTGTGGGTGGGGGTCTGCATGTATAGCAGTGTGAGGTGGTGTGTGGGTGCATGTGTATGGTGGGGTGTGCTTGTGGGAC
>NW_017729031.1:74739241-74762528 GCF_001723915.1 Gavialis gangeticus
TGAACACACACACACACACACACACACACACACACACACACTCTGTGCCTCCCTCACTACACTCTCTCTCTCTCTCATTGCACAGACACACACACACACTCCTGCTCCTGGTCCCAGGGTACCAGCACAGCCCCATGCTCCCGCAGTCCGGCGATGCAGCCTGGGGCCATGTGGTGCTGGAGCAGGCATTCAGGGAAGCAGTGAAAGCCAGGGCAGACAGAGGCTTCTGGTTGGGAGGTGGGAGGGGGTTGGGGGTGCGGGGCCGGCCTGGCCTGGCTCCTGAGTCCTGCTGGCTTCCCCTGGGTACTACTATGCCTGGCTCCTGTCATCTTTGACAGGCAGCCAGGATGAGATAAATATTAATTTTCTAAACTTTCTATGTGCCCCACAGGCTGGATACAAAGGCCTGGGGGAGGGGTGGATCTGGTCCACAGGCCATATTTTGCCAGCCCCTGTCCTAATGTAATTCTTTGTCATAGTGGGATAATATTCTTTAGATTAATTCCAGTTCCCATATTTAACTTTTGCTGGCTTTTATAAACATTTATGTAACAGAATGAGCTCAACTTTTGTTACTTTGGACAACTTAGAGCCAGACCTCTGCAGAACATTACAAGTGCAGAAGGGCACTTTAATTAGTGAGCTAATGACTGTGCTTGTGATTTGTGCGGCTCTATCTGGTTTATAGGTAATAGTTGCCCAAACCTAACAATATTACTCTTGCCCTTGTTCTAATCTATCTGGAAAGAGAGAAAGTGGATATCTCAAGAGAGTATGAAGGTACCATTGCAACTCTGTATAGATTCAAAGTTTGCATAGACTAGATAATACTACTGACATGTTTGGATGCTTATTCAAACTTTTTGTTGATTACCCAAGTTTTCCCTCTGAACAAGAGTTGATTGCATACTTCAGAACAATGTTTGCAAACATTCTTTTGCATTCTGAACAGCTGTTCAGTTCATTCATGTTTTTGCTGCTTTTTATTTACTATTCATGAACATCTGGACAATTAGGAATCTGTTCATATGGATGCTTTCAAATTGCTGTTCTTTACACCAATTCTTATATTCGCTTCCTTAAGACATGCACATTCATGCTTTAAAAAATACACATTATTTGTTACTTGCCGTTTGTTGTCCTCTGGTTTTAAATAGTTTCTGGTATCTAGTCAGAAACAAAAAATAAAAATATATGATTTAGGTGACTTAAAACACTATAACATCAAATATAGAAATTGAGCAATGACAAATTGCAAACTCATTTATAAAAATATAAGCATGTTTACTAATGACTTGTAAATAGAAAAAGGGCTAATTTATTTGGTTCTGTTGTGCACAAAAATAGTTCAACTGTTGTTGTTAACATTTTGAGGAATGTCTACCACTAACTGAACATGAACTCATAAGAACATAAGACCATGGCAATTGTCATTTTCTGGGTCAGACCATATGTCCATCTTGCCTAGTATCTTGTGATACACAGTGCAGAGAATGTTTACTAAAAAGGATTGTGAATTGGGTGTCACTAGGGTTTTTTTCCACTGTTTCTCTCTCACTTGCAGTCTCCAGCATTTAAGGTCAAGGTAGTTCTAATTCAGAGGCTGTATCCCTAAATCCCTGTCTCAATAGCTATTGATGCCCCTTTCCTCTAAGAATGTGTCAAGTCCCTTTTTGAAACTGGCTAAACTGTCAGCTTCCGCAACAGCTGGTGGCAATGAGTTCTGCACTTTAGATGCTGTGTGAAAACTAACTTACTTTTGTTACTTCTAAACTTATGACCTACTAGTTCCATTTTGTGACCCCTAGTTCTTGTATTGTATTTAGTTTCTCTTTGCCATTTAGTATTTTGAAAATCCTTAGCACGTCCCACTTCAAGCATCTCCTTTCTAAAGAATAGACCTAGCTTCTTTAGTCTCTCATCATATGGAAGCCCCTCCATACTGCTAATCATCCTTGCTGCCCTTCTTTGGACCTTCTCTGGTTCTTCAATATCCTTTTTGAGATGTGGGGACCAGAACTGGGCACAGTATTCAAAGTGTGGAAGCACTGCAGATTTATAAAGGAGCAAAATGATAATTTCCATTTTGTTCCTTTCTTACTAACAATGTTACCTTTTGTGTCTCTAGCTAATTTATCCTCAAATTCTCTCTCAGCTTATCATATTGTAGTTTTATTGTCTAAGCTTGTCTTACTGTAGTTTTACATTGACTGCCAGTTTACACTCTTTTTTTTATTTTGTTTGTCTTTTTGACAGTTCCTGAGCACTGAGCTGATGTATTTAGGGAGCTGTCCACAATGACCCCAGATATCTTTCCTGTGTAGTAACAGCTAATGTAGAACCCATTGTAGTGTAGGTTTAGTTCAGGTTACTTTTGCCCAGATGCATCACTTTACACTGACCTACATTGAATTTAATCTGCCATTTAGTTGTCCATTTCCTCAATTGTGCTAGATCCTTCTGTAGTTCCTCAGAGTCCATGTTGCTCTTTACCACTTTGAATAATTTTGTGTCATAAGCAAATTTGGCCACCTTACTGTTCACCCCCTTTTCCAGTTCATTTGTGAATATGATAAACAGCACCGATCTCAACACAGATTCCTAGGGGATCTTCCTGTTTACTTTCCAGCCTGAAAACTGACCATTTATACTCACTCTTTGCTTTCTATCTTGAAGCCAAATTCCTAATCCATGAATGGACATTCCATGTGCTCCCATGGCTACCTAACTTAGTTAAGAAGCTCTGATGGGGGGCCTTGTCAAAGATGTTTTGGGAGTCCAAATATACTGTCAACTGGAGCACCCCAATCCACCTGGTCTTTGACACCCTCAAAGAACTCTTGTAGGTTGATGAGGCATAGTTTCCCTCCAACAAAGCTGCATTGATTCCTCCTCAGCTAGTCAGGTCCATCCACGTGCTGAAAAATCCTTTTTCATGTTATAGTTTCTACCAGTTTTCCAGGAACAGAAGTTATGCTCACTGGCTTTTAGTTTCATGTGCCCTCTATAGAGCCTTTTAAAAAATATGTGAGTCACACTGGCAACCTTCCATTCCTTTGGTACCAAATCTGTTTTTATTGATAGCTTGCATACTACAGTTCAGAGTTCAGCAACATCTGATCCCAGCTCATTAGGGTAAATGTCATCATGTCCTAGTGATTTGCTACTGTTTAGTTTATCAATTTCCTCTTCAAACTCTACCTACTAAAACCTCAATTTGCATCAACTCCCCTGACTTGTCTATAGAGAAGAGTGTTGGAATTTCCATAATATTTTCCAGAGTGAACACAGGTGAAAAGAATGCATTTAGTTTCTTGGCAATGGCCCTGCCTTTGGCACCCCTTTTACACTCTGATCATCCAAAGGCCCAACTGACTACCTGGCAGGTCTTCAACTTTAACGTACTTAAAAATATTGTAGCAGGGTCCAGGCTGAGCCCTGTACTTACCAGGATGAGGGCAGCCAGCACACTTCTCAGGCAGCAGATCTGCAGGTGGGCTGACAGAGAAACAGCGAGCCCATGCACCCAGAGTGTGCTCTGCTGCACTGTGGGACAGGCCGCTGGATTGCAGCTGACAACCCCCAAGGTCTGCCTCAAATTCTCTTTTAGCTTGTCTTATTGTAGTTTACATTTGACTTGCCAGTTTGCTCACTTTTTCCTTCCTCATTAGGATTTGAGTTCCGCTTTTTGAAAGGATCCTTTTTTCTGCTTATTGCCTCTGCAACTCCGCCATTAAACCATGTTGGCTTTCTCTTAGTCTGCTTTCCTTTTGTTTTCATTTGCTGTATGCATTGCTCTGTTCCTACAATACAGTGTTCTTAAGCAGTTCTTATGCTGCTTGCAAATTCCTCGCTTCCTTAGGGGCCTCTTTTAACTTCTGTCTAATTCAGGGGCAAGTAATTATTTTGGGCAGAGGACTTCTTACTGAGTTTCAGCAAGCCATCAAGGGCCACATGACAGGCAGCTCAGGGCACATAAATGTTAATTTTCTAAATTTCTTAGGGTCCCTGCGGGCCAGACAGAATGGTCTGGTGGGCTGCATCTGGCCCCCAGGCCGCATTTTGCTCACACCTGGAACTAGCTTCTTCATTTTGGTGTAGTCTCCCTTTTTAAAGTTAAAGACTACTGTGGTAGATTTTCTTCTCTCTCCTACATGGATGTCAATTCATATTCTGTATTTTTTTACAAGTATTAGATATCTTGACTTTATTATTTTTATTTCTTATATCCAGGGTTTATATCCTGACTGGTGCCAGAAGACAGATTTCTCTGCTTTTTTTGTGTTTCAAAAATCTGGTGACTTTTACTATTTCCTTTTCCTTTCTCCTAAATTCATCATTTTCCATCTTTGACTCTAAGCAGTTGTCATGTTTTATTCTCAGTTTTGTAAGCAATATGCATGAATGTGGGAGATATTTGGACGGTGTTGTAATTTTCGGGGATTTTTTCAGTCTGGTGCTGGCAGTTTTATTTGCATTTTTAATTACTTTTTTTGAAGCAGCTCTTTCAGTTTATCCAAGTTACAGGAATGAGGGGAATTGTGGCAGCTAGCACTAATCAGAAATTTAGTATTCATTAGTTCAGTGTCTTCAGTGTGGATTTTCCATATCTCAGGTGAGGACCTTCAGCACTGTGCTATAGAATCACTCTCTGTTTTTGTCTGACTAGTCGATATTAAAGGTATTTATACAAGGCAGGAAATCATCAAAGGGAGCGAATGAGAAGAATCCATCCCAAGAAAACCAGCAGCTTAATGCTGAGGGCATTTCTGTGAGATGTAGAAGACTGATCTTTTAGATCATAGTCTAAATCTGGCAGAACAAAGATATGAAGCTGGGTCTCCTATGTTTCCCAGGCTACTGACTATTTTGGAGTGAGGCACGCTACATTTTTTGTAAGTGAAGAAAAGCCCACAACGTTACCTAAGCCTTTGGTTCCAGAAATGCTTCTTGAAATCTCAAACATTTTTGAGGGCTGTGAAAATTGTTTCCTGCCCATCTCCAGTTCTAGTGGCAGATTTTAGGCTCTGGAAAGAGATACCAACTTAGCATCTAGCACAGTTGCTATGTACACATCTAAACTTTTATTATCTTGCCTTTAATCTTGAAAGAATCTCACCCATAGGTGTTGGAAACCCAGAGCTAATGGGGCTCAGCCCTCCCAAATGTGGGGCAGTGGGTAGGGCCTCAAGGCAGCCCAGCCCCAGGCTCTGGGTGGCTGCAGCAGAGGGGGAAGGGGCACACACAGCCAGGATTGAAGCCCAGCATGTGGACGACTGGATGCCCAGCATGACAGGCAAGTCTCAGTCTGTCTGTTTTGTGAAGGAGAAGGAACTTAGGGGTGGAAGGGGCAGATCAAGGCCCCCACATTGAAGGAGGGTGTTGGGCAGAGGCAGAATCAGGGGCTGGGGTGAATGGGACCTCAGCTGGGCTGGTTGGTGGGACAACTGGAGTCCAGGCAGCTCCCTGTGTGCACCCTAGCAGAGGCCCGGGGGGGCATGTGCCCCTAGATCTGTGTACAAGGCAGAGGCAGCTGCTGTTGCATGCTGGGCTCTGAGTACCACTGCACCACTGCAGCTGCCCTGGGAGCAGCACAATGCCACGTGAATCCCACTGCTGTTGGACTGCACTGCTCCCCCTACCTGCCCCAGGGCAGGACACACATGGCATTGAGCCACTCCAAAGGCAGCTATGCTGACAGTAGCGTGCAATGCACAGCATGCAGAGGCACCCACCTCCATCCCACAGAAAGATCAGGGGTACTCTGTGGGGGTGCACATAATGGAAGGAGACTCCCTGTGCCCCTGGACAAGCTGACAGGGCTCCAATTGTCCTACCACTTGGCCTGGCCGGGGCTTCATTCACCCCAGCCCCTGACCCTGCCTCTGCCCCACACCCTCCCTCACCACACTAGCTTTGATCTGCCCCCCCATGACCCTTCCCCCCCAGACTTACCTGCTGGGTGGGCAGGTGGGGGGGGGGTGCACATGCATGCATGTGCCCAGCCCCCAAAATATTTTTTTCTCCCTCTGCCTATGATCTGACCTCAACAGTCTTTCCTGCCAAAGTGCAGGGGGGCTGGACCTGATGATCTCATGACATCCCTTCCAGTCTTTAACATCTATGAACCTATGAGCTTTTCCATCCACCTATTAGAACTAAGTAGGACAGGCAGCAATTCCACCCAGTCCTGAACTCACTGAAGTTTTTATTGTGAGTCTCACAAAAAGTTTTGAACTAGAATAACCTAACTGTAATGGGGCTCCTACACCATTCCTAGAGGGGGAAGGGGTCTAGGGTTGCCAGTCCTCCCTTCCTCTACCAGTTCATCCCTTTTCTTTGTACTATTCCTTTCTCTGGTTTCTTTTTTATTTTTCCCCCTCCTCCCCCTGACTTGCCTTCCTCTTTCTTTTCCTTATGCTTCCTTTGTGTGCAAGAGTCACTCACAGGCAGAGAGGCCTGAAACAAGATGGCCATAAAGTCAAGGTGCAGACAGTGCCTGATGGCCCAGGGGGCAGAAGGGGAAGGTCAAGTAACCTGGAACACCCTTTATAAGCCCAAGCCTCAGGCCAGAAAAGGGGCCTGGCCATAGGAGCTACAGGGGACAAAGCCCCTGATGAAGGGACTCAGGGGCTGAATACTGGACAATGAAGGGAGGATGCAGAGTGGCAACCAGGGTGAAGGAAACACAAGAGCCTGCACTAAGAGCAAACTAAGTGCCTTGAGCCTTTTCTGTTTTTATTTTGCTTGGAAAACACTGCAGGGTAAGGCATACCTTATGCAGAACATTTCTTTCATCTGTGACTGGTGCCTGTGTTTTGTGTCTTTCATGTTCGTGGTGGAATGAATTGTGCCTGTAGGGGAGGCAGAGGACACTGAATGGGTGCTTAGGGATACCCTGGATTTCAGACTCTCTTGGGAGGGTGGAAGATAAAGACTTCTGTAAATTCTGTACGCAAGAGGGGCAGAGCCTGCCAGGGACTGAAAGGCAGGAGTGGAATGGAGGAAAACAGGACCAGTTGCCCCAGCTGCCTGTGCCAGGGTCTCATGGGGCCTGGAGCTTGAGTTCATGAGCATGTGGCCAAGGTGAGCTGGAAGCTTGTGGCCCTGAAGAGTTGGCTCCGAGTTAGAAGGTACAGCTAGAGTAAAAGTGGGATGAGGCCAAGAAAGCCAGAGTTCAAAAGAGTGTCTCCTTTTCCAAAGCTTTCTTTACCCTCTGGGCAGCCACCGCTGTCTAATTATGACCTCAAGACATGGCAGATGAGAATGCAAGGGAAGAGAACAAATGGCACTAGTGGGAAAAGATTCCTAAAGGGGGGTGCACTGTGTTGACACCTGTATGCATTTTACACTAACATTAAAAAAGAAATGATTTTGAAATAAGTTTAATCACTTTGGTGTCTGACTAACGATTATTGACTGCATGGAACTGGCATTTTGTCATTTTCTAAGGGTAGGTAATAGCTTAAGAGAGGATCATAATCTTTCAATGATTTTAATTGGAACTCCAGAAGGAGATCAGAGTTGTAGCGCAGGATGGGCCTCCACTTTTATTATGTTGAGTTTGGTTTTGGTGATCTAGACAAACTAAGACCCAAATGGTGTTTGTGGAACCTGTCAAAATGGTCTTCAAAGTAAAGGTGTTCTCTGGTAAACCTGATTCTCTATTGAAATATTGAAAAAAGATCTAGGCAGAAGGGCAGTTTTTCAAGCTATCTTAAAACATTTGGGCACCTCCAAGGCTTGAAGATGGAAGTTAGCTGATAAGGAAGGAGAAGGTAAGTGAAGCTTTTTAGTTAAGCTTTAATCAAATAATTTAAAGGTATAATAAAGCTACTGCCACAGTCACTTCTAACACAGTAGTGTACTAAGTGATTTGTTGCACTGCCCAGAGGCATGACAACCAGGCAGTGAGAATATTACATGCAGTGAGAATATTAATATACAGTCAGATATATGAATCTTCCTTGTGCTATTCAGCTCCTTCAATTAGCCTTGGGAGGTCCACATTCCCTTAAAGGGCCTTGCCTTAGAGTTCTAGTAAGAAGCCTGGAATACATTATTGTCTTCAATTATGAGATGTCTGAAATTTAGAATGATGGTTTAGTTTTAGAACAGGAGTTTTATATATATGAAATAGTATTTAACAATATTAAAACAGAAAAAAAGAAGTATCTATATAGATATATTAGCATTCTTGAGTTCAAATTTACTCTGAGGCTCAATTACGTGCAACTTTGTTTAAAATAATTATTTTCTACTACTCTGAAAAATATAATTGACATGCTAGCTTGAAATATCTGACTCTTGTAGATAATAATAGTAATTATAAAATACTAAAGAAATGCTCAGTATGTGAGGAATTTTATATACTAATCTTCTAAGAATCTAGTCAATTACAGGTTTTATACTTAGCAAATATTCACAATCTTAAGATCTTTTAAAACATTCATTTGACATTTTCTCTGATCTGAAATTGTTAATGCATTTTTATGTTAGGTTATACATTTGTTACAACTCCTTATTATGCTATAATTTCTCTAGAAAATTAACATACTTATTGAGATTGTAGAAAAAACTGAGTCAAGCATTCAGTTTACATTAGAGCTAAATGCTTTTGCATTTGGGAGAATATATGCCTTAAAATAAAAGGAGATGAGTTTTCATGGATAAAAAGTGGCTTATAGTCTCCTAGAATGATGTAATGATCTGTAGCCCAATGCTACAATGCTACAATGACAGTACACGCTAAAAACAATAGTTTGTCAAACATGTAACAATCTACTGTTAATTCTATATTGTCTGTCACAACATTTGCCCCATTCAGTACAAGGAACTGAAGTTACCTCTAGGTATGTGCTGGATGCTACAGAACATCCTACTGATTTTTTTTATACCCACCTGTCTCCAAAATTTTGCATTCCTTGTCTAAAACAGATCTTGCTCAGATTCCACTTTATATTTCTCTAACTCTTAAACATGGCTGTGTCAGAACAATATATTTCAAATCTTATAACAAGATATGTTATCTTGTTTTTGAATTAATCCTGTTTTGTTGTTGTGAAATATGAAATAGGTCAAAGAAATAGAAGCAACTTATACTTTTATTTTCAATTAATGTGTTGCTTTTTGTAATGCTTTTTGCAATTAGGATGATTCTTACTTTTATCTATGATAGCTTGCAAGATAAAGTTAAGTTTAATGTTGACATTTAGTTATTTTGCTGTCTATTCAAAGCTAATGAGATTGCTAATCAAATCCATTTCTAAACATGCATCATTAATATTTATAATGGTAGTGTGTCTAGAAAGCAAACAGTCCCTACTGAAATAAGTATATCTACAATGCACAATCATAACAAAGAAGAATAAGAAACTTTGTAGAGCAGAATGTTATTAAAAACCTCCTTTGTGAACATTTTACATATTAAGCATACTAAAATAAAAGTTGACCAAATAAGCAACTTAGTATTGTAGAAAAAATGCTATGGCTTTGAGACAGGAAATTGTACACTCATAGGATGAGAATCTGGGCAGCCCTGTCCCAGTAGACGAAGAAAGCACTGTGCTTGAGACTGCAGTCTGAATACAGTAAATTTGTGAATCAACCTGAGAGTAAGTTGTTTATGGTTCAGTTCCACTGCCATATAATTAATCAGCAAAACACCTATCAACTTTATTAAAAACAGGAAATAGACACTTAATCTTTCTGTTACACTACGACAATATTCTTTCATCCGAGAACATTATCCCAGGACTCTTATTCCAATGTTATATAGTCTGTTCTCAGACCAACTCCCTCTAAAGGCATTAAGGCCAAAATCTCTCTGGCTGTAACTAGGTCTCGTTTAATTTCATTTCTGATGTAGAAGTAGAGACATACTGTAATGATTTGTTTACTATTACCTTTGCAACTGCATTAACATCAATGTTATTTTGTGTGTGTGCATGAGATAGATATCTGTCTCCCCCAAAATCTTTTAATGCTATTCATATTAAAATGAAAAGGTAAGTATAAAAAACCTCTATTTTCAGTTTTGAAGAACTAGAAATATTTTATCTGAGCAAAGAACTCTAAATTTGTAGCATTTCATTTACTAGATTAGAGCAAGATCATGAAATGGGAGTGCACTACAAATGCTCTGGTAGCTAATACTGGATAAATTTTTGTAAAATTTTACATCATCTTTTTGTTCCTATTTTCATCCTGCCTGAATTTCATCTGTTTTAATCTAACATCCACATTTTGCATATATTAAAAGTGTATGTAAAGAATACACTGAATCACACTATGAATTAGATTAAAAAAAATCTCAGATTTACTAATGCCTTTTCAAATAAAAAAACTGCCAGGTTTTTTTCTCACCTAGAGCTTGTATCCAAAATGCAGCTCAGCTATACAGCTCCTCTTCCTTTTCAACAAGTGCTTGTGTTTAATAAAGATCAGATGACTAATTTGTTCTTCAGCATCACTGGTTTTAAATGGAAGACAACTAATGGTTCAGTTAGTAGTTACTTCTTGGTTTGTACAGGTTCACCCAAGGCAGTGGACATCTGTTTACGAGAAATCATGCTGAGAAAAAAAAAATTGATAGCATCATCTTTTATCATAACAAGTATTAGAAATAACAATTAAGATTCTTGATTTATTAATTTTGTTACTGTTTTTTGTTAGAGGTGCACTGGTATAGGTCTGATATTAGATTGGCATCAATATAAAGAAAATTGTCTGTATCAGAAATTGGCCTGATATGGCTGATAATTTGGCCAATAAGTGGAAGCCGCCCCCCCACCACACCCTTTAAATGAAACCCACGGTTCCATTCCACACCTGCTCTACCTCAGCTGGGCAGCAATTTCCCCAGCCCCACTCCTCCCTCACTGTGGGGGCCTTGATCTGCCCCCCACCATGCCCCTTCCCTCCCCTCTCCCCCTCTGCCACAACAGACTTACCAGCTGCATGCAGCTCTTTAAGCTGCTGGGCTGCTGTCGGAAATGGGATTGGTATCAGCCAATATGCCTCCTTAAAAATCAGCTATCAGTATCAGCCCCAAAAATCTCTATCAGTGCACCGCTAGTTTTTGTAGTTTGCCAGATACTATTTACTTTTTATTACTTATAATCTGTATATTTTTATGTATGTTCTCATGTATATCTGTAGATGTACTCTTTTCAATAGGCAACATAGGGCAAATAAGGATAGCTTTGAGGAGTCTATTTTGAACTAATGAATATAGTTACATGAGATCTTACTAAAAGACATAACCTTTGTTCCTTTTGTGAAATGTTGAGGACTTGAAACTTTTCTTGAAATTACTATTCAAAATTATTTTGAGTGTGATATATTTTCAAATTTCAGTTTAATGAATTTGCAATTTCTTTGACAATTGGCACTGGTAGAGAGATGACAGAGAAAAAAAAGAGACATGATTGTGTCATGATTGACTAGCTGGTCAGGTTCAGCATTTAACCCCTTCCTTACCAGCACTCCATGCCCAGAAAGTTCTGGCCTTAAAGGGGCGGATCTGCTTGCTGGTGACAGGGCTAGGGTCCCCTGTTACACTTGCATAGATGCAAAATTCCCTGCTACTAAACCATTCCAGGCAGATATTAACCAGGCTTTTCTTGACATCCTCCAATGAAGGAGATTCTACAACTTACCCAGACATCTTGTTACATTGTCCTGTGGTTCTTGCCAATAGCTACAAGCCTAACTTTGTTCTCAACCATGTTCTTTAAAAGGAAAGGTAAGAAGAGGAGAGAAAAGGAGGAGGCACTAGAAAGGAAAATGTAAGTCAAAGTCACCCAAATATTTAACATATTTTTTTCATTGCTTCCCTAGCTCTGGCCCTTTCTAAACTCTCTGCCATCTCCGTAACAAAACCTCTCAGGAAAATCTTTAATGATTTCATGTGACTTTAATGCACGTTGGGAAAGAGAAACACCTTTTTCACCAAAAGTGGGCATGTCTACATGAGATGCTACTGCATAGTAGTCACTGTGTATTTATTTAGTACTTGCATAATCAAGTACTAAATAAATGCACAGTAACCAGAGTTACTGCACAGTAGCACTGGTGAACACCCTTTAAGTGACACGCTACTTTGTAGTATTATTTGGCTACTACGCATACCCAATCTGTTTTACCTAAATAAGCCGCCTAAGGGTGCAAATCATTGTTACATTTAGATCACCCTAACAGAGCCCTAACCCTAAGTGGCTGGTTGTGCAAGCATTTGCAGGGATTATGTTGCCCATAAAATGGCATGTCCCATCTGAAGTTAGCTCTAATCAGATGAGAACAAACTTTAGATTGGCATAGGTTAACCTAACCTAATGAACATGTTACCAGCACAGTCCTGGGTTTGGGAAAGTCCAACCACTCTCCACAGCTCTGGAGCTGTACTGTTTTTACCCTCCACTGATCCTGACCAGGCTTTTTTTACCCATCTGGACTGGGCAGCTCCTCTCTCCCTCAGACCTGCCAGCCCCCCACACCTACCAACCCTTGTCTCTTACTTATTTGCTTCCAGCTACCCATGCCGCCTCCTGGCAAGCAGCAAATGCTTATATTCCTGATTCAGATTTAAGTGGCTTAAACCAAGCTACCTGAGCCTGAGGTGGGTCTTGTGAATGCTTGCTCTCACTCTATATGACATAGCAGCAAACATTTTTACTGAACATTTAGAAGGAAAGGTATATTTTTAGTATAGACTGAAGCCTAATTTTTATATGCTTTAATACCTGATTACGACCATGCAGCTGAAGACGCGGTGCATACAAAATAACACTGAGAATTTGACTGCACAAGCATTGCAGCTTAATTATTTTAATGGAAAAGCCACTAAGATATTATCAGTGCTATTTATGGAATTTAATTCATGAGCTAGAACATATTTTTATTGATCTTCAGCCTGTCTTTTTGGCTTTGTGAACTTACAACTTTCATTCTGTTTACTCCCAGGTGCCTTTGGTTATTACACAACAAAGTTCCACTATGGATTGAAATTGATAATGAGAACAGAAATACCCATATGGAAGTCTTCTATATATGTAAATAGATATCAGTGATAAGACTCAGTCTACATGTTCACTGTGGGAGAAATCTGGGCCTTTGGAAGTTAATGGCAAAACTCGCAGCAACTTCAATGAAACCAGGGTTTCACCCTTTATTTTTTATGCTCACGTTATACGAAGTAACAAGCAACATTTTCTTTGGGATGTTCCCTAGTTAATCAACTAAGACAAAGTTTTCATTTATTTAATATATCTAAACTTATCTAGATACAATTCATTTATATATTTATATTTATATGTAGAATGGGCTTGAAAGATCTAACAGCTTTATTTCTTTTTCACTTGGCAATAGACTTTTGATTAGGAAAGTGTTGGGTTACAAATGTGATTGCATTTTATAGCACATTAACAGTCTTAATTGTAACCAAGGTAACAGGATATTTCTGATAAAATGTATTTAGCTAATGATGACACATGAGAAGGTATTTTTAAGGAGTTCATCGTAATTTCATTACAATGATAAGAAAAATAGCAAGAATAATTTACAGTGCATTTTCACACATTACATGTGTAGTCAGGTTATTGTAGATTGGTAATATTAATGATATTTAAATTATTAAATCCTAAATATTTAGATTATTAAGAAATATTTCTTTCTGGTAAATATTGTATATGATCAATATCCTCCTAGTTAAAGCAAGCAAACAAAAACAACTCCTTTAATATACCTTAAGAACTGTATTAAAATAGACTACACTGCCTCAGTATTGCATCCCATTCAGTGAAATGATTTCTACATACTACTTAGAAGTACTTAGAATTTGGGCATTGATAACACATTATAAGCATTAGAATAAAATAACATGAGAATCTAGTCTCTTTCTTCCTTACTGTCTCCCTCTCTCTGCCCTTTACTTGAACAAGGAATCAAAACTGTACTTAATACAATATTGATTTAACTGGACAAATTTAGAAAGATAAGTAATGTTGACACATGGAAAGCTTTTCAGTGTCAGGCTGACAACATCCTTGCAACAGAAAGTGATTTTAAGTGAAAACACACATAATGGTAACAAGTCTCTGGTCCTTGAGCCATGTAACTCCCTGTTTAAATATAATTCTTTTGCTTTGTGATGATTTGTGGCTAAAAATACTATACACCATTTTCTGTGGTTTTATTTTTGCCCATGCCCTGTTTAGTGAGGGGTCACATATAGTGAGAGAGAGTGCCTTCATAGCCTATGTCTTTTGCCATTTCTTCATGTGCAAAAGACATTGTTCATCCAGTGGTTGGCCAGGTAGGGCTATGTCCCACTGGCACATTGTTCCCTGACTTGGAGAAAAAGTATGCTTAGAAATTGTGCAA
Organism: Gavialis gangeticus; assembly: GCF_001723915.1. Lineage (NCBI taxonomy): Eukaryota > Metazoa > Chordata > Crocodylia > Gavialidae > Gavialis > Gavialis gangeticus. Next base: position 74,753,624 of record NW_017729031.1, read on the forward strand.
TACAGAATTGCCATCACACAGAGAGCCTTTTGGCAGTACTTTCCTATTAGATATAGTTCAAACACCAAAGTGGTTTTCCTTAGCTTCTAGGGCACCTGCTGGAAAAAAAAAATCTCTGCCTTGCTAGAAAGCAAAATGTACTCAGAAGATTTAAACACAGTATGGGCTGTCCTATGACACTAGCTTCACTTCTTCATTGGGATATCATAGAGCAGGGATGCTCAACCCACAGGCAACCCACAGCGATGCCAACAGGTCAGATCCACCCTTCAAGTCCTTCAGGCCATGGCCCTGTGCCTTAGATTGGACATGCATGGGACCTGCTCCTGGCATGCCGAGCTGAGTGGAGGCAGTGTGGAGCCCAATTCTGGCATGCAGGGCCTAGCAGAGGTGGTTCAGTGTCCTAGGGCTTGATCCCAGTATATGGAGCTGGATGGAGCCAGTGTGAGGTCCCAGCGCCTGATGCCAGCTTGCAGGACCATGAAGGAGTAGCATGAGACCCTGGAGCCTGATTCTGGCACGCAGGGCTGAAGGGAGGCCAAGTGGGGTCCAGTCTGGTTGTACAGGCCTGATCCTGGTGCACAAGGTCCAATCTGGCCCATGTATTGGCACTCAGCCACTCATCTGGCCTATGGGGCCAAAAGGGTGAGAGCCACTGGTGTAGAAGTAGTGTCCCAGGGCAACCCACCAGGGCCAGTTTAATTTCCCCCAACTCTCCAGTTTAATTTCCCCCAACTCTCTCTCAGAGGTAGGCTGGCAGCACTCTTGTAAATAATGATTTTAAGTGGAAAAAGCACAATGTTTATGCTGGACTGTATTCCGCTAACAACCACTTTGGCTTCTCACAAGTTTCCACCCACCCCTCCCCAAAAGAAAGACAAAGAGGAAGAGAGAAGACACAAAGTACTAAAGAAGTGAAGCTAAAAACTTACACTATGAGGTTCTTCTTATCTTTATTACATGAAGAAACACATGCACACATACAGAAAAATACAGTCTGTAAGGGAGTCCTGAGGTTTTGAGAACATACTAATTGAGTCCACAGGATGTGAAGTGCTCTACTCTCTTGAATCTGCTTTTATATACTTCTGTAATTACGTCAACTTCTTGCTTTTTCAGCACCTTACTTTTTACAGAATTTCAACCACAGGAATCTAAATGTGCTGAAGACACTTGTGATAGAATTTGCATTTGCCTGAACAGAAATCCAACCTATTTTTGGATCAACTTAACATTCAGATTCTATTAAATTCAATTACCTTGTTTTTCACGTGTTTACTTTTCTCCAATATTTCACAGATTGCTTCCATTATATTCACAGAGCCAAACCAATGCATACCAGTTAATTGCCTGGTCCTCTGGTTTTAATAAACTCAGTATTAAACAACCTAATTTTGGATCAACTTAATATTCAAACCTGACTTTGACCATGAATATTAATGTTATTTTAGCTTCTCTGTTACTTTCCAGGAAAATTTCCTATGGGACAGTTAATCCTGATAAAATGGACGCATTTTGTTAATTTTATGCAACATAGGTATACCATTGAACTTAATGTGATTATTCATATGTGTAAGTATTTGAGGAAGTCTTAAATGCTACAAAGTAAACAAAATGTAGTACTGAAAATTAGGGTAGTAATAGATCAGTAATGAATAAATGGGTAATATGTGTGAACTATAGCTCCAGCTCTATGGCATAAATAGAAAAATTATATATAGCCACATAAAGCTCAAAGGCAGCTTCTGAATTCAGAACAAAGTTACCTGAATATAATGGTAAATCTATTGCCAGTTTGAGGGGAAATGGTCAAAAAAAAAGTAGAGATGCTAAGTATAAGATAGTAAAAAAACTTCATTATTTCAAGGAGTTTGAAGTAGATTATCTGGAAACTGACAGCTCAAAATGTTAGTTTATCATTCCTTTTAGATGCTAAGTTTTCATGCATGGGACAGAAATCAAGAACCGTAAGTGCTTTCAGGATTAATGGTTTCACAAAAAACAAGGCTGCTAAGACTGTATGGTTTGTAGTAGACAGTTTTGTAGAGCCTGACATGAATAATTATTTTCTGTATCTGTTTAAAATTTTTAACTTCTCATTAAATGACTATATATTTATTTTTTCAGTCTGTCCTTAACCTAAGAAAATATAGCTAGACTTGCAAATCACATTGTCTAGTTTTATTTTTGAATCGTTGTTATGTACATTTTGCTAGCATTTGCTAGCATAATGGAGAAAATAGAGAAAGAAAATAGTATTACATCTTACACATCCAGTCCAAACAGACTTTTAAAAAAATTGTGAGGTATTTAGGCATTCTATTAAATTGTGGTCCTTGGTAGAAGTTGTCAAAAGTGCCATGCTTAGATCCATTGATTTCAAAGGGAATGGAGTGAGGTTCACATCAAGTGTTTTTGAAAAACCTTTTCTTCATGTGTTAGGGCTGAATACTTAAAAGGCATATAGGGATAAAATAACTTTTCTTAAGCAACTGTCTCTAGATTCAACGTGGCATATATTTACTAAATACAAAATCATCCTCTACTGTTTGGAACAGAAAAGCGTGTCTGAGGACTCAAATTCCACAGCCTTGCCAGCATGTGCCTTCCCCACTTTCCAGGTTCCAAAAGTGTACTGAAAAACCTATTTGCCTTATTAATTCCCATATTTGTCAGGTGAAATTTCATTTTTTGTCCTAGTTTTTCTAGTCTTTGCTTGGACTATGGTTTCACAGAAGTTTCTCATAGGGCCAACACTACAACCATTAGTTGCAGCAGAAGTTAAGATCCTTTCAAAGGAAAAACCAAGTTGTTCATTCCCTTTTATTTGTCTGTTGTTCCAGGACTTTCACAAGAGGGAACACAAGCTTGCCAGTCATGGTATGGCCTGTAGCCCAGAAGTTTTGCATCTTTTCTGGAATATGAGAAGTTTCCTTCAAAGACAATGGCAAGTGCTATATCCATATCCAGCTCTTACATTAACTTGGCAATGTAAATGTTAGACTACAGTTTGTCCAAAGATACTTGTCTATTAGTCTGATGCCTGCACCTCTATTTATCAGCATATAATATGGGAAAGAACTGAGATATTGCAGCATTTGTGGAGTACTCATAGTTCAGTTTTAAAGGGACATTAATAAAGATTGGTTTCTGTGAAGAGAGGGCCTTTGGCTTCCATTAACTTGAAGAGGACTCAGACATATCACTTCACTTATCCTAAAACAAGTTTAGCATCTCCTGTGACTGATTCTGTATGTCTGGAGATAGTAATCATACCTACTCAAAGTCATCTCCAGTTTTTCCTCCCCTCCCCAAATCCATTAACTTTTTCAGAGTTTACCATTCTGATATGCTCAGTTTTATAGCCAAGTCCAATTTTATATAATCCTTTTATTTTTTGCACTGCTTCTTAAAAATATGTTTATCAGTTCTCTGTTTAAATTTACAAGCCCCCTCAATCACACAATATTAGAATTGTTGGCTCTATAGGAATGCCACAGCCCAGGGGGTTCTTCTTTAATTTGTTCCCTATTTCTCTCCAGAAGGAATGCATTTTAGGACATGGTCATAATATGTGCAATACTTTCCCACTTCTTCCCCCATAACCCTGGCATTTTTTGTGTGTGTTTCAGTTTTCTTTATTTTGGCTGACATCCAAGAAGCTTGAAAATGATTGCCTCATGTATATATTTTAACTTTCAGTCATGTTTGGATTTTCATTCCATTCAGTTAATATGATGGCCCCAAAAGTAAATCTCCAGCTATAAGCATTCTTCAGTTAGAGCATTATGCTGTAAAATACAGAATGCCTTCTGGCACTTAGGCTGGAACCTTGTAAGAATTGGCCTAAACCTGCTGAATGTGTCATATAAAATCAATAAAAGAGGTATGTGATACGAAAGACACTGATTCTCTTTTTATAAAATAATCTAGAAGATCTCACAGTGAAGAATGTTAAAGAACTAACTGTATTTAATTTGTTTTTGCAACAGATGTGGAACTCTCAGTAAAGGGCATTTTGGGTGGAGATCAGTGATACAATAAATCCTGCTTGCTACACTTATGCTTTTGGTTTCTCCTGTTGATCTGTGTTAGAGAAAAGTAACTGGTGACACTGTTTTAACTGAAATGGGTTATTTCACTTCTTTTAGGTATTCATCTCAGCCAATTTAGCGAACTTTAATGTATTCATCTAAGCCAACCACAGGGAGGCAGGAGATGGAGGGAATCTAGGACCTTTAATCCATGAGACTCGCAACAGAACATCCCAGGTAAGTACTGAGGGGCCAATTGAGCATCAGAGAGGGGGGCATGAAAGGCACCATTTACAGGGCTCAAGTGCCTCTATACTAATGCTAGGAGCATGGGAAACAAGCAGGAAGAACTAGCATTCCAGCTTGCCAACAATAACTAAGGTTTAGTGGGGCTAACAGAAACCTAGTGGGACCCTACCCATGACTGGGCAGTATGCATTGAGGGCTATAGGTTGTACAAACAGGGCAGAGTAGGGAATAAAGGGAGAGGGAGGTTATTCTCTGTGTTAGGGAGCTCTCTGTGTTAAGGAGGATCTACCTCGATCAAAATGGGATCGGAGGATCAGAAAGTTGAGGCATTGTGGGTTAGAATACATGAAGGTCAGGGGGAAAGGGACTTGGTGGTGGGGGTCTGCTACAGACCACCACATCAAGAGAAAGAGCTAGACTTGGAATTCTTGAGGCAGTTCTCAGAGGCCCTATGGTCTAGGGACATGATTGTCATGGGGGATCTAAACTACCCTGACATCTGCTGGGAGGAGCAGTCAGCCAAATCCAATCATTCACGTAGGTTCTTCACCTAATGCAGGAGGTATACGGTCCCACTAGGGGGAAGGCCCTACTGGACTTGGTGTTGGCTATGGGGGATGACCTGGTAGGGGAGCTGTAGATCCATGATCACCTTGGGGAAAGTGACCACCATTCAATAGAATTCACTATAAGGCACAGGGTGGGTAAGATAATTAGTAGGGTGGAAGTGCTTGACTTTAGGAAGGCTAACTTCAGTATGCTCAGGAGTTTAGTCAATGACGCACTGCAGGACAAGAGTATTGGAGAGACAGGAGTCCAGGAAGGGTGGCCGTTCCTGAAGAAAGTGATCTTTCAGGCACACAGGGAGTTGATCCCAGTGTGAGGGAAAGGTAGGGAAAGGGCCAAAAAGCTTCCATGGCTAAACAGAGAAATCCAGGGGAGCCTAAAGGGAAAAAAAGAGGCATATAGGTGGTGGAAACAGGGAGAAGTTACTGAGTAGGGGTATAACTACTTGGCCTACATTTCCAGGGAGGCAGCTAGAAAGGCCAAAGCAACTACAGAGCTAAGACTAGCAACGCATATTAAAGACAAGAAAAAGTCTTTTTTAAATATGTAGGGAGTAAAAAGACAGTGCAGGACAGCGTAGGAGCTCTACTGAATAAGCACAAGCAATTAGTGACAGATAAAGGGGACAAAGCTGAGCTCTTCAATGAGTTTTTTGCCTCGGTGTTTTTGAACAAGGGTCAAGATAAGTCTCCTAACAGGTTCTTATTTGGGCATCAGAGGGACACCAGTCTGCCAATTGTCACTGCTGACTTGGTGTAAAGTCACTTGGATGGACTGGAAGTGTTTAAATCAGCAGGCCTGGACAAACTTCATGCAAGGGTACTGAAGGAACTGGCCGGTGTCATAACAGAACCACTGGCATGGCTGTTTGAACGCTCATGGCAGGTCCCGGAGGACTGGAAAAGGGCCAATGTGGTCCCTACTTTCAAGAAGGGGAGGAAGGAGGATCTGAGTAATCAAAGGCCAGTCCGTCTCACCTTCATCCTTGGAGAAGTCTTTGAAAAGATTATTAAAGATCATGTTTGTGCGAGTCCAGTGGGAAAAATAATGCTGCAGGACAACCAGCATGGATTTGTAGTAAGCAGATCATGCCTGACTAATCTGGTTTTGTTTTATGACCAGGTCACAAAGTGCTTAGATGCAGGAGTAGAGGTGGATATCATTTTCGTAGATTTTAGGAAGGCCTTTGATACCAATGTTAGGGTGACAATAATTTGGATTTTGGGGAGCACTGAGTGTGCAGCTGAATGAAAGCTTTTTTCTGTGTCTCAGCAAAAGCTGCTAGTCACAAGGCAGGATGATATATTAAGACTAACCTTGCAAATGCTTAGGGAAGCAGTTTTCTATACAACGTCGTAGTGTTAGAGCCCACTGTGTAAGAAAAACAAGATGCAGCCCCTCAGCTACCGTGAGGAGATAAAGTGGAAGCAAGGCCTTGGAGATGGTGCCAAAATAAGCAAAGAACAAGAAAGAACCAGCAAGTGACCAAAAGAAGCGGAGGTCAAAGTCTTACGCGTGTGCTCTTAGCAGAGAGGCATGTAAATGAATGAAATGCATAGGCAATTCCATGCTAATGAAGTAAACAGTAAACTGAGGCGTGGCTTGAGATGGGAGGAGAAATGGTTAGAATAGAAGCAAGAACAGAGTTGGAACAAATGTTAATATGTATGAACCAAGTTGTATAAAATGTGAAAAGAACTATTGTTCAGTGCAGGTCTCCAGTTTGCTGTATGGGACCTTTGCCCAAAGCTGTCTCCATTCGGAATAAAGCTGTTGCAAGGAATATGTTCAAATAGCATTTGCTCCCTGCTTGCTCTGGCTAATGAGTAACAGGATCTATGAGTGATTGGATCGTCAGCTCTCTAGTCATTGGGTGTCATATGGAGTCAGGGTCTAACAACCATATCTCATCCCATTGTCATAAATAAATTAAGAGACTGTGACTTGGAGGCTTACACAGTCTGGTGGGTGGAAAATTGGCTTGGGGATTGCACTCAGAGAGTAGTAGTAGACAGGTCGGTATCAGCCTGGAAGGATGTGGGTAGGAGGGTTCTTCAGGGCTTGGTCCTTGGACCTGTACTCTTCAATGTCTTCATCAGTGACTTGGATGTGGGTGTGAAGTATACTGTGTCCAAGTTTGTGGATGATACTAAATTGTGGGGGGAATGACTGCAGGCAGACCTGGACAGGTTGGATAAGTGAGCAGAACCCAATAGGATGCCGTACAATAAGGACATGTAGCAAAACTCCCAGTTTTTCTTTTTTTTTATTTTAAAAAGCATTCCCTCCCCTTCCCCAACCATTTCTGACTTTGTCTCTCCCTCTCTATTCCCTATACATAAGTGTAAGTAAGCTAAGATGTAGGATAAGCTTTAACATTTTATTTTAGGTAGTAAGTTTTATTTCTCTCCCCTCTGCAAATAAGTGACCTATTTTGATAACAATATCCGCTGTTTTATAAGTGATAATTATTATGCTTGTATTGATTTTTTACTGCTTTTATATTGTGTGATTACTGTTTTAGGCCTATATACGTAAGTTAGTATAAGTCATGTCAAGTTTCCATCTTGTAATGTCAAGCCTCCATATTATCCCCATGCCCAGTTGTGTAACCTATGACTCATACTACCCCTCCTATGTAACTTGTTTCCTGAATGAATGGGGATGAATGATGGTGCTTGAGAGACAATGGCAGCAGGTCTAAAAATTGCTCCTGAATGATCAAACTATCAACACTAACACCTGGACCAATAGCCCAGCCATTAGAACCACCCTCAGCATTCAAGAAACAAAAGATGAGGCAATCCACTATTGTGCAAAGGCTGCACATGCTCAGTATGAACACCTGGAATCCTCTGGAACAGGACTGACCTTGCCCGGACAGGCTCTCCCATAGGAGATCATAGGTAGTCTACCCCATAAAAAGGGGTAGTGAAGACTGACTCCTTGGGAACACCATTTCCATCTGGACCAGACCAGCTCCACATCACACTGCCTATCCACCCCAGAGGCCCTGCTGGTGATCCCCCTCTGGACAACACTGAGCTGAAGGAGACCCTGACTGGCCATCGAGGACCCGCTTTCAGCCTGGGATAAGTAGATATCGCCTGCATTTTTCTTCCTCCAATTTGGACTCTATTTCTCTCCTCCCAGACTTCAGCCCCTACACCAAACCTCTTTAACCCCTGCTGCCATTCTCTGTGTGTGTGTCTCTGTGTGCGCACGCAAAGGAACCAATAAAATATCATGTCAACATCTCCTCTTTTCAATAAAACCACTATCATTTGTAACCCCGAGTTGAGTTGTATTTTAGTGAGCTCTGGTCCCTTCCCTATCTTAAATTCTGGTCGTTGTGTCTCTCTCTCTCTCTCTTTCCCTCTCAGCCCTGTTCCCACCACTTTTTCCCTCCTTTCTGTCCCTTTTCTGCAGGCTCTTGGCCCTGTTGCTTTCTGGAGGCTCCAGCTTCTGGGCTTCTCCCCAGCATTGCTCCTTTGCTCTGCTGACTTTCTGCTTTCAATTAACACAAATTAACCGTAAGTTTCCCCAGCTTCCCTCCAGTCTGCCAGTTCTAATCCCAGCACTGGCAACTTTCATCTCGGTCTCCACCAGCAGTAACCTAAAGTAACCCCAAGCCTCAGCTCCTCTAGCCCAGCTCTCTCTAGTTTACCAGTTCTAATCCCTGTCATGGCAACTTTCACTGTCTCTTTTACCTTAACCTTCCCCCAGGTATCCCAAGTACACCAAGCACATACATACACACCACAACACCCAAGTTAGGAACTCTCCTGTGTGTATGTGTGGGTGAGTGGTATATATGTGAATTGATATAGATGTATGTCACTGTGTACATGATGTATAAATTAGTGATCCGTGTATGTGTATTGATTGTGCAGGCATTGGTAATTGATTCTGGTCTAATTTCTTTTGGTCTGTATAGCGTGTGTAGGTGCTTGAATTGGTGATAGGTGTGCATTTGCCTAGGTTGGTAATTTTGGATGAGTATGTGCCTGAATTGGTAGTATGTGTGTGCAGGCCTGGGAGTGGGGGGGGGGGGG
>NW_017729031.1:74762622-74775209 GCF_001723915.1 Gavialis gangeticus
AATTGATTTTTGAGTGTGTGCCTATGCAGTTGTATACCATGTCATCCTGTTTAACAGTGCAATATTGAGATCCTGAGAGTTGGCCTGATCCCACAGGGCAACAGACAAATGCAGAGTGCTGCACCTAGGGCATAAAAATATCCAGCACACCTACTGTCTGGGGAATGACCCTCTCAGCAGCGCTGAAGTGGAAAGGGATCTTGTAGTCATACTGAACTCCAAGATGAACATGAGTCATCAGTGTGACTAAATCATCAGCAAAGCTAACTGCATTTTATCATGTATCAGCAGATGTATGACAAATAGAACCAAAGAGGTGATACTTCCCCTCTATGCAGCATTGGTCAGACCACAGTTGGAGTACTGTGTCCAGTTCTGGGTGCCATTCTTTAAGAATGATGTGGATAATCTTGAAAGGGTCCAGAGGAGGGCCACTCATATGGTTAGGGGCTTACAGGACAAGTCCTATGTGGAGAGACTGAGGGACCTGGACCTCTTTAGCCTCCGCAAGAAAAGGCTGAGAGGTGATCTTGTGGACACCTACAAATTTATTAGGGTTGTAAAGCAAGGAACCAGAAATGCTCTGTTTACCAGGGTGCCTCTTGGGGTAACTAAGAGCAATGGTCACAAACTGACAGAGAGCAGATTTAGGCTAATCATCAGGAAAAACTTCTTCATGGTAAGGGTGGCCAAATCTTGGAATGGGCTTCCAAGGGAGGTGGTGCTGTCCCCTACCTTGCAGGTTTTTAAGAAAAGGCTGGCAAGGCATCTGGCTGGGGTCATTTGACCCCAGCACTTTTTCCTGCCCAGGGCAGGGGGTCAGACTCAATGTTCTGTTCAAGTCCCTTCCGGCCCTAACATCTATGAATCTATGAATCTTAATTTCAGACTGTTTAAAAACTGGGCTGACATTTCTTAATGTTAATTAAAAACAAGTTGATTCTGATTGGTTTGGCATACTACCGTTCAATATTCCTAAAATGTCAGAGATGAGGAGTTAAAGTATTTTATTATAATTATTATTATTATGCTGATTACTAGTATAGTACTGACTGTTCAGTTTTGGGGGGGAAAAGATTAACTTAATACTTTACAATCATTACTTAATTTATCAATAATTTCCCAGTGATATTATAACTATAATCCTGATACTAGTTCAGAATATGAAAAATGAATCTTTTGCTTACACACACACACACACACTTTTTTCAGAGAGCTAATTTACAATTTCTAATTCAAGTGGCTGGACAAATGTAACCAGCCAGAGCTGGGAAGGTATTTATTTGCCAGAAACAACTTCAGAAAGATGATAAAATAGCTTAATGTATAATGTGTAAAAGAAAAGGAAAAAAAAACCATTATTAGACATGTAAAATAGTGTGAACATACAAATAGTTGGCTTCCCTAAAAGGAATATATATACTGAGTAGAACTTGTGAACATATTTAACCTATGGTTTGCTTCAATTCATAGAGCTTGGCTGAACAGAGATGCTGTACAACACATACAGAAAATTAAGCATGTGCTTAAATGGTTTGCTGAACCTGGGGTTTTTTATACAGCTGGGGATCAAGTTCAAGTATCTCCATTCTTCTCTGTCACTACAGCCTGGGGAGAAAAGTGCTAGCAGTGTCATAAAGGACCCATTAACAGAAAATTCTTCACTCAGCTGCACACTTCACCCAACCATAGTGAAATATGTTTTTATGGTTTCATATACATATGTATTCAAATTTAAGTCACATTTAGAAAAAAAAATATCCCTGAAACCCAAAAGATTTACATTAGTCAACAGTGAAAGAACTAAATATATGTCAGAATTCAAAAGTGCTTATTTGAAACAAGATAGAATAATTTAATTATGTTCTTTTACTAAACATCAATAATTATTAAAATATATTTAGATTACAAATTATATATTAATATACCCCCTCCTGTTGGTCTCTCTCTCTCTCTCTCTCTCTTTCTCTCTGTTTCTGGGAGTAGAAATTGCTCTCAAGTTTCTTAGGTAACACCAAGAGCTTCTATCAGCCAAGCTGCAAGTGAAAACTCTTTAATATAAGAGACAGGCATGGAATTCTTTATACACATATATTATTAAATAGTAAAATACAGATAAAGATACACAGACTTGTCAGCCATTGGATTTTTTTTTTAAATTTGAAAAGCAACACTAATTTGGTTATAATGTAGGGATGGGTACTTAATAAGCCTATAACTCTGTGCAAGGTGTGTATACGTGTACATGCACACACTCTTGTGCTGCATTAGGCATTAGGTAATGTACAATGTCTTTAATTGTTGATATGCTGTGTGCCTCCTTGGATACCATGTTTGCTTTCAGTTTTGGCTCCTATTCAGAACAATAAAGTTGCTAGCCATGTAAGCTGTGTGGAGTACTCTCTCTCCTAGGCTAATCCCATCACTGTAGAGTCACAAAAGTTAAGTTTTGGTCATGAGGATGGGATGTTCATTTGTGTTGGTAGTTGGAGCCACACCCCAAATGATCCAAAATAGTAAAAAAATATTTTTATATTAGTAGATATTTGTGTGTGAAAGAGACTTCATACAATCACCTGGTTAGGCCCACAGCTGCTACATTAATCACAATAGGAAAGTTGGCAAGAGACATCAGTGTGACAAACTGATACCAAGCAATGTGAATACAGTGCAATCACTGTTGAAGTACAGCAGATGAAGCTGCTTGAAGGAAGACCAGTTATTTTGGCCAGGGACAGAAGTTACACATAAACTGGTTTAAGTCATAAGAAACTGGTTTAAACCTGTAACAGAACAGCAGCTCAGTGCACATAAATCAGTTTCAAAATGGCTGAAATTGGTTTAAGATAAGCCTGACTGAATGTAGTATCAGATATAACTGATCTGGGTCAAGATGATTTATAAAACTTCTGTCCCAGACCCCTTCCTGGTTCAAGTTAAATCACAGTTCTCCAGCATCCCAGTATGTCCTCCAGTCCTGGGCTAAGTTGCGCTGTCTGCCCCAGCGGAGAAGGGTTGGGAAGGGGTATGTCAGGAACTGCTCGCTCAGGAAAACCCTGGCTGGGGCCAGAGAAGGGGATTAAACACCCCTTCCCCTGATCAAACTTACTGCTGGCTGCAACTGTGGCTTACAAATCCCAGAGGCACCTAGAAGCAACCCCTGCCTGTGCCTGGAAGCAGAAAGAGTTCTGCTGCTGTGAGTCTGGAATGCAAATCCCAGAGTCCTCAGGGGAAGCAGGAAGACGAAGCAAACACATGGCTCAATATGTGCCAGACAGCCATGCTCTAGCACCCCCAGCTTCTGGCCTGAGCCATTGCAGGCATGTGGATGCAGTTCCTGAATCAAAAGTAAATGTGTGTCCAGTTGTTTCTCAGTTTAATCTTTGCATGTTAAACTAACCTGCATAGACTGAATTGATTCAGCCTTGGGCTTTTTGACTGTTTGTACTTAGCCTTTGTTTTCCAGTCTAAAGTAACAGAGGCTACAGGCTGCATAGAAGGTACACTGTAAGCAGGGGGAGCTCATGTGTGAATAGCCCTAAAAATGAGAGAAATGCCAAGTCATAGAGGCAATATTTGTGACTTTGATGGAAACCAATAGACTTGGGTAGTTACCTTGAATGCTTCAAACAGTTTCTCACCTGCTTCTCTGTCCCAGAAGTTTGATGGGCTGCAACCCTGCTGATAGTGATAGATTCTCATGGTGCCTGGTGACCAGTGGGGTTCCCCAAGGCTCTGTCCTTGGACCCATATTGTTCAACATCTTCATTAATGATGTGGACATTGGAGTCAGAAGTGGACTGATCAAGTTTGCCGATGACACCAAAATTTGGGGCAAAGCATCCACACTGAAGACAGGAGGGTGATCCAGGCTGACCTGGACAGGCTCAGTAGATGGGCAGATGAGAACCTGATGGTGTTTCACACTGAAAAATGCAAGGTTCTCCACCTTGGAAGGAAAAACGTGCAGAACCCTTACAGGTTTGGCAGTGCTACACTGGCTAACACTACAGAAGAAAGAGACTTGGGGGTCATCATTGACGGCAAGATGAACATGAGCCTGCAATGTGATGCTGCAGCTACTAAAGCGACCAAAACGCTGGCTTGCATCCATAGATGCTTCTCAAGCAAATCCTGGGACATCATTCTCCCCATTTACTCAGCCTTGGTGAGGCTGCAGCTGGAGTACTGCATCCAGTATTGGGCCCGACAATTAAAAGGGATGAGAAGCTTGAAAGAGTCCAGAGAAGAGCCATGTGCATGATCAGAGGTCAGGAAAACAGACCTTATGACGACAGGCTGAGATCTATGAGGCACTTTAGCCTGGAAAAGCACAGGTTCCGGGGTGATCTGATGGCCACCTATAAGTTTATCAGGGGTGACCACCAGTTTCTGGGGGAACGTTTGTTCACCAGAGTGCCCCAAGGGATGACGAGGTAGAATGGTTATAAACTCCTGTAAGACCACTTCAGGCTGGACATAAGGAAGGATTTTTTTACTGTCTGAGCCCCCAAGCTCTGGAATAGCCTGCCATCAGAGGTGGTTCAAGTACCTACACTGAACACCTTCAAGAGTAAATTGGATGCTTATCTTACTGGGATCCTATCACCGCAGCTAACTTCCTGCCCTTTGGGTGGGGGGCTGGACTCGATGATCTTCTGAGGTCCCTTCCAGCACTAATGTCCATGAAATCTATGAAATATGACCTACTGTAAGCCCTTTTGTATCCAACCTTTCCAGGGAAGACCACCAATGAAGAAATTACTGTGACAATGAAAGAACTTTTCTCCCCTAGTTCCAAATGCTACCAATTGTCTGAAGAAATTCAAAAGAGTGGTGATTAAGTAGCACTATCTGTGGATGTTTTAAAAAAGTTGTCAGAGCATTGCCAGTTTGGTCAAGTGTTGAGTAATGCCCTACAAGATCAGTTTGTTGCAGGGGTGCACATAGATCACATTTGGACAAAGTTATTGACTGTGTCAATTCTTACATTAAAAAATGCTGTGGAAATAGTGTTTGCCATGGAAACTGCAGACTCCCTGGAATTTAGTGTGAACCAGAAGGTACATTGCTTGAGTCAATTAGACCGAGGAGCAAACAAACCAAAAGTTTTTTATGTGGCCATTGTACACCAACCATGCATGCTGGAGGGAATTCCTGGACATGTCAGTTTACTTACTGGAAGTGCCAGAGAAAAGGACACATCAATATGACCTGTCACACAGTTCAGCAGCCAGTAATTCTCTGGAGCCATCCACCCAAAAAAGCACCTATCAGACAGGAGGCCAGAAAGGGATATAAATTGAGAATACATAAAGTGAAAGAAGACCAGAGCTCTAGTGCTACTGACTAAGGCCTGGAGATGCGCCTGCTATTGGATGCAGTGGTAGGAGGTGGCATTGGGAAACCCTGTAGAATGGAGCTGGATACAGGAACTGCTGTTTCCTGCATCTCTATACAACCAGTGTTTGTCACAGATACCTTTGGAGAAAGTGTCAATGCTTTTGAAGACTTACACTAGAGAAAAGGTGACCCCAGAAGGGGTACTCCAGGTAACTGTTCAACTACCAGTTGAATATACAGTCAGTAAATTTATCCTTGCATGTACTTGAAGGAAATTATCCATCATTGTTTGGTGGATCTTAGCTAGAGAAGCTGAGGGTAAATTGGAATGAGATCAAGTCTGTTAGGAAGCCTTTAAAAAAAGTCCTGGAGAGACTTTCCAAAGTTTCTGGAGCTGGAACATAGGCAGATGAGTTGCATCTTAACGTAGCCAAGGAAGTCAGGAAGCCAGGAAGCCAGCCAAAATACTGTCAGCCTAGAGTCATACCTTATGCTCTGTGACCCATAGTGGAAGCTGATTAGGATAATATGGTAAGCACTGGGGGTGTTGTCATCAGTTGCACACAGTGAATGGGCTAGACCCATTATTCCTGTCATCAAAAAGAATGGCTCAGTTTGGATTTGTGGTGATCTCAAAGTGACACTGAATCCAATTTTATGTGCTGTCTGGTACCCTTTGCCATCTCCCCTTTGCAAGTAGAGGAAGTGGTCTTTGCTCATAATTGCACTGGTAGAGTAAAATGGATATATTGGGAAGTCACTAAATGCATGAGACCTGTTTCATTTATGGTACAAATCTCTGATACTACTTCATGGAAACAACCTATAGAGTACTTGCAACTATGGTATATATCAGAGTCTGAGGATGCTCCATTTAGGAGTCTGGTCCCCACCACCCATTAATCCTCCCTCAGTAACTAGAAGTATTAAGCATGCAGTGCTTTTTGTCACCATAAGCATAAATTTGGTAGTATAATAAGCATGCTCACATGTTTTATTGTTTTGCTTCTATATAAAAATGACCACAAAAGGGAAGAAAGTCTCAAATGTATGTATTTTATATGACCAAGCTGCCAATGACTTAGGTGCTTGTACATATGATGGTGCTTTAGACCTCAGGGTTTTATTTTATGCCACCTAAATTGAAATGTGTTTTTAATTGAAACCCACTATTTCAATTTTTCCATCGTGTTACGGTAAGGGGCCTGACCCTTAAACATTTTTTTTTTTGTCAGAGCTGGAGCAGGAACCCGCCCACAGCGGGGGGGGGGGGGGGGGGGGAAGGCGGGGGGGGGGGGGAGACCCCCCCCCCCGCGGGGGGGGGGGGGAGACCCCCCCCCCCGCGGGGGGGGGGGGGAGACCCCCCCCCCCGCGGGGGGGGGGGGGACGGGGAATGCTGCTGGTGGGCTGAGTGGCACCTATGCTGCAGGGGGCCCCAGTCTTTCCCCCTGCAGTGACAGCACCCCTTGGGGCTGCCTGGGTGGTTTTTTGATTGGCTGGTTTCTGATTGACTCCAGCTTGGAGGCAGCACCTGGCCAAATTTAACTGTTCCCTGAGCTCACCTGAGGAGCAGCACCTGGCAGGTTTCCAGTGGGTGGGATCAGGGAGTAGTTGGATGAGGCTGGGTGCTGCCTCTGAGATGGGCCAGCACCCAGCCCACTAGCAGCCCACATGAACAGCCCTGGTAGGCAACACCACCACAAAGAGAAGGACTGGGGCCCTCCACAGCTCAGGGGTTGCTCAACCTACCGGCAGCCTGCCCCCAGCTATGGCAGACGTGGGCAGGGTCCACCAAAAACAAAAAAGTATCGGGCCTCTTGCCACTTCTGTCTTCAGTAGGAGCCTGCTGAAAGTTGAAGTGGCAAGGGACTTCTTTTTTTCTTTTTCAATTCTTTTTTTCTGCAGAGCCTGCCTGCCTCTCCCACAGCCGGGGGTAAGCTGACAGCTGCAATGCATCATTGCAAACTAAATTACATCTGGATGTAGTTTAGTTTGCAACAATGCAAATTTGTCTAAACCCCCTAAAATGGGTGCACGTGTAATATGTGACACCGGTAAGCCACTCAAATGACATTTTCATGTGTACAAGTGCCCTTAGGTGATGGGGATGATTGTTTGTCATTTATTTCTCATATTGGGTAAGTACTGACATATGGGAAGGTTACGGGGAGGTTAGATCATGGTAAAAATGGACAAACCCGATCTAACTTAGTTTGCCCAGGTGCAAACCTTACACTTAAATCCCTAGTTAGATTGATTTAAATGTGAACTGTACAGAAGTTCCAGGAAAGTTAGATCAGTCAAAATGGCCTGATGAGGAAAAGTACTGGGCCAAGCAAAAATAAAATCAAGCCATAATAAGGAGCATAAATAAAGGCTGAAAAACAAAGGGGCCTTGAGATAAAAACTTATTGGGAGACAGCTAGAGAAAACACGTTTAGGGCTGCAGGGTGATTTGTTGTCAGACTGCCAAGAATGTGTTAAGGGAGAGACTTTTGTGTGTCTTTTTCGCACAAGTATATAACAGAGTCTGGACTCTGCAGCCGCAGAGAATTAGCCGCCCTTGCTTCTTCTCCCATGGCCATGTAAAATAAAGTAAAGTGCTCTGTTAGCCAAGCAGTGATCCTGTCGTGATTTCCACATCAGGCCAACCTAATCAATTTAATTTTACTTTAGAAATAGTCTAACTTAGATCAGGTATAGCTAACTGAACTTCTGTACATGGTTCCAGTACAGCCCTAGGACTGGGAAAGCCTAGCCACTAGCTCTAGATTTGGGGCTTCACTTTTCCTACCCCTCTTCCACCAGCACCTAGCTATTTTTATCCCTCCAGCTCCTAGTCTTACCCCTGGATGAATAATCCCCCCACCCTCATTCCTCCCCTGTGGAGCCACCAGCCCCCTCCAATCCTCCCACTCCCCCACAGAACTGCCAGCTCCCCTGATCTGTGTGATTCTCCCCACACTGCAACTTACTTCAATTAGGCTCCCAGGACTGATAAACACTGATAAAAGCAGCACTGGGAATGGTTTGTAGGATATGGGGCAGTTGGATGGAATTGGGGGGAGAGGGCTAATAAGGTTTGGGGGGGTGGCCGTGGCAAGATCAAAGGTATTCTCCAATCCTGTTAACTCCCGATCCACACAACCTTCCCCCTGGACCTCACTTGGCCCCCCCAATCTTGTCAAACCCTCCTGGACCCCACCAACACCCTATGAACCCTGCTAGCACCATGAAGCTCCCCAACCCTCCTACAGACCCCACTAACTCATCAATCCCTTCAAGCCCCAAAACAATCCCCCTGGTCCCCTGATTTCTCCAATCCCTGCAACAGACCCTGCTAGCTTCCTGGTTCCCCCACTACCCTTCCATCCCTCTTACCCATCCCCCTACCCTCACTTACTTTAGATTGGGGGCCATGTTTAACCCTATCCAAAGCCCTGAACTGCTAGCTTTAGTGTCTTTAAGAAGCCATGCACATCTAGAATTGGAATTCCCTTTCTAAATTTACCAGGGAAAAAATAACAAGTTTCTTGTTCATTGATTTTAAATATTTCAAGAAACTTCACAATTTACCAGATGAAATGAGAAGTAACAGTATAGTATTACACAGTGGCACTAATTTTTTGAGTTCAGCAGTTTGCGATGCTCTTGTCCACCAACACTATATTTGATGTAAACAGAAAAGCTATTAATTCACCTTCTGAGGAAAGAGTTACTTTTAATTTCCATCTTTTTTGTCAAGAGGCATTTGCAATTTTTACAATAAATTTAATGAATTCTCCAGTGCTTTCTTATTCAATTTCCATCCTTTGTGTTTAATCTTCAGTGATTCTAGGAGCAATGTCCTGGGAACCATTTTGGTACAAAAACTTTAATAAGGAATAAGTAGGGTGACATTTAATTAACAAAATTAATTAGTAGCCAAATAGTGGAAAAGTATTCTCTTACTCTATGAGACAGCAGCTGAGAATGGGAACATGTTGAAGATGATAGGTGAAAATTTTGCTCAATTAAACATTAAGCATACTTGGAGAGTACAAAAAAAGGCTTTTCTTTAATATATTGTAAACATTTTCAGGTGGGAAAATTACTTTATAGCCATAAATTTCTCTTTCTTACCATCATAGTCTTCTAGATGATTCACACCCTGACTTTTCATGTGAGATCCCCCTACCTGTACACTTTGTTCATTTTGGTCCAATTTAATGTTATGAACCTTACTAAAATTTATGAAATTCAAAGACGGTAAGGAGGAAGCCAGTTTGCTTTATAGTTTTTATTTTAACTCAGTTCTGTGTGCTGTTCTTGACTCTCTCAATAACATAAAACCAGGGAATAAATCCCCTAGTTTAATCTTAGCCTCTGATTTTTATATTTCTTTTAGGTCTGTAGTTTAGTACTAAACAAACTGAAGTTCAACATATTGTAAATTAAGATAAAAACTGCAGTCAAAACATGACATGTCTGGAATTGTAGGAAGTTGTGATAAATGAAGTTAGCTAGGGTTTACCATATATACTAAACTCTCACAGACAAAGGGCTATAGAGAATTATATCAGGACTCTGTTCATACCAAATTGCTTGTTGCATATATTATGGAAACAAGGCAGGTTATCCAATTGTCCTTGGGTGGTTTGACTTGATGCACCTGTATTTGTTTTAAGGAAGATTTTCATCTTCTTCAAACACTGTGCTGTACAGGAAGAAATAGCCCTGATTGTGATCTTGCCTTATGAGGCCATGTATGAGCAGAAAAAAGTAGTAGCCATCACACTCCTCCCTGCTTCCTCTGCTTTGACACTGCATCCTGCTCAACCACTATAGAGTATTGCTTCAGTTGCTAAAGGAAGAACAAGTTCTACAGAATCATTATTTCCTGGTGCATATGAGCAGGGAACAGATGAGGGGGGAATTAATCTATTGTTGATAAGGGCTAGAGCTAGAAGTTATATGTAAACTGATATGTGATCAGAAACTGGTTCAAATCTGTAACACAACAGAAGTTCAGTGCACATAAACCACTTTCAAAATGTCTGAAACTGATTTAAGATACACCTGAATGGATGTAGTGTTAGACTTAACTGATTGAGGTTAAATCAGCTTATTGAATTTGTGTCCCACATTCCCTCCAGATTCAAATCAACTCCCAGTTCCCCATGATGCTTTGCACCTCCCCTGCAAGCTCCCATCTCAGGGTGGGCAGGTTAGCCTTGGCGCAAACTGTCTACTCCAGCCCAGCAGGGAAGTATGCTCTAGCAACCTCTGTCTTCTGGCCTGGGCCACTGCATAGACTCAAGGCACCTTTCCCAAAGTACCAGCCCTTAGCTTCTACTCATTTTTGGATTATGGGAAATTAATAGGGCAATTGGTGTATTACAAAGAACTCAGAAAGGTCACAACAAGTCAAAATGTTTTGGACACCATGGAGTCTTATTAAAAATCACTGGGGTTAATTTGTGAGTCGTTTGTAGGTAGTTGCATATCTAAAAGTGCTAGTATTGCATGACACGCCACAGCACCCTTAAAAGGGTCTCACAGTATGTGAGTTCAGTATGTGCAGGGGTTTCTGTCTTCTCTCTATCCTTTTTTCATAATAAAGATGGGTCCATTTTGTTTGAAAGATAATATATTAGTTTTCAATTCCAGTGAATTTTCAAAACAAAACAGCAGCACTGCAAGTAGCTAAGAATTTTAAATATAAAGGCAAAAATATAAAATATTTACAGATATGAGCTCCATCATGTTGATCACATACCAGAAAGGTAGATGTAGAAGCTGTAGAGATATGCTCAGCTAAACAAAAAGTAATGTAAAAAAGAAAAATGTATATAGTTAATTATGTAGCTTTCACAAAAAATGTTTATTTGGAACACAGACAAGGTAATCTGAAACTCTGGGCTAGATGCTTTGAATGTAGTCATATTTGTTTCCTCAAAATTGAATGCATATAGAGGTTTATATTCTATTATCACAATGTAAAATGTATGTGCCTGTGATTAACCACCTAAAGCATTGATCTTTCAAACATTTATGAAACCATCCTCATTTTCAAGCTCACCTTGTCCAATTGAAGTCAATAGGACTACTGATGTTAATAATGTGTGCAACTGTTTACAGTTCTGAGACCTAAAATTGTATTTAGCTAGTTAAATGTGACAACTTCTCTTACTAACTTTAGTGTGAGACCTATAATACCTCAGAAAACTCAGAACATCTCAAATACTATTTTAAAGGGAATGGAAAATTATACCCTTTAAAATGTTATATATATTTTATATATATGCATGATTGCAAGGACAGAGCAGGATCTCCCAGCTGTCCAAGGAGCCTGAAGGGAGCCACTGGAGGCAGAACAATACTGAGGAGGGACCTGGAAAACTTACTTGCTGGAGAGGGAGAGCACAGGCTTGCACAGCACGTGGTTCAGCTGTGCCGCTTTATAAACTCACTGTCCGTCTGCCTTGGTGGTGCCTGGCAGATGATTTCATCCCTGCACGGGGTTTAAAAGGCACTGGGAAAATGTTGGTGGAGGATTATGGAAAAACAAGCACCAGGCAAGTGGAGTTCAGTGACAGAGCAGGCTGGTAGGCACTGGAATGAACACATGTAGACACACGCCTAAATTGCCTTAATGTGCATTAGGCAAAAGCACTTTAAATTTAGGCACACATGAAAGCACAGATTCATATACTGTAAGGGGCTGGAAGGGACTTCACAAGTTAATTGAGTCCACCATTCCTGCATCAGGCATAAAAGACAAGTGGGGTCAGGTGACCCCAGCGAGGTAACCATCTAGTCTCCTCTTGAAGATTTGCAGGGGTAGGCGATTGCACCACCTCTGAAGGAAGTTTATTCCACAGTCTGGACACCCTAACTGTGAAGAAATTTTTCCTAATGTTAAGCCTGAAACACTCTTCCAGGAGTTTATGGCCATTATTCCTGATTTTCCCCAAGGGTTCCCTGGTGAACAATTGTTCACTGAGTCCTTGATATAGTCTCCTGATATAGCAGTAGGCTGCTACCAAGTCCCCTCTAAGCCTTCTCTTTTTTAGGCTGAAGAGACCCAAGTCCCTCAGCCTTTCCTCATATGGCTTGCCTTGCAAGTCTCTGATCATATCGGCTCTTCACTGGACTCTCTCAAGGTTTTCTACATCCTTGTTGACTTGTGGCACCTAGAACTGGACACAGTACTCCAGCTGTGGTTGAAGCAGAAGAATCACTTCCCTGGTTTTGCTTGAGAT
>NW_017729031.1:74780209-74782573 GCF_001723915.1 Gavialis gangeticus
ATTCATGCCAGAGTATTGTTTGTCCTACTGGCTACAGCATTGCATTGATGGCTCATGTTCATAGTATGATCTATTATTACCCTTAGGTCCCTTCAGTTGTGATGCTAGTCAGTTTGGCACCACCGAGCCTGTAAGTATGTTGGGGGTTGTTCATCCCCAGATGGAGCAATTTACATTTCTCAGTGTTGAACTTCATCTGGCTCCAAACTGCCCAATTTGCCAGCCTGTCTAGGTCTGCCTGTATCTGCAGCCTATTTTGGGGTGTGACCCACTCCTCCATAACCTGGTGTCATCTGAGAACTTGGCCAGTGAGCTCTTCACCCCGAGATCCAAATCACTGATAAAGATGTTGAAAAGCACTGGACCAAGCACCGACCCCTGAGGGGTCTGAACCCACTTCTTGCCAGGACAACACAGATCCATTCATTAGAACTCTCTGGGTCCTACCCCACAGCCAGCTTCCTACCCACAGCAGTTCCTAACCCTCTCAAGCAGTTAAACCTGCAATCCTCCAATTTTCCCATGAGAACATCATGGGATACCAGATCAAAGACCTTTTGGAAGTCTAGGTATACAATGCCAACCTCCTCTCTCCTATCCAGGTTTTGAGTTACCTGGTCATAGGAGATGAGATTGGTAAGACAAGACCTGCCCATGATGCAGCCATGCTGGGTGTCATTCAGAATCCTACCTTCTGCAAGCATATTGTACATCAACTCCTTGATGAATTTTTCCAGGATTTTCCCTGGGATAGAAGTTAGGCTAATTGGCCTATAGTTGCCTGGGTTCTCTGTCCTCCCTTTCTTAAAAATGGGAACAACATTGGCTCTTTTCCAGTCTTCAGGGACTTCCCTGAGTGCCACAAGTTTTGGAAGAGTTTTGCCAGAGGTCCCGCAATGACTCAGCTCCTTCAGTACTCTTGGATGAAGTTTCATAGTTTTCATAATTTCATAGATGTTAGGGCTGGAAGGGACTTCAAAGATCATCAATTCCAGCCCCCTGCCCCAGAGGCAGGAAGTCAGCTAGGGTCAAAGGACCCCAGCAAGATAAGCATTCAAGTGTTTCTTGAATGAGTCCAGAGTAGGTGCCTGCACCACTTCAGGAGAGAGTCTATTCCAGGTCTTGGGGGTTCAGACAGTAAAGAAATTTTTTCTTATGTCCATCCTAAAATGGTCTTGTAGGAGTTTATAACCATTGGTCCTTGTTTTTTCTGGGGGCGCTCTGGTGAACAGACATTCTCCCAGATCCTGATGAACACCCCTTGTGTACTTATAGGCAGTCACCAGGTCCCCCCAGAGCCTATGCTTTTCCAGACTGAAGAGTCCTATGGCTCTCAGACTCTCTTCATAAGGCCTATTCCCTTGCCGTCTGATCATGTGCGTGTCTCTCCTCTGCACTCTCTCAAGATTCTTGACATCCTTCTTGAATTGTGAAGCCGAGAATTGGAAGCAGTACTCCAGCTGCAACCTCACTAAGGCCAAATGCAATGGGAGGTTGACAGTCTCAGATTTACTTGAGAAGCATCTATAGATGCAAGCCAGGGTCTTGTTTGCTTTACCAGCTGTGACATTCATTGGTGGCTCATGTTCAACTTGTGGTCAGTCATGACCCCCCAGTCTCTTTCAGCAGTGGTGCTAGCAAGTGTCGCACTACCAAGCCTATAAGAATGCTGCAGACATTTTTCCCCGAGGTGGAGTACCTTGCATTTATCAGTATTGAACATCATCAGGTTTGTGTCCGCCCACTTACTAAGCTCATGGAAGCCAGCTTGCATCACTAGCCTGTCTTCAGGTGTGGACGCTATGCCCCAAAGTTTAGTGTCATCGGTGAACTTAGCCAGTAAGCTTCTGACACCAATGTCCACATCATTGATAAAGAAGTTGAGGAGAACTGGTCCAAGGACAGAGCCTTCGGGGACACCACTGGTTATAGAGCACCATAATGACTCACTGCCATCGACCACTACTCTCTGAATCTCACCTCGGAGCCAGCTTCCCAGCATCAGACTGTGGTGTAACCAAGGACACAGCTGGCCAATTTTTCCATGAGGAGGTCATGGGACAGCAGATCAAAAGCTTTTTTAAAGTCCAGGTATATGACATCAATCTCTTCTCCCTTTGTCCAGGTGATATGTCACCTGGTCATAGAAAGAGATGATATTGGTCTTTGCCTCCGTCTTCCTAAGTAGGGACCAGAACAGCAAACTCCCAGCCGGGCCGCCTTCAGGCCCCGGGGGAGGCACACCTGGGCCAAGGGTTGGCGAGGAGTTAGTAAGGGAGTTTCTGGAGGGGCTGGACGTATTCAAGTCAGTCAGTCCGGATGATCTCCACCCTAGAGTTCTAAAGGAACTGGCCGAGGTCATTG
>NW_017729031.1:74783020-74798206 GCF_001723915.1 Gavialis gangeticus
GTTAGACATCAGAAGGCGCTATTTCACGGTCAGGGCGGCTAGAGTCTGGAACCAACTTCCAAGGGAGGTGGTGCAGGCTCCTACCCTGGGGTTTTTTAAGAAGAAGTTAGATGAACACCTTGCTGGGGTTGTTTAACCCCAGTACTCTTTCCTGCCATGGCAGGGGGTCGGACTAGATGATCTTCTCAGGTCCCTTCCGACCCTAGAAACTATGAAACTATGGTCAGGCAAGACCTACCCACAACAAAACTTTGCTGGCTATCCCTCAGGATGTTGCCCTCGGCCAGCTTATCAAGAAGGGTCTCCTTGATAATTTTCTCAAGAATCTTACCAGGGATTGAGGTCAAGCTGATTGTCCTGTAATTCCTGGGATCTACTTTCTACCCTTTCTTGATGATGGGTACAACATTGGCCTTCTTCCAGTCTTCAGGTACTTCACCTGAGTACCAAAATTTTTTGAATATTTTTGCCAATGGTTGGGCTATGACACCTGCCAGCTCCTTGAGTACTCTAGGGTGTAATCTGTCAGGACCAGCTGACTTGAAGGTGTCCAGCCGCTCAAGGTGATCCTTTACTAGATCAACACTGATACTGGGTATAAATACACCCTCACCCTGGCCATCCTACATCATGCTAGGTATGACAGTCCCATTAGACTAATGAAAGACTGATGCAAAGTACCCATTAAGCAGGTTGGCATTTTCCTGGGTGTTGGTTATCAGCTGTCCCATTTGGTTCAGCAGGGGTCAATGTTACCCTTGCTTTTTTTCCAACTCCCGGAAAAAGGACTTTTTGTTATCATTGATATGTGAAGCCAGACGGTTGCAGCCTTGGCTTTTCTGATCCACTCTCTGCAGGTATAGCCCATTGCTGAGTACTCCTCCTTGGTGGTAATTCCAACCTTCCATCCTTTATAAATCTCTCTTTTGAGGCATAGGAGGTCCTCGAGTTCCCTGCTGAGCCAAGGGGGTTGCTGCAGCCTTTTGCCACCCTTCCTCCAAGCTGGGATGGCCATCCCTTATGCTGTCAGGATCACTGCCTTGAGGAGCAACCACTCCTCTTGGACTCTTCTTCCAGTCAAGTCTTGGTCCCTTAGGGCCTCAACAATGAGCCTCTTGAGCTTGTCAGAGTCAGCTTTCCTGAAGCTGAGGACTTCAGTATTGCTGACTGACTTGCCATCTTTGCAATGGATAGTAAAAGTGATCAGCTCGTGGTCACTATCACCCAGCTTTCCATCAATTCTTATGTCACTATGTCATCCCCTTTGGCCAGTACCAGGTCCATCAATGCTTTACCTTTTGTCAGCCCATAGACTTCTTGAGTCAGGTAGAGCTCATCCATGTACATGAGGAAGCTGTGCGACTAATCAGATTTGGCCGAGTGCTCTTCCCATGAGATTTCCTGGTAGTTGAAGTCTCCCATGACAACCATACACTGAGAGTGTGCAGCCTCAGCCAGTTCCCTGGCAAATTCCTGGTCCAGCTCTTTGTTCTGGTTAGGTCTGTAGGAGACTCCTACCAGGATGTCCCCTGAGCCACATTCCCCATGTATTTTGATCCAGAGACACTCCAGTCATCCTGCCTGGGTGCCAATGTCAATTTGGAGGGACATGTAGCTATCCTTGACATAGAGGGCTACACCCCCACCCCTTTTATCTGCATGATCATGCCTGTACAGGGTATAGCCATCTATACCTGTGGCCCAGTCATAGGTGGAGTCCCACCATGTCTCCGTTATCCCTATGAGGTTGTAGCCATTCTTGTTTAGCAGGAGGACCAGTTCCTCCTGTTTATTCCCCAAGCTTCTGGCATTGGTGTATAGGCAAGCTAGTGTCCCATTGGGGTCCCTTGCCTTCCCAACAGATTGTTCTGGGGCTAGGGTAGGGGTGGGTTCCCTTAAATGCCTTAGCCTGCTGGATTTATTTACAAGGGTTGCCCAGTGGGCTAGCAGTAGTGATAATCCCTGCAACCCGTGGAGGTCTTAGCATGTCAGCCAGTCTGGCTGAGAAGAGCCTCCTCCTCAGTGGAGAGAGGTGGAGGCCATCTCTCCCCAGCAGGCCACTACCTCTCTCACCAAGAGCAGATTGTTATTGTGGAAGCCAAAGCCTTCATGATGACACCAGTGCTTCAGTCTTTGATTGACTATCTCAACCTGTCTCTCCCTCCTCAGCCCATTACCTACATGTGGGAGGAGCGAGGAAAAGACCATCTATGCCCCCAACCCCCTAACCCCTGCTGTCTCTCATGACCTAGCTGGGATTTCTCCAAGCTGTGTCATTTGTGCCCACATGGATAAGGAGTATAGGGATGTGGTCAGAGGACTGGATAATCTTTGGTATCCTCTCTGCTATACCCTTGACAAGAGGCCCTGGGAAGTAGCAGACCTTCTAGGCTAGGGGGTCAGGGCAGATTACCCCATCATTCCCCCTCAGGAGGGAGTCTCCCATGATGACCGCTCTCTGTTTCATCTTAGGGAGAGTAGGGGTGGGTGATCCTCCCTTGCCTGCAGGAGCTGGCATCTCTGCAGGCTCAACTGGGACTGCAAGAGTTTCATAACTGTTGCAAAGCCCCAAAGGGGAGGGGGCATTGATGTGGCGGGCCTTGGGGCCCTTGACCACCTTGATCCAACCCCCTGGCTGGACAGTATGGGAGACCTGAGTCCTCCCTTTTCCTGGGATGTGACCTTGGTCTACCCTCTGCCTCCAGGGTGTGAAAGGCCTGGTAGTAGGAGTTGATCTCCTGCTTACCCTCCCTGATGGCATGCAGTCTGTGGACTGCAGCCTAGAGTTCCTTTATCTGGCACCCCAGAGACTCCAAAGTGGAGCAAACCTTGCAAGGGGAGGTGGCCATCCTCCCAGTCCCATGAGCCTGGAAATGTGCCAGGCAGACCCGCACCCAAGAGCCAGGGGCTCCATCTGTGTAGACCCCAGAACCATGAGTTTCATCTGGGTGGAAGCCTCTGAGGTGCTAGAGGGGGAGCCTGCAGACTCCCAGGAGACCCTCAGGGTGTGGTGTGTGCCCATCCACATTGTGCAGCTGGTAGGTCAGCTACTGATGGGACTGCCTACCCTAGGGGGCTCACTGGCAGGGCCATGAGCCCTCCCGCTCACCCTCCTGTGCAAACTCCCACAGTAACTTATGTGACGGACCCAGAAGCATGCCTGTTTGTGCATCCTGTTCACGAGGCTCTGGTACACAACTTCCTGGGGGGCTGGGCAAAGTAGGAGCCGGGGGGATGTAACCCTCCTCAGCTCCACTCATATGCTTCCCTGCAGGCTACGTCCCTCCCACCATGGGCCCCTGCTTACCTGTGGGCAGGCTGGGGCTTGTTGGGGGTCCTGGGCTCATGGAGATCCAGCGGACTTTCACCCATGCATCTCATGCTGGAGCCGGGACCTGAGTGATGCTTCTGCCATTGCCAGGCCCTTTTTAAACTGCACGCATGCACAAAAGGGCCATCCAGTGCCGCACTGCTCTTGGGGGACTAAAGGGGTCCCTACCTCCCACCAAAGGAGGGGACAGGTAAGTGCTCCCCCCTAACCTGTCTCACGCACCGGCAGCCTGGTTGCACAGCTCCCTGGGGGGCTGAGCCAAGTAGGAGCCGGGGGTGTGTGACCCTCTTCAGCTCCACTTAGCTGCCTCCCTGCTGGCTATGTCCCTCCCACCATGGGCCCCTCCTCACCTGCAGGCAGACTGGGGCTCATCAGGGGTCCTGGGCTCATGGGGGCTCAGTGGGATTTCACCGACACATCTCATGCCAGAGCCAGAACCTGAGTCAAGTTCATCTGGTCCCGCTGACTTATAAATGCCTGGCTCTTCTAACTGATCATGCAACAGTTCAATGTCAGCAGTAGAAAGGTGGTCACTTGAACCATGCTCATTCTGAATCTTATGTAGTATGATTTTTCCCTTAGTCCAGTGAAATACCAAAGCAAAGTAGTCATTCAGGAGTTCAGATTTCCCCTGAGTGTCAGTAACCAGCTGTCCTGAGTTGTTAAGCAATTATCTCATGCTTTCATTTGTTTTCCATCTGTTTCCTATATACCTAAAAAAGGACTTCTTATTATTCTTGATTTTTGTTGCTAGCATCTGTAGACATGCCCACTGTTATCCTCCTGGATGTCTTCTGCTAACCAAACATTCATTGTGCTCCTTAAAATTTGCCAAAAATATATATATGAGATATTTTGCAGTAGAAACTGTACTAATGAGAAGCTAATTTCAGCCTTAAATATGAAATGTTTGTTAGACCTTCCTAATATATCTTGGGATGCCTTAGATCCTCACTGGTTCTCTTGATGGGCTGAAAAGAAGCCAGGTGCCTTGAGATAGCTGGCTCCCAGGCCAGGTAAATACAGTACACTTTTAGTGGTATAAGTGATCAGAAACTGGTCTATACCCATAACAGAACAGAAGTTCAGCAGGCACAGAATGGTTTGATAATGGTGGAACCAGGTCTCAGATTTTTCCCCCACCCCCACCTAAGGGTGACTGTGTATTCTATTTCCAGTCATTCTAAACTACACCACTTACAGAAAACCATGCAACTTAGATCGATTCTGTCTTGGGCTTTTTTAATATCTGTACCTCACCCCAGTCTCCAAAATTCTTCCCTTAGCAGCTGCTGAAGAACTGGGGGACCAGTGGTTTTGGGGAGGGAGGGACTTGGGAGGGAAACAACCTCTCAGGCAAACAGGTAGAATCAGAACTCTGATAGGCTCCCTCATAAGCTCTATGAAATCACACTATGTCTACAAAGTGGTCTGATTGTGAAAATAAGGCAAATTCACCAAAAAATATTTTGTCAATTTGCCGGTCAGCTTTAATAGGAAAACAATCAAGAATATGCTCCACAAGAGTATTTTAGTCCAAGAGAAACTGTTTTAATGCTGAAAATAAAAGACATGATTGTTACATTTAAACTTAATTTAGAAATGATTATTTTTGTCCTGCAAATGGCAAAATAATCCCTTCCTCTGGCTCAATAAAACTGAATAAGGAGCAGTGATTTTGATTATCACTAAACAATCTGGATCAAATTCATGCCTCAAGTAAATTGGTTGAAATCAGTGAAGTGACATTTAGCTTGTATTTATTTGTGTGAGTCTTTGGCTCGAAGATTCAGGCAATTTTGAATGCCCTTGTGAGTCTGAGATCCTGACACTATTTTTTAATCTGGTACTTAATGGTAGTGATGAATTGCTATCTGTTTCTCAGCAGAAAACTGCAATGGGATTTAAATCCTAACATCCCCTTTCTTCCTTTCCACAATAAGTAGAGTGCTCTAAAGTCAGACTTCAAGCTGATTGCTTTTTTAATGAATCTTAAGTCACCCATCTCTAATTCAGTCTTTTCAGGCATAGAAGTATTAACCTGCTTCCTCTGAATTACTGATCAGTAAGTAACTGAATACCCATTTAGGAATTATGTCTCTTGGGCCCATCAAAGTTTTCGAAATCCCTTTGATGATGTCGTCTCTTTAGCTCACACCTTATCAGAAAGGTTTTCAATGGGCATAAAGTCTGTCATCGCAATGTCAAATGCATTAGCCCATTGCTACTTTCTTAACCAGGTAACTACACTGGCTTAAGACTACCTTTGGTTTCTTCTGTTAGAGCTAAATGTAGTAAAATTTGGGATGTGAATATATTTTACTTTTGTTCTGTTTATCTGCCTAACTTTGACTGCTCCCTTAGAGACTTGTCTGAGAAACTTTCCATCCTTCCCTTTGCCTTTGATCTAATGCTGTCAGAATTTCACTTCATTTACATTTCAGACCCACTGATTAAAACCATGTCCTTTGGGTTATGAAGTACTGTTGGATGACAGAACTAAGTAATGCTGTTCTAACTTCCTTATGTTATTGTATTACCTCAAGTATTTTTGGGGGTTTTTTGGGGTTTTTTTGCTTTTTTTTAAAATCAACCAACTAGATACATTTCTCTTGTTTTGGGAACCTGCTTTTCTGCTCAAAAAATATTGATAACCCCCAGAATTTTGGGAGGTTAAATATATTCTTTTCCAAATATTCTTTTGCATGTAGAATAACACCTCTCTTTGTAAAGTCCTGCCCATAGTGTGTGTCATTCATGCAAATTTTCATTTGGAAGGAGTCAGTTCTCTGCAACTGTTAGAAACACTGGCATCTCTTTCAGGGTACAATAGGCCAATGAGGATAATTTTTTTGAATTATTGTTCTTTAACAAATATACCTTGTTATTTAATTGCTTGAATATATTTCACTTGACACCCTCTTAAAATTTTAGGTTTCTACTAGAACTCTCTTACCTTTTCTGGAATTCAGTTAAGCTCTTATTAAACTCATTTGATATTTTTTAGCTCACTGAGACTCTTATGTTGTTGAAAACACAATGAACAGTATGTAGCTTTATTTTTTCTGTTCCTTCTTGTTTTGGAACAAGAGTTTTCCACAAGACTCTTACAGTTTTACTGGCTTTTAAACAGATGCATCTGAATGATAAACATCAATGTGGGAAAAATCTTGCATCAGATCAAAGAACCACTCATCCTATCCTTTAAATAAGCACCAAACTTCACCAACCTCATCATCAGAAGCAAACTTCCTACAGCCCAAAACACAACAAATGGATTCAGACATGCTGGGACAAGAAATGTAAAACCTGCCAACACATTTCTACCAGCCCCATAATTACTACCCCCATAACAGAACCACCACTATTCATGGATCTTACACCTGCACCTCCAGAAATGTAATATATTTTATCCAGTGCACCAAATGTCCCAATGGAAAATATGTAGGAGAAACCAAACAACAACTGTGCACCAGAATGAATGCACACTGTCAATTTATCAAAGACAAGAATACCCCATTACCTATGGGGGCACAATTCTCACAAGAATAACACCCCCCAATCTCTCAGTTCCAATGCTCGAAGGGAATATACAAAATACCTTTCACAGACAAGCCTATGAACTTCACTTCATCAACCTACTGGATACAAATAATCATGGACTAAATACAGACATTGGATTTTTGACACATTATAACCTGCCTAACATCTGAATCCCCAGGTAAACCCTTCACTTTTTACTAGCTATTCTCATTCCCCTCCCCCTACCCACACCCACCATCCTTTGACTACAGCTACATTCATTCTCCCTCCCCATCCTGTCTCTCACTGTTGACCACCTCAATTTACATTTCAACTGACTGGCTTTCTTGCATATGTACTGGCCTCTGGCTGCTTTAAGCACTCCATCCAGGAAGAGCACAGACCATCTGCAGATACTTCCTTAGCCTGATGACAGGTGTTTGTGCCCAAAGCTTGTTAGAAAGAAGAATTTTTCCAATTATTTGAGTTGGTTTAATAAAATATATCAGATTTACCCAAAGAAACTTATCTGTCCTTTTCTTTTGTCTTTCATGAAAATCTGTTCAAGGGTAAAAATTATGGAAAAGAATGAAGATCAGACATCCAATGTTTCACTAGTTGGCATTTTTCCTATCTTTCTTGGATTTATGGTGGCTTTCAATTGTTCCTTCATAGTTTTCTTATTTGTAGTCTGGGTACTTTATGCAGTTTTAATTTTGTCTGGGTACTAGAATGCAGTTTTAATTTTGTTTTCATTTTGGTCTTAGGGAGTGAGCATTGTAGGAGTTTCATGTAGAAAATAATTGGATTTAAAAAGTTGCTCTCTGTATTTCTTATATTTATACTCCAATCAAAATGATAAGTCTAAGACTTCATTGGTTTATTTGTTTTGTACTTGTTTGTATGTACATTGAAATGAGAGGAAGAAGTAACAAATTAAGTTGATTTTTCTTAGCTCTATATCCTCAGGTAATACTTACATGAAGAAAAATTAATAAATATTCATTGTTTTGTTATTTTTCAGTGTCTTTTGCATTAAAGTTTTTAGGAGATTTTAAGAATGTTTACCCTTAAATTTATTAATGAAATAAGTCCCACAAGGGCCTATACTGTTTAACATCTACATCAATGATGTGGACATTGGTATCAGAAGCAGACTGGCCAGGTTCGCTGATGACACCAAACTCTGGGGTAAAGCATCCACACCTGAGGACAGGAGGGTGATCCAGGCAGATCTGGACAGACTCATGAAACGAGTGGATGAGAACCTGATGGTGTTCAACACTGAAAAATGCAAGGTTCTCCACCTTGGGAGGAAAAACCTTCAGCATGCTTATAGGTTCGGTAGTGCTATACCAGTTAGTACTACAGATGAAAGGGACTTGAGGGTCATGGTTGACCACAAGATGAACATGAGCCTTCAGTGTGATGCTGTGGCTATTAAAGCAAGCAAAACACTGGCTTGCGTTCATAGATGCTTCTCAAGCAGATCCTGGGATGTCATTCTCCCGCTCTACTCAGCCTTGGTGAGGCTGCAGCTGGAGTACTGTGTCCAGTTTTGGGCTTCGCAATTCAAAAAGGATGTGGAGAAGCTTGAGAATGTGCAGAGGAGAGCCACATGCATGATCAGAGGTCAGGAAAACAGATCTTATGATGACAGGCTGAGAGCAATGGAGCTATTCAGCCTGGAAAAGTGCAGGCTCAGAGGTGATCTGGTGGCCACCTATAAGTTTATCAAGGTGCTCATCAGGATCTGGGGGAACAACTGTTCACCAGCGCCCCCAAGGGATAAAAAGATTGAACGGTCACAAACTCCACTGTGACTGGTTCAGGCTGGACATAAGAAAGAACTTCACTGTCCGAGCCCCCAAGGTTTGGAACAGACTGCCACCTGAGGTGGTTCAAGCACCCACTTTGAACGCCTTCAAGACACATTTGGATGCTTATGATCCCTGCTGACTTCCTGCCCCTGGGGCAGGGGGCTGAACTTGATGATCCTTCGTGGTCCCTTCCAGCCCAAATGTCTATGAAATCTATGAAAGTATTTTTACTTCCTTTTAAAATGTATTTACCTGGAGCAAGCTAAGAAATGTGAAAGTTTCCAACACCTTTTTGGGAAGAATTCACTGATGCTCTTCCCAAGAGCTAGACCAACACAAATGTTTTAAAATGGAATAGCTCGTGATCAACAATGAAGTACCTTGAAAAACAAGCAGTGAAAATGAGATAGATCCTGGACTCTGTTCCAGCTGTAAAACCAAAGGATGCGTGTCCCTCAGAATTCTCCTAGCTAATTCTGCTTCTTGGTGTACAGGTGTAGAGCCTCCTTATTGCTCTTGATGCAGGGACCATCACTGGAGAAAAAAGTCCTTGTACTTCCTGGCAGATGGAATCATCTGGAGAATTCCTGAGGTTGTTTTCAGAGGTATAACAGCCAAAGTCTGTGCCCGAGGCAGCAATAGTATAAGGGGTGGCTGCAGGGTATAAGGCAGCTGGGGCAGCAGCAATTGCTGTTTTTGCCCCTCTCTAAGTGGGGTCCCCCAATTACTGACCGCTTGTTATGCAGCTGGTTGCTTTTATTTATGCAAGGGACCAACTGGAACTGTAGTCCACTCTCCCAGACCAAACTGGGAGAGTGTGAAGTGGTTTTAAATCCAACATTTTATCCAGCTCTCCTGGTCCTCTCCACAATCCAGTTAGACCAAGATGTTTAGCCTAGCATAAGCTCCTTTAAATGCGGTAATATTTTGCCAAAGTGATTTTCAGTTCTAAAATTTTTTGATCCCTAGATAAGAGTTGCTGCCAGGAATACCTTTTTTCACCTCCGGTTTCCCAGAAGTTTACAACCCTCCTTCTTACGTTTGATACAGGCAAGAACAATTATGCAGTAAATAATAGTAAACTGGTGTACAGTAAATATTTCATAATGTGGTAAATGCACAATTTCAACAAGTAGTGACGATAAAGCACAAAACAATACTAAGATTACATTTCCTAAAGTATGTGACCACAACAAGATATGCACACTTAGATGTCTAATTTAAAAATGACATTACCGTGATGAACAATGCATGCTCAAATGGCAGTTCCTGTGCTACTAATGTGTACAAAATAGGATCACATATGCATGCATGCCACTTACAAACTCATTCTCTAGATATTTTGCTCTTGATAAACTCAGCAGTAAAGCTTGATATTAAATGTTTGAGAGCCTCCCCCACATTTCCTTGGTGGTAGGTTTATAGAATTGCATGGTGAAAATGTAATCTCTGCAAATTTGAGGGCCCTGGGACTTTATAAGTGTTGGAAGGAAAAAAGGGGTAGGGGCTCTTCTCAGGGTCCACCTTCCTGGAGCTATTAGCTCCTGTAAACCTAAGGAAGTTTATATAAATGGTCTTTCTCACCTGAGGCCCCCCTTACATCCACGTTGGTAACTATTAATATTTCAAGTAATTTTGAGTGTGAAGTAAGATTTGAGAGTTGGTGCTATAAATCAATAAAGTCTGTTTTTATGCAGCTAAACCTTTGAAACATTGGACCTTGATCAGTTTGAAGAGTAAAGTGAGATTAGGATTTGTTAGGACAAAGCAATACAAGGTGTCCTACTGTCAAAGAGGTTGATGCCAGGCCAGTTGATCTTCATGGGCAAGGGAACTACCTCATAAAAGGATATTTCTGTCCATGGTGATATCAAAGAGAATGTTTTATTGAGAGTCTCTAGGTGAATCTGGATCCAATTTGTTCATAATGGAAAGGGTTCCCTCTAAAGCATATATTGGAACCTCACCCAATGTGTTATGTCCATCAACAGTGGTGTGTATATTCATATAAAGGTGAGAAGGTCTCTGTGAGGCAGTGGGGAAGGGGGGGGGGGAGAAGGGAGAGATTCAAAAGTTTATATGTGATAAAATCTTTCTATTTATAATTTCCATCAAAAACATCTAAGTAGTATTGCTCATCTGACCCAGAGATGAATAAGTAAACCACCTGTAGAAGTTTATTACTAGGCCTCAGTATTGAGGAAGCTCTGAGCTGCTGTGAGTAGGGCAAACTGTACCTCCTATATTTGGATGTCAGGACATGGATGTATCAGTGTTCGGTAATTAAGTCACAATTTTAGAATTGAGTAAAGGGGCCAGAAGAAGGGGTGATGGTAAAGACTGCTTCACACCCAAATGTGGACAAGGCCATGAAATGGAGAATAACTAAGCTACATAACTTAAAATCATGAAATTTCATAGGGCCTGAAGGGAACAGGAAACCAGTCATTTTATGCATTTCCCAGCTATGACTGTATCTGGTACTTTTCCACTTTGGATCTAGCAGGAGGTAGCTTTGGAAGTTTACAGCTGGTTCCATGGTCAGGCAATTCCTATTTGGCTTATAAAAGAGGGGTATGCCGATGAGCCGGAAGTGGCACCTCTTAGGGAATTTTTACATATGTAAGCACTGCAGTACTGGGCGCTTTGTAAAGCTGTGACACTTGCAGTTGTATAAGTGGTGAAATGCGCAGCAGCCCTGAGAAAATGGTGGTGGCATGCTTTTGAACTAAAACACCTTGGAGGTGCTTTAGTTCAAAAGCGCATCGCTGCCATGTTGCACATTTCACTGCTTATACAACTGCATGCAGCGCAGCACAGTTTGCCTCAACTTGCGTGCAAAGCAGAATTAATTAATCCAGTCTGCTCTGAAGCATTGGATCTCTGGCATGGTCACTCGGATCCTAGAGAAAGTGTATGTATGTATATAAATGTCCTTAAAGTCTTTGGCTTTCAAGAAGCAGATCTCTGATGTGATTATTGTAAACTTTGGGTAAAAACATTTGGAGAAGTTGCAAGGGGATGAAGATGAAGTTAGCAAAATTTCAGAACCCTTTTTTCTGGGGTGATTGAACAGGCCTGAAATATTACAACAGAAGGTACTTGAAGGAGTGACCCAGACTCCACAATTTCACACAGAAATTGTGTGAATCATAGAAAACTTTTAATAGGTCTTAATGCATCTTAATGCTGATATTCATTCATTAGCAGCTGTCATTGAGTGTTTCATTGTTTTAATCTGCATTTATTAGAAAAGATGATTTATGATCCATATGGCATCAAAATACTGAATTCATTCATTGTAAAGTATAATGCACTCAAGTTTTTGGGACTATTTTTGCAAGGAAAAACTTTGTTCATTATTGTACTTTACAGATTAGGCCATGGCATGAGTCTCTAATAAAACCTTGCCTTGCATCTTAATGTGGACAAATCTATAGGATGAGGATATAAATACTGGATTATAGCCAGCCCATTTCTTTCAACATAGGTACTATAGTATTTCACCTATTGAAATAAAAATTATGTTTCATAGATAACAATGCTCAGATTATGTTTCTCATGCTAACTTCTGATTTTTTCTATACATTTTTATGTTGCTGTTTTAAAAGCTCAGCCATTGAAATCTGTGGGAAATCAGACAACTTGTGTGTCTTATTTGGGCACATAGTATGTATTTATTTGCATATCATGTGCCCAAATAAGACACAGAAGTTGTTTTAGGAAGGCTAAATGAAGAAAAAAATGTTTATAGTTTGCAAGAGGGTTGAATATTTAGCTATTGATGCGGCAGCAGGGAAAAACAAAGTGGCTGTGATGATAGGACTCTGCGCCTGCTCCAGGCAGCTGAAGCATTCAGGCCTGGGTGAGGCAGTGCCAAAGACAACCAGTTGCCACCATGCTAACATTCCTAAGCCTCTATTGAAATGCATAAATGTGTTTCCTTAAGTAAGAGAGACAAAACCAATTTTGAATGGCTTATTTTCAGGGAAAGGTGTGTGTGGTTTGTGGAAAAGGTGTGTATATAAATTTGGTATTTGCTTACATGGCAATATAAGATATGCAGTGATCCATCAGATCAACTGAAGTAATTGTTTGGTTCCCACATCATTTTTGAAGAATGAATACTACATCCTTTGAAGCTGTAGTATTATTTTTAGCTATAAAATTGAGATATTTAAACAAGTAAAGTGTGCTACATAACATTTAAGCAGCATGTGAAACAAAAGTCCTTGAGCAGTTTTAGAACACTGTGACATGAATGATGGGCCATGGTTACACAGGCTTTTCCAAACAGAAAGACAGCTTTTATAGTTTTAAAATTTAGCTGACAGCAGTCTGTCTTCACAATCATCTTGTATTCTGTCTGGGAAAAATAATCACTGAATTTTCCCAAATTGCATTTTATTGTCATTTCAATAACCTGCTCGAGTGTTAGTAATACTCACAAAGACATACTTAAACTTTAACAAGTGTCTAAAGCAAGGGCAGGAAAAATCCAGATCCAGACTGCCAGGTACTTTCATCCAGCCTGCAGTGCTCCCCAACAAATTGTGCCCTGCCTATCTCTTCTGTCCACAAGGATGGGAGCGAGACACCTAAACCCACACCCAATATATCCTATTATGCCTTGTTCCCACCCTTGTTGGCAGAAGGACTTGGCCCTGCTATCACTGGGCAAGGCTGCTGCTGCAGGCTACCCTGGTGTCTGACTCCTTCTGGGCAGCCATAAGGGAAGTGGGGGGAGTGGGGCTGCAGCTGGGCAGGAGCACACAGCCTGGGGCTGGCTGCAATGCAGAGCCCGTGCCCAGGGGGGTGACAGTAGTACAGAGCTTGGGTGGGCAGGGTGTGGTGTAAGGGAGAGGTATGGGGACCCCCACACTCCCCCCATGGCACACAGCCCTGACAGGCAGCAGGGGCAGGAGCAGGGGCAGCAGCAACAGTGGGGCAGGGAGTGGGGGTTGCTCTGCTCTGCTCAGCACTGGTGCCTGACTCCTGGCTCCAGCCAGCACTGTGAGAAGCACAGTTTCCACTGGACTGTTTTTATCTCCAGTGCTCCCCACACTCACGGGACACAGGAGGGAAGCCCCAGGCATTGGATCAGGTTGGGGTGGGGAAAGCAGCCAGCTCCAATCCTGGGGCTTTCCTCCTGTGCCCTGTGAGTGCAGAGAGTGCCTGGGAATCAAATGGCCTGGTGGGGGCTACGCTTCTTGCTGCAAAATACAGTGCTGGCTGCAGTGCCATGGGAGGAGGTGCCAGGGGGACCCCCCTCCCACCCCAAAAACCAAAGACACATACACAGATTCACTCACCCCCGCCCCTGTGTTGCCTGCATTGATTGCAGGAGAGGACAAAGTGTTCCAGAGTTACATGCCTACAACCCACAAATGCCACACAACCCGCCTACGTACCCTATGCCCCCTCACACAGCCACACCCACTCACAAACTCCCCCACACACACCCTACACCCCACCCTAAACAACCCCACCGTTCACATACATACACCCTACCATAGACCCTCACCACACACACTGTCTCCACCCTATACACCTACCCACACACACACCACCATATACCCCTAACCCCCCAACCACCCTCTGCACACAATATAAAAGACTTAGAATTTATTTTTGAGTTAAGTTGCTCCCTCCAGGGGCAAGGGGAGGGACTCCTGGTAGCAAAGTTCAGGGGTTAGGGGTGGGATTTCCAGTCCCAAGATGGCAACCAGGGCACATGTCAAGAGGTGTGGCTACCCATGTGGCCCTTGACAGCTCACCAAATATCATGAAGCATCCCTCCACCCAAAATAATTGCCTGGCCCTGGTCTAAACCATCAGAATACATATGTACAATAACTTCAATGAAAGATTTAGTGACCACATACAAACCATCAAAGAATAACATGCTTGCCATATTTCAAAAGTTCAACTATTGGATGGCTACAGGGGAAAGAAGCGGGTGGGGAAGAGGGTAAGGGGGCCACCTGAGTGCCCCCCCCACCACCGTTTTCCCTGCTGTAGCAGTGGGGGGTTGGGATTCAAGACATCACTCCAATACATAGATTCTATACCTGGAAAATTATAACAAATGTATACATTTTCCTAATATAGAATTTAAATACTGGGGGGTCATCTTAAAATCAGGTTAATCTTATGTTCAAGTAAATAAGGCAAATGTGCTTCTTTCATAGTTTCATAGTTTCATAGTTTCTAGGGTTGGAAGGGACCTGAGAAGATCATCTAGCCTGACCCCCTGCCATGGCAGGAAAGAGTACTGGGGTCAAACGACCCCAGCAAGGTGTTCATCTAACCTCCTCTTAAAAACCCCCAGGCTAGGAGCCTGCACCACCTCCCTTGGAAGTTGGTTCCAGACCCTAGCTGCCCTGACCGTGAAATAGTGCCTTCTGATGTCTAACCTAAATCTACCCTCTGCTAGCTTGTGACCGTTGTTCCTGGTCACTCCTGGCTGTGCTCGGGGGAACAGTGACTCCCCCAATGCCTTCTGATCCCCCC
>NW_017729031.1:74798602-74798899 GCF_001723915.1 Gavialis gangeticus
GGTCCTCCTTCCTCCCTTTTTTGAAGATTGGAACCACATTGGCCCTCTTCCAGTCCTCCGGCACCTCTCCAGTGCACCACGAGTGCTCATAAAGCCGTGCCAGGGGACCTGCAATGACCTCGGCCAGCTCCTTTAGAACTCCAGGGTGGAGATCATCCGGACTGACTGACTTGAATACGTCTAGCCCCTCCAGAATCTTCCTAACTAAGTCCTCGCTAACCCTTGGTCCAGGTGTGCCTCCGCCGGGGCCCGAAGGAGACCCAGCTGGGAGGTTGCTGTTCTGGTCCCTACTTAGGA
>NW_017729031.1:74803899-74804102 GCF_001723915.1 Gavialis gangeticus
TAATATAGAATTTAAATACTGGGGGGTCATCTTAAAATCAGGTTAATCTTATGTTCAAGTAAATAAGGCAAATGTGCTTCTTTCATAGTTTCATAGTTTCATAGTTTCTAGGGTTGGAAGGGACCTGAGAAGATCATCTAGCCTGACCCCCTGCCATGGCAGGAAAGAGTACTGGGGTCAAACGACCCCAGCAAGGTGTTCAT
>NW_017729031.1:74804404-74808666 GCF_001723915.1 Gavialis gangeticus
GACTTCTTATTGTCCTTAATCTGGGAAGCTAGTCCCAGTTCCATCTCTGCCTTGGCCTTCCTAACTACCCCGCTACATCCCCGAGCAACTGCAGAATAGCCCTCCTTGGTGATGACCCCTTCTTTCCATTGGGTGTAAGCCACCTTTTTAGCAAGGAGACATTCCCGGATGCTTTTGGTGAGCCATGGGGGCTTATGCGTGACTGTTTCTTGTAATTCCATTAAGCTTATTTTCTTGTTTGGTCTTTGTGTTAAAAAAATGAAAAACAAATGTTCTTAGTTATAACAGTGATGAAGGAATAGTGCTGTTAAATAGCTGCACTGTTTAGAGTATAAATATGGGTTTTCAAAATAAGATTGTAACTGCAGGCAAGTCACAATAAGAATTAATAAATCACTATTTTGAAGAAGTTGTTGTAAAGGTTATAGATATAAAATCACATCCTAGTATCTGAGAACACATACAAGTATTGTGCTGTGACATGGAATTTGAAAATATTTGGTCGAATGTCAAGTACAATTTTTTAATTTCTGCTTTTTAAGCTGGACTTCTTTGTCATTCACTAAAATATGTAGTCTTAAAATCAGGGATAAAATCAAAAATAGAATTAAAAGGGTCAGAATTTAATTAAAAATACAACCCCCCCCAAAAAAGAATGTTAATTCTTGTAGATGATTCTATCACTGCCCACTTTTCACCAGGAAGTTTGACAATGACACTTTTCCTTAACACATTCAATGAAGCATACATCTTACTCTAATTTTCATTCTCTGGAATAATTTCATTCTAAATGTTTTACCTACCTCCAGCTAGGACTTTGTTTAGCCTTTTATTCATTCTCTCCAAAACAGGTTTGAAGAACTGTATCTTAAATTTCTTTTGAGCGAGGAGCATAATTATCCATTTGACCTCTCCTTTACATCATACAGAAGTTATTAAAGACAGACAAAATAACATGACTCTACAATGGGAAACTAAAACTAAAAATGTAACAAATGGATGTACACAGTCTACTTTATCTAGTCATATTCTAATGATATGTCCTATAACACTATATAACTATGTCACTAGTGCAACTTCAATATCAAACATGACTCATATAGAATGGAAACACATCAATTGTTCTTTGGAATTGTGATAATCAGAAAAAGATTAAGAAAATAGTTTTCACTGTTCTTCTTCTGGTACACATAAGTGGTGCATTTATACAGGATATTGTAAAAAGTCCTAAGAAGAACAATGTTAGGAATGCTAAAATACATTTTAACAAGACCAGGAAAAAATGGTAATCCAGTTTCTATCTTTTTTTACCCCAGGTGAAAGGAAAATGGGATAAGAGAATTGTTTCCAACTCTTCATTTTTGAAGATTTTCATATTTGTCTTTATCTTTATTATTTTGAACTGTGGTAGGGTCTAGAGACTCCAACCAAGTTATGTGCTCTATTGTGCTAGAGGTACATGATACACAGCTTGCAAACAGAGAGGTAATTGAACCCTGCTAAGTTCAAAATCCCAAATCAGGTTTATTTCAATGGCTTGTGTAACAGGGGCTTAGGCAGAAGCCCTGTTACTAGGGTAGCCATGGCAGCCGGTAACCACGGGAGCACACCACACAGGTGAGGGGAGTTAACACACCCAGGGAAGAC
Organism: Gavialis gangeticus; assembly: GCF_001723915.1. Classification (NCBI taxonomy): domain Eukaryota; kingdom Metazoa; phylum Chordata; order Crocodylia; family Gavialidae; genus Gavialis; species Gavialis gangeticus. The sequence continues at coordinate 74,806,052 of NW_017729031.1, forward strand.
TGGGGTAATTAACCCACTGCTGCCTGCATAAACCCAGCTGCAAGGGAATGCACATTGTTCTTGGGCACCGGAGGAGGAGACTGCTGACGAGAGAGAGAGGGAGAGGAAGAGAGATGGCATCCAGAGGAGAACTGGGGACACAGAAGAGCCATGGCCGGCTGGTAAGGAGATGGGGTACTTATCCAAGGCCTATGGTGGCACAGGAAGCCCAGAAAGGACCCAGGGCTCCTGGAGAGCAAAGTGGCAAGAAGATCTCCAAGGCAGAGAGTTCTGCGGTGGTGTACAGAGGGTGAGCACTGTGTGGGACCATCCACCCCACCGGGTCTAATGACTATGGCAGGTTCACATTTGGGCACCGGGAGGCTTCAGCGAAGATGCTTCCCTGCTGGGAGCTGATAGATGCAGTAGAGACACTCCCCACTAATGAGTTAATTGGTGTGGTGGAGATAGACTAAGGGACACTCCCTAATTTAAGAGCTAATTAGAGTGGCTGTATCACTTCCCTTTGCTAATGAGGCAATTAGTACGGTGGAAGCAACAATGTAACCCTGTTATGAATAAAGCCAGCACTGGGAAACTAACCATCTGGGTGGTCTGTGGTGTTCTCTCACCCTCAAGGGGTAACACTGAACATCTTTTTCTTTCAACAAAAGTCATAGCAGGCGAGTTCTGAGAGGAACTGAGATAGACTCAGACACCCTCCCATAGCTTATAATACAAATGACTCACTGACCTATAACTGGACTAAATCAGGATAGCAAGAGTTCATGACCAGACAGCAGAGACAACAGTTGGTAGTAGATGAAAACCTCTTTGCTGCAAATGAAGAAGGTCATGCTTTTTCACCCAGAGAATTCTGAAAAGAACAAGAAAGCTTTCATGGCTATTTTAAAAGTATACATTTAATATCAATGTTTATATCCTTCTTGTTGTTCATGGGAGCACTTTATATCCAAGGACAGTCCCTCTGCCTCTGTAATGCAACATAATCTTGTTAAATGCTGGGTAAAATTAAGATTTTTACCCTTTTTGCAGTCAAGATATAGAACACTGCAAAGCAAGGAACACTTGCAGTAAATCTCCATCAGCTAAGTCTACTTCTCCAATATCCTTAATTAAACATAAGTCAAATAAATCAAACCATCTGAATACAAACATGGGAGTAAACAAGCACACTTCAATTTTCACCTTGATGCTGCTGCTGCATTCGCCAAGACACATATACTGATATTCAGGACTAGCTCACTACTGACTAGAATGAATGCACAATTATTTACTGATGAAAATATACATAGGGTTAGATTGTAAAGCAGAACATTCAAAACACTTAGGCCTTAACTATGCATTGAAAAACAAAGAGGAGTATTTACTGATACTACACAAAGCACTTCTGAAGTCAATAGGTACAGACATCACATTGTGAGAACAGCTTTAAATGCTATAAGAAATTTGAGAGAGATTACAAGACAACTTGACTTTGCTAATGGTTCAAAATATAAACATGAACTTTTAAAAGTGTAGTCTGAGACAAAGACTTGAAATCTTTATAGGTAAAAAGCCCTGATAATCAGTAAGAGGCTTCTTGTTCAATCTGGCTCTCCTCTTTCAAGAGGTGTCAATATCTGCTGTTCAATTTGTGCTGATGACATATTATTTAAATGGTCATCCATGGGCAAATCTGAATTACACCAGGATTTAATCTTTTTTTCTACATTCATTTCCTATTATGTGGCCTCTGATATATTCAACTTTGCACAATCAATAGCAATTTTTCCTCATTACTGTCCCAGTTTCTCTGGCCCATATTATTCTTTAACTTTAAAATTATGTTACCTTCCATTCAATGCCATTCTTAACCATGGAGACAGAATACGTCAAACTGATTAATGCTGAGACACTTACCTCAAATGAGTTATTTGCCCAAATACGTCAGTAGATCTTGTATTTTCCCAAAAGGAAGTAGAAAGAAAAATTACTTGACTTTTTACACAGCTATAAATAATTCAGCCTTCATGTCTATACATGCATCTGCTCTACTTGGTCCAGCATTTCTCTCATTGAAGGAATAGAATATTCCTACGGAAGACTTTTCCGTATCATTTATATAAACAGATTATTTTACTCTTAAAACATTTTATAATTTTTTATCTACTAATAATTTGCTCAGACTTGCTTGTGAAACTACATATGATTGCACCAGTAATTCTTATTGGATGAATGGGTATGTACATTGTGCTGAACTTGCATGATACAAGTACAAAGGCATTATTAACAAAAATCAAATGCAAAACTTTTAGGGTTTATACGTAGTATCCCCAATTTTAGATGGAGGGATTAGGCTGGACTGCAGAGGGAGTGCATAGGCCCAGGAAGATGGAAGGCAAGGAAAAGCTTGTGCTTGTCTTGTCAAATCATGAGATTGCAGATCAAGCCAACCCCCCCCCCCAAAAAAAAAAATAAAAATAAAGGAAGGATAAAGAGGGATTACAGTCTGGCAAACTCAGCTTCAAGCCAGCTGCAATATTAGTCCACATTTACTGATATTCAGATGAGTAACAAAAAGAAAATAGCGGCTGCTGTAACTGCATAAAAGACAGATGTTCTGTGGTTTTCTT
>NW_017729031.1:74813666-74814229 GCF_001723915.1 Gavialis gangeticus
AAAAATAAAGGAAGGATTGTACTAGAAATAGGAAAGCAAGAAAACAATCTTACTCTCTCTGAGGCTTTGCTGGGAGGAAGGTGGTAGCTGACTGGATGTTATGCTCTACACATTTTCCCCTTTTATAATTTAAATCCTTTTCCTTGCTGCTCTAGCCTCGTGTCTTTCTAGCTATAGAAGTGGTCAATGGTGTTTCATTAGCCTTCTGAAGCCAGAATGATGAATACAAGAAGGTATGATGGGACTGCAGGAAACTATAACACAATTCGTGCCTTGTCTTCTGGCAGGCCCTTGGCAACAAATAGGCACCATACAATTACCAGTGAATTTATACTGGGCTCAAGTGCTAAGTCTAAGTGGCATATGCCGAAACTGATAGATTGCTCCAGACTTTTGGTCAAATGATAAAGAAAAGATTTGGAAAGTGGAATAGTATATAGTACATTTTCACCCTCCTATTCTGAGAAAATCAGTCAAAAAAGACAGCTAAAAACAAAGATAAAAACAGCAAGATGATGCCTGGAATACTGAAGAACTAGGGGATATTTTTATTTTATAAATAT
>NW_017729031.1:74815108-74831543 GCF_001723915.1 Gavialis gangeticus
ATATATATATTCACAATGGACTCAGAGCAAAGTTATCCCATTCTGAAGTATATGGGGATTTCTTATACAAAGTATATGCCTTGGTCTGGGGCTGAGCATGGTTATTATGCGATAAGGAGTTCAAGTTTAGAACAGCACATGAGCCAGGCTTGTCAATGAGTAACCACAATGAGGACTTTTAGCTGGAATACATGGTTCCACGTTATCTGGTCTGGCATATGTTATACCAAGAATGGGTACTGAAATGGCTAATTCAAAAAAGACATAGCCAGTCTGACCTTTGGTCTGCCTTAAAAAAAGGCAAATCTTTTTGTTCCACTGCTGAATACCAGCAGTTATGGGAGAAAGTTGGAGGGAACTATGGGGCCTGCACCTACTAATAGTGGAAAAAGGCCAAAAGTGTGGTCCATCAAGGAGCCAATACTTTGTCCGATTTTCCAGTCAAATTAGTCAAGGTATCTGGACAAAACTATCCTAGCAAGTTTACAGATAGATGAGTTTTGAACTTCAGAGAGAGAGAGATTTGTATGCAACTCATAAAGCTGAAATCTTTATAAAAACTCATACAGCTGAAAGGAATGTAAATAAGTATTTGGGAGGGAGGGTGAATCTAACTGCATGGCTGGGTCTTACCTGAGATTACTAATGCCGGAACTTTCTATTTCCCCTTCTGGCCCAAAAAATGCAAAAGGAAAGTATATAATGAACCATTACTTTTATTAATTAATCCTTAAAGTGCATTTGTTCATGACACGCACTTATTTTCAGTTTGATATTCATAATTCGATGCAGTAATAAACAAGGATAAAGAATATGGCCCAGAATCAATGACTGTCCTGTTATGGATAGTTTACATTCAGATTTTTGCCTAAGACTCACAGATTCAAATTAAATTTTACATATTAAAACAACTTTACATGTTTAGTTTACTTATAATGTATAGATTTCCTATAGTTTTTTTGTAATAATTCTAATATATCTTTTTAAAGATACAGACTAGAAAAAAAGTAATTTTAGACACTAGTCATAAACATTGCACTAAAAATAAAAATGAAATAAGCAAAATAGAACAAATGAAAAGTTATGTATAAGCCCAATAAAAAGCCCTGTCTTTGTGTTGCTTATTAAGTGCATGAAACTCACCTTTTGTTTTAATCGGGAAAATGAAGAAAAAAAAATTCTGAATTTGTGTTTGTTTTATACATTTATAAATGGGAGTAAGAAACATATCATACATTTAAAGATATCTCTTACAAATTTGTTTTGTTTGTGAATACTCTTAATGCTGATCTTTTAAAATGTAAGTAATGTATTGTATATCTCTTTCATTTACTATAAATGCCTGTACATTTTTGATAACTTACAGTCACATGTTATCAGAGTCCTTTTTTAAAATGACTCACAGTCAAAGATATACTGGACAACCTTCACGGAGTAATGTTTTTATCTCTTCAACTGAATCATGCCTAAAGTTTAGATTGTGTCTATTTTTAAGGTTGTTCTACTAACAACAGTTTTGATTGCCCTCCAGTCTTGCAGCACTAGACATTAAAGTATTACCTACCAGGTTTTTTAAATCATTTGCTGTGTTATTTGGACCGAGAACATGAGACATAGTTAGAATAAGGTAAGGAGTGACCTGAATCTTAACTCTGACTGAACAACACACAACTATCTTGGAATTTCAAACAAAATTTGTAAAAGCATGTACCCATGAGCATTTTTCTTTTCTATGTGACTTTTGACCCATTAAGGCTGGGTCTAGGAAAGACGGTGCCAAAATATCACTAAAAGTGAAACAAGGTAGAATGAAAAACTTGTAAGTTAAAGATTGTTTAACTAAGGTTCAGATAAAACACCCAAGTGCCATCTGCTTTGCCTGGAAGCGCGCACACAATATTTTGAGATTTGTCCATAATAAAATAAACCCAAAATGCTAGATGAAGATTTAGGTCTATTGTCATTTATTGATTGTTGGTACCAGCAATAACAGCTCTGGAATCTGTTTTGTGAGTAATCTTCATGTCATGAGTTTTGGAGGAAGGCGGAAAGCAATGCTTGCAATATCTATCCCATTTTTTTCAGACAACTGAAGTGCTGCCTCTTTCCATTTTTTCAGTGAAAAGGGTTATATTTAAGACGGCAATGAATTTGTTAAAAACTTGTTGGTATAATTTTTGCATGTTATCCTACCACATTACACAAAGAGGATGCATTTTGCTCCATTAATTTTTTTAAGGCCAAACCTTGTTCTAAACTGGTAGTTTGCAACCTTAAAATATAGGTCTAACACACTGGTGACCCAAACAGGGGGGAAGGAGTAATTTCTTCCTCTCTAAGATAGGTAAAATTTCAGAAAGAAGGAAGTGAATGATGTGGCGGGGGAGGGAGTGGGGGAGAAACTGAGCTCTACCTGGGTTTTTAATGAGACAAATTCACAGAGGAAATATATGCTAGAGCCAGGAATCCAATCTAGATGTCTTAATTCCACTCCCGTGTACCTATGGAGACAATAAGTAAGGGATTTTCGACTTGGTCTTCTGTATATAAACATACTATTTTCTTTTACATTTGTGTTTTTGAAGTTGTCGGTATTAGATCTACCTCAGTAAAGATCCTGGTGGATATTTTATGAACATCTGAATAAAGGATCAATCATCATATCCAGCTGAGAAGATGTTTCACAACTGCCCTTACTGAATAGTTAAACAAAAGCAAGTCTAATATTTAAACATGAAAGGGGAGTTGCAGATAGGAACAGAATAATGGCAGCCTTCACATGGATGTGAAAGCTGTTTTCTCATATTACAGAGTTGATAGTAACAGTACCTATGGCACATCTGAGGGGTTTCTCATCTCTTTGGAGATCTTTACATAACTCCTTCCTTCTCTTCTTGTTTCCTTTTTGTAAAGGAAACTACATGTTGAATTAGTTGTGGTACCACTTTGCTGTATTTATCTTCACTCATGCTAAATTAGTTTCATATTTGTGATTTATTTTGCTTAGTAGTGTGTATGCATGTATACCTAAAACTTTTAATCATCAAAAAATATCTCAAACCAAGATTTTCTTTCCAATAATACAGACAGAAAATTCCATCCTAATGCACACTACTTAGTGCCTTAGGAGCTGACTGGACTTCCACTTTCAACATTTTTACCTTAGAGTATTTCATTGGCTTCATTGGAGTTGCTCCCAATTCCCAACAGTGCGAGAGGAAAAATTAGACCATTTATAATCTCAGTTCCTTGGAATTAACATTCTGGCTAAATAAAATTGTTTAATGTAATGCAACACAACCTCTTTATTTCAGGGTCTATAAAACTCATAAAATACAGAGTTTCATAGGCTATGAAGTAAAGGTACATAAAAATACCCTGAAATGTGTAATTATCCACCAGGGCAGGTCTTTAAACCATGCCCAGAATGAGCTGAATTAGATTCTAGTAGATTTCATTTAAATCCAAAGGTCATGTTGATAGCATATAAAGATGAGGTGATACATGAAAGACAGAAATAAAATATGTCTTTAAATTCAGGAAAATAGACAAACACAACAAATAATATGCAACTAATTCATGAAAAAGTAGTTCTTGAAGTTTTCTACTTACTGTCAATCTATTAATAAACAACAGATATACAATTAAGGCAAATTACCTCTACCAAACCTCTGATATTGGATCTTTCCCCCCAAAATAAACTGAGAATATTGCTTGAAGGATGTGAATGCATCCTGTTGTGAAGTGCAAGATGATTTCTCCTTCCCACCTCTCTGACCAGAATGTAGATTTATCACTAAAGTGTCCTCAAAGAAGAGGCACATCATTTGCTGAAATATTAAAAGAAAGAATTTCATTTCATGCCACTCAGCCACTTCATTTTAGTGTTTTTGCTATGATTCAATTACAAGTTGGACAAAAACTAGTGAAGTGGCATTTAATGACCTCAACTTAACACAATTTCTTTCTTCCTTAGCCTCAGTTCACTGCATGCTTCTACCTCTCCTACTCTGTCAATTGAATATATCCCTTAAAACATGACTGACTGAAAGCTCATCTTCTTTTATCTCTCACTATAGAGCTGTCTGTCAGACTCTGTATTAACACTTTACCTGTTTCTAAACTTCTTTTAAAAATATGGGTTAGCCAAATTTTCTGGCATTCTTCTATTCTCTTAAGATCATACAATGCACTACCTCACATCAAGGAAATCTGCAGTTCAGCTAGATAGCAGTAAATGAATCTTTCATAGAATTGTTTCATGAAGTTTTCATCTCTTCTTCAGTTTCACAGCATTTTTCACAGGTTCATTTAAATATAGTCATGTACAAATACTGTTAATAAAAGCTTTTTAACACAATTCTTATCAGATTGGTAATAATCAAAAGGTTTTTCAGCTTGGTTCATGTATGGAGTTCTTTGCAGTCAAATAACAGGTATTTGGGGTTATTTTCATTTGAATGCAATAGGGAGGATAACATTGGTAAAAACTTCAACAGGCAGCTAAAGGCATGATGGAATCTAATGAGTAATCCACAAATCATGCCTCCTGCCATGGAACATGTGTATGACGAGGTGTGATTGTGCCCTTGCAAATCAGATCCATCATGCCTTATTGCTGGTACCCCTGCACCAGAGAGAAGCAAATTCCTGTGGCTAGAACTCACCTCAGTTGATGGGACTCCCAGCTGAGGGGGTGTCCCGTGAACCCCTGCAACTGGGAGATCATATCAGCTGCCATCACCCAATGGTGGGGGGAGGCTGTACCCCTCCTGGCTGGAAGTCCTGTCATCTAGGAGCTCCCAGGCTCACCCTCACCCCCCCACCCCAGCTGGGAGCTCAGCTGATGGGCGGACCCCAGCCACAGGGGTGCCTGGCCACACATTCAATTAATGGCATGATAGGAAGCAGCTACAAAGTTATTACACATACTTTGTGGAATAAGTTTGTAGCTTCTTTTTATCATGCCATTAATTGATTGAACATTTAGCTGGGTGACCACTTAAGGCATCATTAACTGGTTAATCATGCCTTAAGTGTAGCATGTAGATGAGACCATAGTACAAATTTTTTTTCTAAGTTTCAGTAGAGATCACCAGCAGTGCTTTTAGCTAGTGAAGAGACAGATTGTGTCATTTCTACACATACTGATAAGTACTTACTCATGTGAATAGTCCCATTGGAGGCAATAAGACTATGTGAGTAAATGCGTGTCCATTTTAAGGTTTGCACAGTCAAATTCAACATGATCCGGGTTTTGTATTTATATTGGATACGGCTAAGTCTAGCTGTATTCAATATAGTCACCCATATAATATAGATGTGCATATTTCATTGTTGTTAATCTTTTAATTTAGATTTAGAAGTCAGATACAAAATGTCTTTCTTTTAACGGTTAACTTGGAGAAAGAGACTATCCTTGTAAATATTCAATTCTGCATACTGTCTGTACCAGAAATTCTTCCATTTCACAACATAGACATGCTAATACAATTATTTACATGCCTGTTTCAGCAAGTAACTTCCACAGTTTTTACCTTACAGTCAGACAGCAGTCAGCTTTTATAAAACAAGATGAGTTTATGAAGATTATATAATGAAATAATATTAATTAGAGACCTGATCCAAAGCCCGTTTAAACCAATGACAATTTCTTCCCCCTGACTTGGTATTAAGCTTTAAAAAAATTCCACTGTTTCTTTACTACAGCATCTTACATTCTGAAGTTCTGTCCTTTAAAGAATCTTTTAAATCTAGAACTTCACCTACTGTGAAATAGGAGGAACTGAAAGGCAAAGTCAGTACTACAAAAAGTTTTTGATATTCATTTTCATTCTGGTACACTATCTGAAATTATTACTGATGGTACTCTGTGGGGCATCTACATGTGCACAGTTCCTGCACAGTTACCTAAATTACTGTGCAGTAACTATGGTGATTTACACTGACTTGGGTGTAAGTTTGATACATGCATCATGCAGGTATCAAATTTTATGCCTGATTAGTTACTGCACAGTAATGCACATATAGACACCTTACTGAGCAGTAACACTGTAAGTGTGGACTGATTTGGAGCTAACATAAGTCCGAAGTCAGACCACATGCAGCATTAATGCACATTAATGCCTGAAGGTGTAGACACCGGCCTACTTCCACTTACGCAACATAAATCCATGTGTAGACGTGCTCTGCATAGATAAATATTTATGCATGCATGGATATAGATTGGGTTAGATTAGCTTCCTTCTCTGCAAAGCAAAGTAGATGCATCTCCTGGATTAGTAGCAATCACAGATGCAAAATAAGATAACCTGGTACATCATACAATTCCAATTCTTGTCCAATGGAGTATAATCTGATTAGCTGTATTTTAAAGTACATCCTGATTGGATTACTAATTAAGGTTGGCAATAGTGAAGAGTTTACCAATAGCTGACAATTTCTGTGAAGCAGCTGGGTAACTACTTTTAAATTAGGAAGGACTGTAAAATATATTTACAGCTAAATGCCTTTCTACAAAAATGGACCAGATGGTTCCACAGAAATTGAAAAATGAAGGAAGAATTAATTAATCACCCAAGAAGCCAGAAATCATTCAGTGGGTGGTGCAGTCTAATAAACTCCTTAGAAACGGTTTGTTTTGTATACCGTAATTTAACTGTACTTATAGGCATACTGAATTTCTAAACTTTCATTGTGATGCATAACATTAGAATATGTCAAAGAAGTTTTATCTCTGTCACTTCAATGGCAAGTCCTATTATCTGGTAAATTTAAAGAGTTCTGGAACTATTTCCATTGTTGTCAAATGAAGACTAGCACTTTGTGTTTGAAATTGGAATATAAATATGAGGACTCTTCTTCATTCTGTATGTATGTTTGTGCACAGAAATTTGTAATGTGTTTCTGCTGTGTCATAGACCACCCCAGCCCATTTTGCCTTTGATTCTTACATTGTGTATCAACCCACATTAACTACACCTAGTACAAGATTACCTTTTTAGAGGAACATATAGTTTTCCCAGCATGCCATTCAGAAGCCAGCCCATTTTAAATAAGGCAGTGCCACATACTTGCAGTCCTTAAGTAGCCATTCTCTAATTAACTGTTGCTTATTATCTCAGTCTTTGTTTTAATTAGTAAGCACTAATTTCAGTTTTGTTAACTTCCATTTTTCACTTCTTTATGAGAACAGAGAATGTTTTCGTACAAAAGAAAGCCTGTTGAATTTGCTTAACTAGCAAAAATAGTTTTCTCAAGAAAGTTACTACAAATGAATACCAGAATGAATGAGAGTTGTTTACCTTTGGGAATGAGACAAACATAGAAGACAACATTTTATTTAAGTTATATAGACCTCAGTAAACAATTCTTGAGTTACAGGCCTAGTACTGAGTTAGAAATTACATTGGCTAGTTGATCTTCACTTTTTGCTAGAAAATGAAAATCAAACTTTGGTTCAACTTAGGTTTCTCAGTAGTGTTTGAAACCATTGATCAATCAACTTTTGAGTTTTGAAAATATATCTTATAAATTGAGAGGGTCAGATTATTCTATGCAGTACCCCTTGCCTCTAAATCTCTGCAGCAGAATCATCTGTGTATTATTCTGATGGGAATAAACACTGCACTGAAAATATAACATTGCCACCCTAAATCCTAATCTGCCTTGAACAGTCTTGTATTGTTGTTTCATGTCATATATCACTTCAATGCCTTGGAGAGTGAAGTAACTCTAATTCCCACATTCTGTCCAAGACCAAGATAGCACAGATTTTTTTAAAGTATATACAGACTCACCATTCTGAGATCCTCCTTCCATTGCTATCTGCCACCTTTGAGCAATGTTTAAAAAATGGTCAGCATATCAACCAGCTAATTAGAGACTAGAAGAGGATTTGAATCCCATGCCAAATGAGAGAATGCTTGCTGTATATTTTCTACTAGTGCATCCTGCTGACAGGTGTAGTTAGTATATTTTGGGCACATTGCTGTCTCACTCTTTTAAAGCTACTTTATTTTGATTTTTATGGTCTAATATGTTGCTGCAGCTTTTTAAACTTTGTTCATTAAATTTAGTTTATTATTACAGGTTTCCCTCCTACAATTATATTTTTCTTGGGTTTTTTTTCTCCTTCTTTTGGTAGTAAGACAGCAATTATATGCTGTGTAATGCTTTTAAATATTTCAGTTTAAGTTCCATTCTCCAGTTGTGCTTAAGGAACTGCAAAGAATGCCATGAGTTCTGTGTCCTTGCACCAAGCAAAAATAATTTACAGGAGTACTAAAGAAATAAGTGCCAAGAATACAGAATAAGCTTTAAATAACTTACAAGTAACTCTTATAAAGGATCTTGGGGTGAGGACTCAGCTGAGGGAAATGATGGTAATTTACTTAATGAAAATCCCTTAATGCTATAGATTTGAGTGTGGTATGGAACCAGTGAGTGGATCCTTGACAAAGTGCTGCAAACACCAAATTCTTTTTTCTTCCATACTCCAATATGTCTCGAACCACTTACGTTGAGAATGGCAGCTGCAGATAGGGATGCAGTTAGAACCCATGTAAACCTAAATTCCTAAGCAATTCCATGTCATAGGGTTTTGTTCACTCAGAATTTAAAGACACCAGTGTAAGATTTTGAGATGTCTTCAAAATGTGAGTGAACAAAACCCTCTTGCTTAGGGTCATATAAATGTAAAAGCAATGGTTGTAATACTCTTACTAAGGTTCAGTCATTGTCTCTTTCTGCTTTTCACTATTTTTAATTAAACTAGGTTTTTGTTTCCGTGTTCTCTCTCTCTCACAGATGTCTTTCAGGCTCTATGTAACTGAAAAGACAAGTGGCCCAATACATGAATATAGCTTTAATTTAAGGGGAATTCTACCTTGTGATTCATAGGAAACTAGGTCCAAAGAATGTTTGTATAAGTTTTATTTTAAAATTAGCAATGAGACAGTTATATAATTAATATAAATCCAGGTATATAATTCAAAGAGTATAACAAACTTCCTTGGGCCACTGACAAGTGTAGTCATTCAGATTTCAATAAAAATATATTTATGGCCTCTAATTAGTCCATTTAATCATTGTTAGGTATGTAAAAATGTCCTTTATTTTAAAGTAAAATCTTATTCATTGAAATGCAAAGAGAATTGAGCAGGAAACACTATGTAATGTGATTTGTCTCATAATTAATCCACTTATTCATTGTAAAGTACAGTTCTATTGCCTGTTATTTTAAAGAAAAGCTTTATATATTGAAAGGCATTTGGCTATTACCTAGAAAAAATATGTATTTCTAAGAGATGTGCGGCTTTAGCTTATGGAGTTGGAGTATATGCCTTAGTTAATAAAGAAAAGCATTTTTAACAAAATACAAATATATTCAAGATCAGAAATCATAAACATATTTTATAATCTCAAAGCCCCAAACTCTCCTCCTTATTGTACACACATAAAGCATGCAGATGCATAAATCCAGGAATACCCATCTTGTCTTGACACAATACTGTCAGCCACTGGTAAAATTTGCCTTCCATTCTAAAATCCAGTGGCTGCAGTCTTTTATTAAGCAAATTCTTTGTTTGTAATGCCCCTTCCACACTTCAGGGCAGAAAAACCACATGCATGTTATTTGATTTTCTTGGCCATTCATCTTCCTGTCCCATTTTTTTTTCTATGTTTCTGCTTCCCATATATACTTTTGGTGTTCTTCTGTCTTTCCTTTTCCCTTTTGATCAAATCTTTCTCCTTCCCATTACCCCTTTACAAATTTGTTTCATATTTAAACTAATGTTCTCTATTTTCTTTGAGCTCCCTGTTTGTATCCCCCCAACCACCCTTTTCCCCCTGTTCATCTGACTTTCTCTTTCCCAGATACTGTATACACCAGCTTGACCCCTCTTGGTCCATGTCAAATCCTGTTCATGAATTATCTACTAGCAGGTCATGAGTTTTAAGAATAATTTTATTCTGATCCATACTATAAATTTCCTGACTAAAATCTGTAAATTGACCGATAAGTAGTCATTGATCATTTTTTAGTATTTCTACCAGATTACTGATCAGTTAAATTATATGGGTACTTGTACATTTGATGAAAATTGCCCACGTTCCTGATTTAATTGTGTCATGCTGTACAGGTGCAGGGTTGTTTTTTTTACAATTGAAATGAGTTTATGTTGCAAACAACCACATCTGCATGTAGTTAAGTTTGCAATGTAGCTATTTGTAACATTGCAGCCTTTCAACAGCTCACCCCACCCTGCCAGAGGAAAAGTGGGCTGAAGGCAGAAGTGGCAAGGAGCCCAATCCATTTTTTTTTTTTTCGTGGAGCCTACCCATGTCTCCTATGGTCAGAGGGGCAACCTGCCAGTGGGCCAAGTAGCCTCTGAACTGTGAGAAGCCCTGGTTATTCCCTCCACAGAAGTGGCACACCCTGGGGCTGCCAGGATGGACTGCTAGTGGGCAGGATACTGCCCCAAATTAGGCTTGGGGAATAGTTGGATTGGTCTGTGTGCTGCCTCCGAGCTGGAGCAGCACTCGTCCACTACCTCCCCACCCAGGTAGCCTTGGGGGGTGCTGCCACCATGAAGGGAAAAACCAGCTCAGGGCTGCCAGCAGCTCAGCCTCTAGCTGTGGGAGATGTGGACAGACTCCACAGAAGAAGAAGAAAAAAAAGGATCAAGCCCCTCACTGTTTTTTTTTTTCCTCTGGTGGAGCCTGCTCACGCAAGCTGCCAGCAGCCTGTGCAGCCTCTGAGTTGTGGGGGACCCCGGTCCTTCCCTCTGCCAGGACAGTGCTCCCTGGGGCTGCCTGTGTGGGTGGATAGTGGGCAGGTGCTGCCCCAGCTTAGAGGCAGCACCCACCTGATCCAGCTCTTCCTTGACCCAGCCTGCTGGAAGCCCACTGGGTGCTGTTCCCTAGGTGGGCTCAGGGAAGAGTTAGATCTGGTGGGTTGCTGCCTCTGAGCTGTGGCAGTTTCTGGCCCATTAGCCACCCGGCCGGGTGGCCCTGTGGGGCACTGCCACCATGAAGGGAAGGACTGCCATCCCCATCCCCCGCCCAGCTCAGGGGCTCTACAGCCCACTGGCAGCTCACGTGGGTAGGCTTCACTGGAGAGAAGGAGGAAAAACAAAGCTGTGAGTGGCCTGACTCTTTTCTTTTTTTTTTTTTTTTTTGAGGAGCCTGCCTGCCTCTCCTGTGGTGATGGTGGGGGTGGGGTGCCTCTCCTGTGGTGGTGGGGGGTGAGCTACTGGTGGGCCCCAGTCCTTCCCTTCATGGTGCCAGTGCCCTCTGAAGCCCCCTGGATAGGTGACTAGTGCGCAGGTGCTGCCCCAGCTCAGAGGCAGCACCCAGCTCAATCCAACTGTTCCCTGAAGCTGAGCTGGGGAAGAACTGGCCCAGCTAGCACCCTTCCTGGTCAGCCTTGGGGGCACTGCCACCGCAAAGGGAACCCTGGGGGCCAGGGTTAAAGATTTTGTAATTTTCCATTTGTAAAAAATTGACATTTTAATTGGAAATTTGTCTTTTTAAACTCCAAACAATATCCACAAGTCCTGGGACACAACCTGGAAAAACTTTGCAGTGCTGTACAAAAATATGAATAATTAATTAATGAATTGAAGGTTGCCTGCTATATGGGAGCTGTCCAATATTCAAGCTTTCCCTAATTCTCACATAACTGCCAAGACTTGGCAGGTAGTGATATTTACATTAATCACTTGTTCTTGACCTGTTTCTCTCATGCAGCAAAGTTCAGTTTGATGTGGTACAATGTATTATGGATTTTTAACCAGCTGGGGGCCATCTTTCTACCCAGCAACATTTAGGGCTTCACCCAACAATAGCTCACAGTCAGATGTAGACTGGATGGGCTGTATGTTAGGAGAGACTATGCACAGTAAATTAATTGACATTTCAGGCAAAAAGCCAAATAGTGCATAACCTGCTGAAGCCTTAGGGATTGTCTTTTGAAGTAAGGGAAGAGAAAATTGTTTGGAGAAAGTTTGGGGTATGACTTGTTGCATACTGCAAAGTCACCTGCCAGAATCTCAATTTGTGGGCTCTGAAGTACAGCACCAGACTGAGCTGCCTAATACTGTAAAGACTCTTCACATTCTTTTCTTTAGCCAAATCCTCTTAACTGAGCAATCTTCAACTGGACACCTATGCTAATGTTATGGCCACTTAGAACTGCTTAAGCAACAGACACCAGCCATAATGCATCAGAAAGCAGGCAGGCATTACAGAGGAAAAAGTTACTGCCACAGACCATGCCATAACTCAGGTGTGGATGAGGATTTGAGAGCTCAAAATTATCAATCCAGTAGCTTTGCAAAAGTGAATTCTTACACATTGAAACTATGGGCTCTGGAAAGACTTCCTGACAGAAGTTTCTTTCTTTCTGAAGCAGAAGACTCAATATGGCAAGAGATGTGTTGTTATTACTGCTTGCAGTGAACTAGGCGTGTACCAAATATCTGCACTTCTGCTTCAACTTACTGTGTCTGCAGGTATGCAGATCTTGACAATATGGGATACACTTATGGTTATTTAAAGGTGAAAAGCATCAAACTATTAATTATTTGAAGTGATTTAAGAGACAGAGGGAAGCCAGGGAGACTTCAAAAACTAGTTGATCATTATTTATTCATATGGTATTCATTAGTGTGCTATTAATGATGCTGTAATAATTTGATTTGGAATGCAATTCTTCTGGAATTTCTCTGTAATCTAAGAATTGCTTAAGAATATCTATTGCTGTTTCCTGATAGTCTGACACTGGTACACACTTTAAGCTAATGCTTAGCATCTATGCTTTGCACAGAAGAGTTCTTTGCTCCTCCCTTTTTGACACAAAAATATAGACTGCAGTTACAAGTTGCCTTTCTCACCCCACCTTCTCCTCCCTATCGAGTTAAATTATTGGATGAATATTTGGCATGCCTGATTTTAGAAGGAAATACCCTTCTGTTCAGTCAATAAAATTTGTGGATGCTGACATCTAACATGTCAACAAAATTCCATGGGTAAGTAAATGACAATCCCATGAGAATCTTCAGTGTACAGATGTCTACAATAAAGGTACTGTTAGCATACTACGTAAGCAAATGTCAGCATTAACTGAGCATCCAGATCTTTGTGGGATATTTTTATATATCCTTTATGTTTTGTTAGCCATTGAAAGAATTAACTTTTCCATATCTCTGCAGGCATATGTTTGCTATATAAGCTTCATTACCATTCCACTCTTCAACAATATATTTTTTAATAAAGTTCAACTAAAGAATTTAATATACGAACTAATATAAACCAGATTTTTAACTGTAGGAGTGTATGAGGCATGGCACTCTCTATGTACTTCAATAAGCATGGATGCATTTTCAAACAAAAGACCTGTGAATATGATTTCTTGATGTAGGCCGTGATTCTGTGGAGTGCCTTCAACTTTGTTAGGGTATTGAGCATTCAGCACCTTGTTAGATTAGTTTTATATTGGTACATGTAAGAAAAAAAAGGTCAGTCTCCAAGACCTATTCATGGATATCGTGAGATTCTAGTCATCTCTTTAGGCAACCTATACATCAGTACCATCTCTGGGGCCTCCTAGCATACTTTGACTACTAGGACATGTAGAAAACAAGGATGGATAGTGGCAAGAAAGTGGCTAATTTCATGTCCTTAGTGGACTTCCCAAGTACAAATCATCAGGGCAAAATCTGAAATAATCTTAATGCACTGCCATCTTTCATGATAAAGGGATGCTACAGGATGAGAAATGGACATGTCTCATAGGCTAAATCTTTCCTTTACCCTGTATCTTAGCACCTCGAACTATACATAGTGCAGCACAGATTAATCTCCAAGATCAGGGAGAAGAATTGGCTAATGTTATTCAGTTGATGGAGAAGAAAACCCATTTCAAATAGAGGTCTAAGGTATGTGAAATTGAAAAAGGATAAATTAAATTCTACTGCAATTTAAAATTCAGTACATTTAATAATTACACTAGTTTTAGTAGCAATTAGGATTTAATCCTCTTCCTCAACAGTAAAGATGGTAGAAATTGAATATATATAATGGAGAATGAGAGAAATCTTGCATTACAACTGAATGAGACTGCTTGAATGTAATTGGCTCCTTCTACTGAATTAAAACTCCAACTAAACCTAAAACCTGGTCCTGTAACATAACTTAGGCCCTGCTCCAACAATAAGGAGCCCAGAAGTTATTCCATATCTTCTGTGTGCCCCAGATAAAACAAATAGGACTCTAGCACAGGCAGAGAGCTCTGCTCATATGGTTTTTATTGCCAGACCAGGATCTGTATTTTTTTTTTTGCCTGCATTTCCAGGCTTACAAATTATTTGGCCAATTGGAAGCGATTCAGTTAAACATCAGCTTTCACATCATTTCCATAATTAAAATGAGATAGATGATTTATTTGCTTATATACAACATTAGATCAAGCACAGCATTAATTCTGTAGTATATTAACATTTGTGATCAGTAGAGTTGGTTGGGAATTTTCATTGGAAAATGCTGACTCACTGAAACATGCTAGGTTCAACAATGTTTTATCATGGAGTTTCTCAGGACCAAAATGAAGGTCATGGCTAGCCTGGGATGGGGAGAGAGAGACCATTTTTTGTTGTATTGAGTAACCTGAAACCTAGAGCACTCACTTTGGATGCTGGCAAACTTGGAATTAAATCACCCTTTTCTACCTGTATTGGAACAGGGGGTTATATTCCGGTCCCCCACACTTCAAGTAAATTCTCAGATCTCTAGGCTATTAATTATTTAAGGGGGAGAGAGTCTTCTTTTGGTTACTGATTAAAGTGGCATGGAATGAAAGAGTTTGAAAGTATTCAATGCGGGAAAACATTTCTACTGAACTGTAGTCTGACATGTGAACAATGAACTGCTACAAAAGCTTAATACAATGTGTACATCAATGATACTAGAGGGAAACAGTAGGTTTGTTTTCATTGCAGTGTTATCCATAGACAATCATTTGGAAGAAACTATAGCCTGGGATTCTCCTACAAATCACTCACTGGTGAATTTTAGATATGATTACAAGTAGATTTTTAAAAGTATAATGGTAAAAGGAAAAAAAGATGGACAATACAATACATGTAATATTAATATACACATATAATATCATAGGCAAACATAATTTAATGTTTTTTCTAGAAATGTTGACTTCCTTTGGAGAAGATTAAGTGCCTGAATAATACTTTCATGTTGGAAGTGACAAGTACCTTAAATGTTTACGGAATATTAGAGGAATAAAAAAGGTTGCTAGCATGCAAACATATATCTATTACGTCATAGCAATTCCTTCCTTCTCTCATTTCAAACATACTGTTTCTGACCTAATTCTTATTGTATCAAGACTAAAGGGATGCCCTCCCACTTCCTCCCCTTTTCCACATTTTACTTAGTAGCCTAAATCTTAAAAGCTTCACAAACATTTCAGATTGCATGCATCACCTGCAGGACAGTTTATAAAGCATAGGCAAAATTCAGCTGTTCCAAAGTTCTTCCATGAGAATTATGCTTGTCTAAGATGAAGGCATGAGCAGCTAGAGCATGTTGAAAAGCTGACTAATCAACTTCTAACTACAGCTATTTGCTTGAATTACATGTTCTAAAAGGTTAACATGTAATGCCTTCCTACTATTTTCCAACCGTCGGGGAACAGCGGCCCCAAGGTCACGGTGGGCCGAGGGTAGGATCAGAATGAACAGGTGGGATTAGCGGCAGGAGTCTGAGTGGTACGGGACACGTGCGGTTTCAAATAGAGTTGATTTATTTACTTACGCTTTTAGAGCGTAGGCAGAATTCTTGCCTTTTCAGTTACAGTGTTAATGTACGAACGACAAAAGGGGTCTGTTGGCCCACGGGGTTCTCGAGTGAGCCCTTGCTTTCTAGCCGGAGCTAGGTGCGGCTGCCCAACTCGATAGCCCCAGGGTTGGTCAACAGCTCATCAATCGGGATATGAATAACAGAACTGTAACATGTAGAATGTTGTGATGCCAGTCCAAATGGATGAAACGGGTGATCGTTGAGATGCCGAAGTTGATGTGGAGGTTGAAGTTACGATGTCGTAGCCAGTGGTCGAGACGCGGGATTGTGGTCGAGGTCGAAGCTGGAAATTAGTTCGTTAGCCAGAGATCAATACGGAATAATCAGATCAAGATGAATCGAATAAATCGCAAAATCATAGTTGTGAGGAGACCAGTGGGCCCAAAGCCCTCCTGAGCAGCAGTCCCTGCAGCCGCAGCCTCTGCTCTCAGGATTGGTTCGATCTCTTCCTGTGGGACAGTCTCTGCTAAGGCAGTATCTGTTCGCAGGTCGAGCGTGGTCTCCCTCCTGAGGAGCAGTCCCTGCAAATAGCAGCCTCTGCTCTCAGGGTTGAATC
>NW_017729031.1:74836543-74840051 GCF_001723915.1 Gavialis gangeticus
TCTTAAAATTTGGTCCGGACACCAATTACTCAGTTCATCTAATAAAAGATATCACATCTACTCAAAGGACTATTCCTGTTACGAAGACCCTTGTGTGAAAAGATAGCATACCATAACCTTTAGATCCAAATTAATTTTACTGCCACCCTAGTTCTATATGGCAGAATAAAAATACATAGATCAAGGCTGAAAAACCCCCTAGAACATTTGGATCAATGTTCCACAGATCCAGAGTTTCAGTTCAGGTCTTATCTGCCTGATAAGATTCTATTGCAAATAAATCTATGAGGAGCTGATTATTAAACTTTCACTAAAATTAATAATTTTTCAGTTATTAGAAGGCCTATAACAAGACATCAGTTTGGCCAAGCAAATTAAGTATGATACTGACCATGAAGAATCATCCATACTGGTCTTATACATGACTTCCATTGTTGTCTTAATCAAGACACTTACTCCCTCTGCCTCAAGTTTTTTTCTTTTCTAGTGTAGGGATATTTGAGGAATATTAGCTTACTTATCTCAACAAAATACACATTTTTTATGAACTGTACCTTTCTATCAGGTTTCCTTAATATAATGATGACGGAGTTACTCTAGTGGTGGCTATGTTGCATCTTTGTCCCACTGACAGGGAGCAGGAATGAGTAGATGGTACATGTTTTCTTAGCATCCCTCTTTACCCAGTCTGATGTAGTATCCACATGCCCAAAACCTCCCATTGTCAAAGCATCTGGGAACTGGTCTTCAACCCTAAAATGATAGGCATCCTCAGAATTATCTTCCTTAGATGAAAATTTATCCATTGACCCTCTCCCTTGATGATTCTTCCCACATTATGGTGCGTTTACAATGAACCAGAATTTGTATCTTTAAAGGAGACAGGTGCTGTGAACAAAGTCCCAGCACCTGTCTTCTTATGCTGCTCACAAAGGAACTCCAGAGCAGTTTATTAGTTACCCTGCTGCAGAGTTTATTAGTTTTGCATATGCTAATAGGGGCGCACATGTAGATGCCGAGATGTTTGCTGCACAGTTAATTAATCAACTGCTCAGTAAATGTCTCATGTAGATGCACCCAGTAAGTATAAATCAAATGTCTTCCTCATTTCCTGTTCTAGAAATTGTAGAAAATAACTTAAATTAAGGATGAAAAAACTAGGATAAGCTTTCTTTTGAGAAAAACATGATATACATATATTTTTTTTAAGTTTCATCTACTGGAAATATTTTAATGGTACACTGGCATTTTCAGTTCTCTAAGTGCATTTTTATTTAGTATTGTATCACAGAATACCATGGGGTACTGTGCAGGTATTTGCCCATAAAGCTACTTTGGCATTTAGTATCTCTAAACGAAGTCTGTTTTATAAGGATTAAAATATGATCTCATGTAGCATACAAGTACTAAAATAGTTTTTACTGCAATTGCATCTGGTCACCTTCAGTTTTAATACAGCATTATCAAGACGAGCAGTGATCTAAAGTCCAATTAGATGCCAAATTGTTCAGCTCATTAATGTTTGAATGAACTAGCATACTGTTACATACAAAGGACTGGATGAACTAAAGAGTTGTTGTAAAGTTGCAAAATAGCTTTTTAATGAAGGCACAAAATAAAAAATGAAAATTCTACATTATAATTTAAATTTAAAAAAAATAAAAGGACAAAAAAAATGAACAAAGGCATATTGCACAAGATGGTATGTAAAGTACAGCTGAAGCATCTTTATTTTGGGGCTCTAAAGAATTTTACTTCCTTAACTTGGGGTTTTACATATGCAAATAAGCATGTTTAGGCTAATGATAAATAAATTGTTCTAATTGCTCTTTGTGGCAGACCCAAGAGCACCCGGGAACAGTGAAGACATCCTAAAATGACACTAACATTGCAATACGCTTCACATGTCTACCTCATTGTTTAATGCTTTAAGTATCTTCAGATAACATTTTCTCCCTCACTCGCATCCACTGCTTGCTTTGGTCTCTCTCCCTCTTGGTTACCCTTTAAAAACAAAAGGCTAAGTAGTTGTAACTGGCATAGCTTTAATGAATTCAGTAGAACTGTGCTAGTTTACATCAATGGAGGGTTTGATGCAAAAAGTATTTTCAGATACAAAAAATATGGATAGAGAAAATATAAAAGATGATATGCAAAGTGTTTTGCATGTAAGCAAATCGAAAGAAATATGAGATCAAGTCCTAAAGCATTGGGACTAGACTCTCCATCAAAGTTCCGGTGAGTCCTAACTGTTTATACTGATCAAGTCTTGCTTGTCTTCTACGTAGCAATCTTCAGATTTAAGGGGAAGCACCAGGAAGATAGTGATTCAAACTATTTTAATGCTACAGTAACCTTAACCGTATAAAATCACCTGCACTTACATATTTTATACATCACATGCTGCTTAATACAAGAGGAGTCCATGCTTGTAAAATTATTTTTAAAGGAAGTTTTAAGGAAGACTTGCAAAATGAAAAAGAAGTCAAGTATTGTGAACTTTTCGAGACAGAGTAGATGGCAAACTTGTTCTACCACTTAAATAATGTCTACAAAAATTTACAATTGGTTGAGCAGAAAGGTTATTCTGACAGCTTTAACACACAGTTATGCTGATTCTATTTGAAAATGTTATATAAAAGTCAAGATTTGTGCCTTTGCTTTTGACTCTTCTACTTTTTTTCCGTAATTTGTTCCTCATGTCTTAATGACATTCTTGGCTACTTAGAGATAAAAATAGTTCTACTGTGATTTTTTTTTTTGCTTGTTTCCTACAAAACTTATTTTCTGTACATGTAGTTAAGAGCCAACAGGCTGATCTAGCCAGTCAAGATTCTGGGGAATATGGTCATTATGAATGACTTCTGGTCAGAATTTCTAGGATCAAAGACAGAATGATTCTATTTAAAAGTGCATCAACATGTTCTAAAGTGACATTTTATAGGATCCAACAGATGAACAGGTCAAGCAGGCTTAAGTTAATGAGAAATAAATTGTTCTAATAAGGGACTAAGCTTTGCCTGCAAGATTTAGCTCACCTGTAATGGATTCACATTGCCAATAGGGGGATAAGGTGGCATTCATCGTTTTTGTTCCTTAGTTTTAATGCATCATTTCAAAATTATTTCAGGAGCCCCTTCGTAGGGGGAATACTTTAAAATTTTGGAATCCCTTCTTACATAGCAGTATCAATACAAAGGCAATATTTTTTCATCGGACTCCCTTGTTACATAGTTTCATAGTTTCATAGATTTAGGGTCGGAAGGGACCTAGTAGATCTTCTAGCCCAACCCCCCGCCAGGGCGGGAGAACAACAAAACCCCAAAACAAGAAACGGAACTCAAATGAGTCCAGCCAGGTAGGCATCCAGCCTCTTCTTAAAGACCCCCAGGGTAGGGGCCAGCACCACTTCCCTTGGAAGTTGGTTCCAGCTCCTAGCCGCCCTAACTGTGAAGTAGTTCTTGCGGATGTCCAATCTATACCTCCTCTCCATCAACTTGTGCCCATT
>NW_017729031.1:74840220-74857602 GCF_001723915.1 Gavialis gangeticus
TAATGACTCCAAGATCTCTTTCTGCCTCCGTGCTCTCAAGTAGGGAGTTCCCCATTGTGTAAGTGTGCTGCTGGTTCCTACTGCCCAAGTGCAGCACCCTGCACTTGTCCGTACTGAAACATTAAGAGGAGGCAATTTTCAGGCCACTGCATAATGTGATGTGACCACATCTATGTGTCAAAGATGTTATTTCTGAACCTACCACATTATTCAGTAAACCCCATATCACAGCAACTGTTCAGTTTTCTGAGGGACCAACAGTCATGGAGTGCCCCTGAGGAGACATATTAGTTAGGGACCACCGTGGCTTTCTCTGGTCTGTAAAAGACAGAACTGCAGCTCCAGATGTAACTCATAGTGATTCATAGAAATTGCAATGAGTTAGACTGATCCTCCTGATCCAGCAGATGCCCCACTGGAGTGGGGGGTGGGTAGATTGCAGGCCTCACACCAAGATGTGGGGCTCCAATCCACTGCCCGTCCCCACTCCAACAGGGCTAAGAAAACCCAAGAAGGAACCTCCCTCCCCTGCCTTCTACCTCTCTCATCCAAAGACAGCAACTCAAGCTGGGCTGCTGTTGCAGAGGAACAGGCAGAAATCATTGAAGTTGTTCCACTTAAGAGCAGCTTCATTTGAACACTCATACAATGAGGTTTAATTTGTCATGTGATCGAAGGGCTGTTCAGCTATGTTGTTCTGTTTGGGCATGGCTTTAGAGAAATTTCAAGGGGCTAATCGCATGACAAATGTCATTTCTCTCTGCAACTTGAGTGCCTGCCTCCCTCCCTCCTCTGAAACTAGCCTAGATGTGATTTCTAGAGCTGGGGGGTGGATTCCAGGCTCCTTCCCGTTCTCAAGACACTGCTAGCACTCAGTTCCACTTCCAAGAGGGGGACTGCCTCTTGCTGGGATAATATAAGCGACCCAAAGTTCCAAGCACCAAACCAAACTCTACTGAAATAAAGGCATTTATTGAGGCAAAGACCACCCAACAAGAGGTTCTCTGCCATCCACAAAGGGTTAAGCAGTTCCTCTGTCTACAATCCAGCGCAAACCAACACAGCATACCCAAAGATACTCTGCTGTTCCCTAGCTTTTGAACCCCAAAGCTACTCTTCAGACTTTTCTTTAGGACAGGGGTGGGCAAAATGTGGCCCATGGGCCGGATGTGGCCCACTGGGCCATTCTATCTGGCCCACAGGGCCCCTAAAAAATTTAGAAAATTAATATTTATCTGCCCCTGGTAGCCTGTCATGCAGCCCTCAATGGCTTGCCAAAACTCAGTAAGTGGCCCTCCACCTGAAATAATTGCCTGCCCCTGCTTTAGGAACTGATAGCCCTGCTTGCTTACATTACTCCCTTCGTTGTTATGCTTATTTCATTCAGCTTTCCCACAGTCTCCCTGGTGTCTACCATCTCACCTTTTGTGAATGAGTCAACACAGCAATTCAAGTCTCTGTTGATTCTAGAGGTCCATATTGTTTTGCCCCACACATATGGAGATCTGGTACTTCATTGTGTCTTCACTGGGTTTCTAACCTATTCTTTCCCCAGGTACTAACTTTATGGGTAAACTGAGGCAAACAGCATTATGAACATATTTAAAAATATATATTATGATAAAACACATAGCCTGCACAACTTGTAGTGGCATTGTCTGTATTTTCATGGTGTACTTTTGTTTCATATCTCTGAGATAAGGAGTCTTGTGCTATGTTTGGAAGTACTTCAGCTGAAGGCTGGCAGAAGTCTTTAGGATATAAAGTGTAAGAAGTAAACTTTCATGAAATGCTGGGCCAGTCAAATATAGCACATGTTCCAAGCTGTACTAAACATAACTTTGGGGAATGTGGTAAGGGCAAAGAAGTAGTTTTCATTCAGTAGATCATCTGAGACTTAGAACTGTCCTAAAGTGAAAAACTGAATTGTGATAATGAGAGATGTACCTTGAATTAAAATTAAATAGCCTGAAGTAAAAGGAGATGGTTAGAGCACAGCTGGACTTTAAACACATATATAAGTGGGCAAAGGTCCTTGGGAAGAATGAATTGCAGTTTGGGTGAAGAAAAATAGATCAGATGATTTTAATTGAAATAATAATAATGGGCGCTGATAGAAGTGATATTTGTTGCATGATCAGCCCCCTGAAAGTGCTCTACAGCTGCGTTCTGACAGAAGTGCATGGCTGCAGAGTACTTTAGAAGTGCCCGACTGCATGATAAATGAACCCTTATCTGATGAGGGTTTAGATGAAGGTGCTCCACAGCTGAATGTCATCATTAATTTTTGTTAGGCCCAGCAATTGGGGCTGGGCTGGTGCAGCCCTGTGCTGTTTGCAGAATGGGAGGGGGGAGAAGTGATGGGACGGATCTCTGGGCTAGGGTTTGCCCAGCTGGAGCTGGAGGATGGGGGTGGATTGTAGCCCTCACACACTTTGTAGTCCTCACAGCCTTCTTCCCCTTCCCCTCTAGCTTAGGCTGGGCAAACCCCAGCTCTGAGATCCCTCTCCTCCTTTCTCCCTCCTTCCATCCTGCATTCAGCACCAGAGCTAGGTGAGAGAGGCTGCAGACAGGCAGCCTCTCTTCACTGGATTGGCTCCAAAGTGAACCTTGATATTTTTCTGCCCCTCCCCCCGATAACCAAAGAGAAAACATCTGTTGGGACTAGAGGGGGAGATCACTAACTCATGGTACTTTCTGTGAAGCACCATGAGTTAGAGCAGGGAGTTGCACGTCTGTCAGTGCCCTGTATTTCTGTGACTATTCCCTCTCTATTCTCCAAATATTGTAAGATTGGGCTTTTTTTTGGTATAGGGTGGGAGAAATGAGAAAAAGATACAAGTGCCATGACACTAGCAATGAAGTGTGATCTTATTTTTGAGAGCAAATATATTTCCTACTGAAAGCCATCCTGTGGTTTAAAAAAAAAAATGTATATGCTAAACTTTGTCTTTAGGGACAAATAAAAGATGATTACCAATCATAAACCCTAATATATCTGAATAGGAAAAGTTGTCATGTTCTTAAAAATGAGGGAACCCTTCCCTTCAAAATTCCAACATGATAGGCCAAAAAACTATCTGGAATTATTTGATACATAGTTCACATGCAATTTCAATCAATTATTTTTTTATTTTCACCAGATCTTGTTAAAAGGCCACTATGTCTATATCTCCTGGCAGAATTTACTTAAACTCTGTCCAGAATATCTAGTTTTTAACATTACTGGGACTAAGATAAAATTTAAAAAGCCATGCTTTATATTCAACTTTGAGCTAGGTTGTAGTCCCACTGAAACTGTTACATTTCTTTGACTCAAAACCACCCTAGGTTCTGCTCTAATTGATTTCCTCAGTGCAAGGGAATCTTGGCTGGTGGAAAGCTGAGGTAACCATTCATTCAGAGGCCCTACAATAGGAAGTGTTTTGGGGTTATAGCCAGAGGAGAACAGCATGTCTAAAATGCCACGCTATTCTGGAAACCTGTCACTATCAGAACACATTCTTGGGGTACGTACAGATGTTACACTTACATCAACCTAACTAGGGTTAAGTCTATTTAAGTGGTGATCAGCATATATGTTTGGGAAGGTTAGATCATCCAAAAATGGCTAACTTGATCTAACTTAGTTCACCTGAGGAAGTGAAGTAAGATTGGGAACAGAATAGCCTGATCAACCAAATACCTGTACGCATTCTGAATATAGCCCCAGGGCTGGGAAAGCCAGCCCCGCTGCTGACCCCTGCCTGAGCATCATTTTTTCTACCACCCCCTTCCTGGCCCACCACCAACCAGTTTATTTTTAGCCCCCCAATATCCACTCCTCTGGGGTAACAGTAGATATAATATCACCTGACTTCTATACTTGCATCCACAGGTGTATCTGAGATTAGGGCCTTACATAGACTCCCATAGATACTGGTAGAGCACAAGTACCTCTAAATACCATGCCTACCAGTGCTTACCTTCAGTTTTCTGCATGTAGGCTGCATCCTCTTTCTTCAGTGGAGTGTATGGGGTGGGGTGGAAGGAAACAGTAGGTTTACTGAGGGAATAAAGCTATATGAAGGGCCCAGGATATACCGTCTTACTTCTAAACTTAGGCTCTGATGCCTGAATCAGGTAGTAGACCATGCCTGATCCTGTAAGTCCTGTGGGTCCTAATTTAAAATTTAATTTATGATTTTTTTTTTAAATAAAAGTTGGAACCTCCACTTAACTGAATGAATTTCTGAATTAATTATAATGATCATTTAAACAACATGTATGAAAGCATTTTGTTTAGGTTGCACAATTTTTTCTTGTTACTTGTTGTCAGAGATATTTCAGAGTTAAAAGAAATGGTCAACGTTTTATTTAAGCTTTTAAAATCCTATTCCTAATTCTATGTCTGTTGCAATAACAAAAACATCCAATGTTGGTGGGGGTGTTACTTGTAGGTTTTTTGCTTCTCCATTTTTTAGTAGAAACAAACATCTTTCCCAAACCTCTTTTGTTCTCATTTTACAATCATCTGTGGCCTAGTTATGTCTCCTGGTCAGACTAAATTGCTTACTTCTTCCAACACAGTATCTACTTGGATTTTGAATACCCTCACCTGAAAGAATGATAAAACAACAAGGGAGAAATTGCAAAACTGTATTTAAAATTAAATGAACTGATTTCATGCCTTGTTCCCCCAAAAGTGCCTATTACAATTGCATTGCAGAAAAATATTCTAAAACCCACAGGTTCCAGGATTATTTTATACCTGCGTGGTGAATTACTTTTTCTCTGTCTTCCAGGCTATTCTTTCCAGGCTTTCATTCAACACAGATAATTTCTTACAGTATAATCTGATAAATGAAAATATTTGGTAAGCATACATTTGCTTCTATGTAGTAAATAAAAATGAATTCAGTTATTCCATTTATGGGACTAATATTGTACATTACAAGGCCCTGTTGTAACTGGAATCTAATCTGCATTTATTTCACTTGTGGTGTTTCCTTTTCCCCAAAAGCAGTTATTTTAGGAAAAGTCATATAGTAGTTTTATCAGACACTGTCTGATCAAAGCTCTCATAAAACTGTTTATAAAGATACCCATTCAACTGCATTTAAAATCTGTACAGTGTTCCCCTACTGACATTTTTAACCTAAATTTAACTCAGAAACAGTTCATTAGTTACTTTTAACTCTGGAGTTTATGCTGTGCCCTCATGATGGTACTTAAATTAAGAACGTACATGGAACAAAATAGACACAGGAAACTTGGAATGGGAGTTGCTCCTACTATCATGAGTAATGAGTGGATACAGCCAAAATTTAAAGCAATCTATTTGACCAGATGAAATTATTGTACATTAAAAGGCCAAATTTTCACTAATGTAAAATAAGCATAGTTTGAAGCTTCTAAAGGAACACTAATTTAGGCATTGGGTCTATAACTCAAAGCAGTGGGAATGAACAGATATAACAGCACCAAGAGATGCACAAAAGTTCAACAAGTACTAGGTAAAGTACCCTCACTTAAATCTTGCTTTTGATTCCTTCAGTTCTTCCCCTGCCTCCTCTGTCATACGTTATCTCTCTTCCTCTTTACTGCACACTTTTCTGATATTTTCTGTGATTCCCATGTTCTAATCATGCCATCTCATGCCAAAACCCTTCTCAAAACTATTTTTAATGAACTTTAATGAACCTGATATTGTCTGCCTTTTTTTAGGGTTTGTTTTCCTGCTCACTATATTTTTCAAGTAATCTATCTTGGACTTTTTACCCATTTGTAATAGCAAACATGTTTTATAGTCTAAATATAAAGCTAGATTGCCTTTTCTTTCTCCACTGTTCACCAAAACAAATGGAGGAAGGGACAGCCATAGAGGAACAGCCATAAATGATATCCAAATCAAGAACACATTTTTCAGAGCAATGTCCCAATGAGATTAAGGTGCATCTTTTATAGTGAAGTATGATGTCAAACATCCCATTGTTTCATGTGTAGTAACACTTCCCCTCTGAGGGTAGCCTCAAGGCAGTGAGACTATTCAGGGGGTAAGGATTTAAAAATGATTTAAAGAAGATTGAAGGTTGGATCTTGTAGGGCAGAAACTCACCTTCTACTAGTCCTTAGAGGAGTTAGAGGATGACTTCATATTTTGGTATCCCAACTCCCAGATGCGGTTCAATCATCTCTTCTTTTAAAGAATTCTTGGTATTGTATAATAATACTGTTGAAAAGGTGTGTGCATGTGTATATTCAAGTACTGCTTTGGGGGAAAAAAATCTGGGAATAACAGTGTGCAAATCCTAAAAAGACATGGTTATGAAAAAAAAGAGCAATACCTAGCTGAAACATTTTGCATGCATAAATCTCAAGATTCATAGATTGTTAGGGGCTGGAAGGGACCTTGTAGATTATCAGGTTCAGTCCCCCTGCACTAGGCAGGAAAAGACAACTGGGGTCAAGTGACCCCGGAGAGGTGACTGTCCAGTCTCCTTCTGAAGATTTCCAGGGTAGGTGATTGCACCACCACTGGAGGGAGTTTATTCCACAGTCTGGACACCCTGACTGTGAAGGAGTTTTTCCTGGAATTGAGCTTGAAGCAGCCTTCTAGGAGTTTGTATCCATTGCTCCTGGACTTCCCCAGGGTGCCCTGGTGAACAGTTGCGGTGCAAGTCAAATTGTCACCACCAAGCCTGTAGGTATGTTGGGGATTGTTTGCCCCCCCAGTAGAGCACCTTACACTTCTGAATGTTGACCTTCATGTGGTTCCAGTCCTCCCAACTCTCAGCCTGTCCAGATCCACCTGTATCTGCAACCTATCTTCTGGCATGACCATGCTCCCCCATAACTTGGTGTTGTCTGCAAACTTGGCCAGTGAGCTTTTCACCACCACATCCAAATCATTGATAAAGATGTTGAAAAGCACAGGTCCAAAGATGGACCCCTGAGGAACACCAAAGGCCACTTCTTGCCAGGATGACACAGATCTGGTCATGGGAACTCTCTGGATCCTACCATACAGCCAGTTTTCTACCCACTGAACTGTTGAGCAGTTAAGCCCACAATCTTCCAATTTTTCCCCAATGATATCATGGGATACTGGCTCAAAAACCTTTTGGAAGTCAAGGTGTATAACATCAACCTTCTCTCCTGTGCCCAGGTGGTGAGAGACCTGTTCATAGAAGGAGATGAAATTGGTAACACAAGACCTACCCATGACAAAGTCATGCTGGCTGTCTTTCAGAATCTTACCCTCAACGATCGTATCCCAGTTGATTATTTAATGAGCTTTTCCAGGATTTTCCCTGGGATGGAGGTTAGGTAGAATGGCCTATAGTTGCCTGGGTCCTCCCTCTTCCCCTTCTTGAAGATGGGCACAATGTTGGCCCTCTTCCAAATCTGTGGGCCATGATTTCTGAAAGAGTTTTTTGCCAGGGATTCTGCAATGACCTCGGCCAACTCCATCAGCTCTCTTACAAATAATCTTACAAAAAAGGCAGTTATCACCAATTTACAGATAGGGACAGCTGAGGCACAGGTGGAAGTCAGAAGGGTGTACTATAGCTGAAGAACAAAAACATTTTAAAAGGCAGAGTACCGCAAAAACCATAGCTGCATTTACATATTGAAATAAGCAAATGTCAAACTATTAAGGAAAAATATATGTGAGAAGTAAAATCTAGTGACTTGGTATGACTGCTCCTATGCACACGTACTTTTAAAACCAGCTGTCTGGTTTGACAGTGCTGCCTTATTTCAAACTAATGGTATCAACTCCATATTTCAATGCCTCAGTCCGACCTGTGCACAAATAAGCTGCATAACACTTAGCACATTGAAAATTCATAGAATTTGTTAAGGCACAGACTTACAGGATGCTTTTATTAACCCATTTATACATGTTCTTTCAGCCTGGTTATAACTGTTGACTGAACTCAGGTCAACACTTTCACATAATAATATTGAACTATATTAGCTGCATTAAAAAAATAAGATTTTTAACAGTGGACTGCATTTAGAAGAGGTTCATGGGTCACCTGCATTAAGATGAAGGCAAAATTAACTGCAAACCATGAGCAGCACTTTTGAATTCTCTCATTTTACTTTCTTTGTATGCACAGAAATGTAACAGGAGTCCAGAAGCATGTGTGGGTGGCAGAAGTAGAAAGGAGGATTCTATCATGAATTAACTATCTTCCTTCTTCCCCTATCAGCCCTAATCCTTTTATTTTCCTGAACCAAGGGAATAGTTCAACATCTACCCACCTTTTAAAATCCAGCCTCTTTTGTACACATAATATTGCCCCCATCATTAACTATGAAAACATTATTCCCGCCCCCCATGTCTGAAGTACACTGCACCTAACTTAAGAAAAGAAGTATTTGGTTGATGGTAAAAAGAAAAGCCCCTATTTTAAAAGCTACATTCCCCACCACTGAACAGTTTTTCTGACCCTGAGTATATAATACCGTGGTGTATCTCCGTTCCATTCATCAATTCACTGCAGCACTGAATGATTTTGATTGAGAATAGGCCCTGTTATGCAAGATACTGTAGCATAAAGGTACCAAAAGGCAGTCTCCATCCAAACAATGTTTATGAACTAAATAAGGCAAAGGATGGGCACAAAGAACATGTTCTTACTCTCAACAGAAAATGAAAACCTGACTCCACTGAAGTCAATGAGAGCTTTCCCTCCAATTCTAGGTAAAAGTCTAATTCTATTAAATGTTCAAAGTCATAAAAGGAATAGATGACATCTTGGGAATTTGACTCAAATACCAGGCTAATGCTTTAATTCCTACTAAGTTATATCTAAGTAGACAACATTTATATAGTGTACCTGCTTTTCATACAGTTTCTTTATTTCCCTTAAAACTCCAATCCTTGTCACTTGCAAGTGTGCAAAAGGGAAAAACAATATAATTACCTGTCTTCAGTGTTTAGTTTCTTTGAAACCAAGTATTATCTCAGTCAATTATATTATCGAGGTATTTTCCTTGTTTTCCATCATCGGGGATGGAATTTCATGTGTCTTATTTCATAATGATTCTTCAGCAGGTTAAGCATGGGCTTAACCTGTGCTTTACACATGCTCTACACATGTGCTTTAATGCACATTAGCTTACTTTCATGTGCATTAAAGTGTCACTATAAAAATGTACTCTTTGGTTAATGTACATGAAAATAGGCTATTGTGCATTAAAGCATCACTAAAAATCATGGGGCATGTGTGTACTTGCAAGCACCGCAGCACCATGTGCTTTGAAAATTGCCTGCTGCTGCAATGCTTGAACCTGTATAAGTGGTAAAATGTATAGCAGCATTGAGAAAAGAGAGGTGGCGTGCTTTTGAACTAAAACACATTGAAGGTGCATTAGTTCAAAAGTGCAGCATCACCATTTTCTGCATGCTGACATGCATTTCACCGCTTTTACAAGTGCATACGGTGCAGCGCAGCTTGCCTCATCTCATATGCAGAGCAGACTCGATTAATCAAGATTGCTTGGAAGTGGCAGATCTCCAGTGTGTCACGGGACTGAAAAGTATGTGTATAAATGCCCGTGCTCTTTAGTAATACACGTTGAAATAACTTAATGCACATTTTTCTAGTACTTCTAGTTCACAATGGAGGTACTAGATTTAATGCTCATTAACTAAAGCACGTTAATGCACATGTAGACGTGCCCTATGTGCTTAGACAGAAGAATCACTTATCCAAGAGGAGCTGTCTTATGTATCCCAGGAGGCATGATCATAAGGAATGCGATTTAACACAGCTAACTACACAGATGTTTACTATCTTCGCCCTTTTCAAAGTGTTACCTTAACAACTTCACTATATACATGCAGAAAACTGCATGTGTCCTGTCTCTTCATATTCTGGATAACATTTTTTGTATGTTAATCTTATTTCTCATTAGTTTCTATTATTGCTCTTCTACTCTTAGGCCCACCTGCACACTTAACCCCAGCAGCTTGCATTTAAATTCCTTGTGTACCTCCTTTCTTAACTGTAACTTTGAGTGATCAGGAAGAGTCAAAATTGTCTGTCATTACTACAAATCAAGAGGAATGTGTGGGTTGTATTTTAGTGCAGTTTAATAAAGAGGGTAACAGGGTCTTTGCTCATACTTACTACCCATGATCCTATAACATGCATAACATGACCCTCATTTACAACCACTGTTAAGGTAGCTTGTCATGCACCCTGGAATATGTTGAGGTGTTCATGGGATGCCATGAATGGGTTCTTGAGTTTGTTTTATTGATAGGGCATGTGTAGTGCCATTGGAAATCCACTTATTGCCCTACGGCAACCACATGCCCCTGCTCATGGGAATACAGCCCAAGAGTACTCTACAGATGGATTTGTGACATAGATAATAAAGTTTATTTATTAATCTCCAGCAGGGAAAGATATTTACCTGCTGGAGATTATTTTTTCTTCTCCTCTCTGCAATCTCCTGCTATGCAATAAAGAATGCAGCTTTTGTTTTGGGTAGAAGATATGAAATGCAGCTCTAGAGATACAGGCCATATACTCAAGCGTAGTGCAAAGGCACCCCCTCTAGAACCTAGTGCACTTCTGGAGCAGTGCTTCAACTTTATTCCCTAATACAGGGGGAGTAGAGCCAGGGTGTTCACTATCACCTACTTTAAAGAGGTCTATCAGGAAATCACAAAGCACAGTCTATTCAGAAATTTGTCATCCTGCAATTTGTAAACTCTTGTATATATTGATATGCTTAGAATCTGACTGAAACCATTAAAAGCATATTCATTAAATTGATATAAAAAGGCTACATTTAAATGGATCTTAACTTAGCTTCTTGGTCTTTTGGGCCACAATTCTGCATTTTCAAAAAGCTGTAGGTTAAAATATAGGGTGTAGAGCCTCTTCCTCTGTTTTGCCAGCACCATCAAATAGATGGCTAAGTCCTATAATGCATGCTATTACTTTGGATCCCACAGTACATTTTGTTACAGAAATATATATTTAATACTGCTAATTAAGCATTACACAGTGGTTTACAAATTCAAATTACTGGCTCAATAGATCCAACTTTGATTTGTATAAACAATAACTTAGTTCAGAGACTTATACATTTTTCTTATGTACAAAGAGGACCCTGATACCTGGCAAGGTACTTTATAATGTAATTGGACTGTATTTGTTACTGGGGATTAAAAGCCTATTCAGTTTTTCAATTTTCCATCTTTTGTTTCCCTACATTGTTGGAATCTGATTTGAGGCTCTGCAAATTTTATCACTCCGATAACTAATCTGGTTGTATTGTGTTGCTGTAAGGTGCAAATTAATAAGACCAATTTAATATTTTTACGTCAACCTTGGAGTTGTTTTGATTCTTACTCAGCCTGACCACTGCCTTTTAGACTTCAGAATGAAAAATGCCATACTGTTTTAATTGTGCTTTATGCAACCTTCTGATTTCTATTGCTCTATTCATCGACTTATTCATTCTTTCTTTTCCTCATTAACTAAATGCCTTTTTTAGGAGAAATGAATAATTAGGAAAAACACTGTTCTTGCTTTATGCTGCTATAATGCAATGTAAAATGATGCTGGCCCAAGAAAAAAAGAAATGGAAATAAGTTGCCCCTAGTACTTGCTTGAAAACATAGAAAAGCCAATACATTCATTTGTTCCCAATTACTGCACATTCCTTTTTTCTTTTTCCTCTCTCCTCTAATTTTGCAGAAAAGCTTTTGTTCCTTAACTCTCATCTTCAGCTGTCAAATACTGAAAAGCAGAAGTGTCCGTCTACATGACTGAAATTATTATACCCTTGCCAAACAATCTGTGGTTGTGTATTATTTTTGGAGGTTCCTCCACACCCCTTAAGCCCTACTCCTATTGTAATGGTCCTGCTGTCATAGGATGAAAGTGGTTTAGGTGTCCAGCTAAACTGAAATCCCCCTTTTTGTAAGATAACCCAGATCCAAAATAAAATGAAGTTGAGACTTTTGCAAGAGTTCAGTAAAATAAACCACCTAGTAGTATTGATCAAAGATTGTAGTGGCGATAACAAAAGGATCTTAACGAAACACACTGCATATCTCTTCAGCTATTCTGATTCCAGTCTATCAGGGCCTTATTTCATATTACAGTGTGAGTCTCACACATGTTGATCAGCTTGGTGCTAGCTTGGAGTTTGGAGCAGTCACACCTTCAATTTGAGCGACACATCTATAAAGAAGGAGATACATCTTTTATTAGGCATTGTCCTCTATTGTCTAGGTACCTCTCAAATTGCCTTGACAATTTCCTACTGAAATTCTGTAATGCTGTCCCATTAGGATATGTTTTGCCAAGTTATTGAATATTGTTCATTTGCCAGAAAAGTTTGACAAATATATTAAATATTATAGCTAATATTCTTCTGGTAATATAACAGAAGATGTTGTTTTATTGTTAAAAGAACATTAGCTATAAACATTTTTTGACAATGAAACATACAGCTTGAGGAAGTAGGCAGTTGGGAACTAACTTTGCAAGCATTTATATCACAAGTTAATTTTATATACATGACTAATTTCAAATTCAAGTAACTTTTCATGTTCAGGTGCTTTAGCAGGATCAGAGTAGTAGATATTATGACAACTGGATTAGATAGAGACTATATAGCAAATTTTACTTTGTTTCTAATAGCATTAGCAACTCAAACCAAAGCTGAAGTTCACTAAGTTTTCTAAATGTTTTGGCAAACCTGAACTAAGTTACAGGCTTCAGTTGAGTTATGAAATCATAATTCATTGGCACAAAAGAAAATGATATGAAGTATTTTACATCTTTTGAGCAGAAACACAGAAACTTAGATGAGGAAGTTAAAGGTTGCATGAACTAAAGCTAGAACAAAATATTCCCTAGGAACTACAGTGGACAAGTTTCACATAGCTCACATACTTGTTTAATGGTCTAGCAGGAAAATTGGAAAACACTGGAATCTGTTTACTATGTGAAATGTGCTATCTTTTAGTTTTGCAATGCAGAATAATGTGCAACTTCTGCCAAATGTGTGCTTTAGATCATAAAAAAAGCTTCATAAATTGGATCTCTGTAAGAATAAAGGGAAAGATTTGCTTGGCATCATATTCACACAGTTGGATACTTAATAATAAACTCTTCTCCTGTCTTTTTATTTCCAGTACATATAAAAGTCTGTTAACCTTAGGAATCTTTTCTTTTTTAGGTCAGGTTTTTAAAGTTCAACCTGTAGGCACTCACAGCTGAATTTTACTATTAGTAGTCAAGGAGTCTTTATTATTATTACTATTTTAATTTTGTTTATCCTGAAATAACATTTTTCTGAAGACCATATCTAAATGATGTGATTAATTAATTTCCATTTTGCTGACAAATTTTCTTTGCTATATAATGCCTATTAACTCTATACTAGATTAATTCTAGTACTTAAATCAAGTTGTCATTAGGTGCAAAACTAGGTATTTCAGACACTGCAAGAGTAGCTTGGTTGGTTGGCCATACCCAAATATTATTAGATTATAATGTATAGGGCTGAGCTCTATTTTGTTCAGCATTTTCATCAACTACCTGGAACTGAGGGTGCACAGTGAAATCTCCAATTTGCAGATGATAACAAATTATTCAGGGCAGTCAAGTCCCAAGCTGGTGGAGAGAAGCTACAGAAAGATCTCACTAAACAGTGAGTCAGCAGCAGTGATGGCAGATGAACCTCAGTTTCAACAAATGCAAGGTAATGAAGCTGATGGATGGGGGGAAGAGAATCCCCTCAACTATACATATATAATGCTAGGTTCTAAACTAGCTGTTATGCCTCAGGAAAGAGACCTTGGAGATACTGCAGAGAGTTCTTTAAAAATATCAGCTTAGTGTACAGTAGTTATCAAAAAAGGTAAAAAAATGTTAGACATCATTGAGAAATAAATTGAAAACAAAACTGGATTATACAAATCCATGATCCACCCTCATCTTGAATGCTGTGTACAGTTTTGGTCTCTACATCTCAAAAAAGATGTAGCAGAATTAGAAAAAGTATAGAGAAGAACAACCAAAACGATCAGGAGCTTGGAGCAGTTGCCATACCAGGAAAAACTAGAAAGAATAGGACCGCTCAGTTTGTAGAGGAGAAAACTGGGAAGGTCAGGGGGTGGAATGGAATATGATAGAAGTCTATAAAATCATGAAAGGTATTGGACTAAATGAATACGGAATGGTTGTTCACCAGGTCCCAGAATACTAGAATTAGGGGGCACCCACTGAAATCTGTTAGTAGGCAAGAGGTTTAAAACAAGAGAAAGTATCTTTTTATGCAATATGTAGTTAACTTGTGGAATTTATTACTTCAAATGGTGGACTTAGATAGCATAGCCAGGTCCAGAAAGGGCCAAGACAAATTTATGGATGATGGATCTATTAATGGCTATTTAAACAGAGTGGTTGGCTATGTTTCCTCTTGCATATCTAAACCAATGAATGGTGGATGCCAGGGAAGGTATTGAATAGGGGACAAATCATTCTAGAGAAATTGGTTCAGTTCTATCCTTGCATAGCATCCACATCTGTCACTATTGGAGACCGGAATACTGGGCTAGATGGACCATTATTCTGACTCAGTATGACACTTCTTACCTTCCTATAACCTGAACCTAATTCTTGTGCAAAGCAACTTTATGTTCTTGTACTTGTTTGCCAACAGTTTGAAAGAGTGACATTTTTGGAATCCATTTTTGTTCACCTAGCATCACTTTTGCTATCCACATCCACAGAATTACTCAATAGTATAAATCTTTTCAATATCAGGGACTTGAGTAATGAAGCGCAATGCAGGTGAGAGGTAAGAGGATCAGTCTGTAGAGAAAGAAGAGATGCAGTCACCTTGGCCTGAAACAGGTGTTTATTTTTAGTCAGTTAGGGGGTACCCACTGAAATCTGTTCTTAGGCAAATTTCTCTGAAATTTCCAGTAGCAGAAATTTTTCTGGGAGAGGAAGCATATAGGCATTCAACCTGCAGCTTTCTCTCCTCTGCTCTCTCACCTTAGCTAGACTGGGAAATTATTTTTGTACCCTCCCTTTATCCTTTGTGACCTTCAGATTTCATAAAGCAAAAAACAATTCCCAAAAATAGAAGCCAGTGATTCTAGGGGGAAGAGAATATACAGGCCTGATATACCTACCACTTCATTTATGTTTGAAATGCAGCATTTTACTTTTGGATTTGATTATGAAATCAAAGAAAAAAATCTCAGAACAAACAAATCTCCACCAGTTTCAAGAATATCTCCACCTAGCTAGTTGGTATTTTTATTAGTATCCCGTCATGCCAAATGGAAAGCATGTCCATAACAAGTGCAGAAATAGGCTTATAGTAACTCCTGCTGAAGCATCTGATACTGAGCCTGACTGTCAGAGCAGCACCTGTGACAGCTGTTGACTCAGATTTAGACACCATAATGTTTTTAATCACATGTACAATTACCTCTGATGTACAGGCTGTAATTGTAAAATTCAGTGCACTCTTAGTGAATGTTTGTGTCATCATCCATGTATTACAGGCATACAACCATTTTGCTCTTTGTTTGAAGTCTGTTTCATTTACCATAAAGACACATGCCACTTTCCAGAAAGCCTCTGCATTTTTATTCACGCTCTGAATAACTGGACTTCTGAGTCTAGACTAACTCTTTCAATCACTTTGCATGAAGAGATAATATGAGCTGGATTTTTTTTCAAAGTATTTATAGAATTTGCAGTCAACTTGCTCATTTGAAAGGTGTACTTTCAACTTCCTTGGTATAAGAACTTCAGTGATAGGTTCATATCTAACTGGGTAACATAAACTGTTTAGGATTTTCATTAAGATGTTCTCATTTTCTTCTTTCTAGGGGAAATACTAAGAATTCAGCATATCATCCCAGTTTAGCTGCTACTTTGTGATACAAATTTTTTTTGAAACTTCCCAAATTTCCTGTAATGTCTTAGAGAATCTAGGATATGTGGAAACTTAATCTGCATGCTTAGTCAATAGTAGTTTGCACCTAAAAGCTGAACAGTACTAGAAACAAAGCACACTGTCACTAGCACCAGAATAATAGATTTATTGAAAAAATAAATGCAAACAAAAAAACAAACAAACCCAGGATGAGTGAAAAGAACAACTCTGTTTTCTAAAGGTATACTTGGGGAAGACCTAAGTCATGGCTGATACAATGTTTCAGGAATGTTTGGTGCAGGTGACAAAAGTTGCCCTTTTTTTGGTTTAATTGTATCACGTTGTATACATGCAGGGATATTTTTATGATTTAAATGAGTTTGCTAGTAGCAGACTAAACCATTTCTGCAGGTAGCTTAGTTTGCAATGTAGCTATTTGTAATATTCCAGACTTTGACAGCTTGCCCCTCCCCCCACTCCCTTCCCACAGGAGAGGTGGTCTTAAGACAGAAGCAGTGAGGGGCTTGATCCTTTTTTTTTCCCCCCCATTGAGACTTCCCACATCTCCCATGGCCTGGGGGCAAGCTGCCAGTGGCCCAAGTGGACCCTGAGTCCCAGAGGACCCTGGTCCTTCCTTTTGCAATGACAGTGCCCTCTGGGGTTGCCCAGGCAGGTGCTGCCCCAACTTGGGCTCAGGGAACAGTTGGACTGGGCTGGGTACTGCCTGGAAGCTGGGGCAGCACCGACCCTCTAATTGTCTGCCTGGGTGGCCCTGAGGGTGCTGCCACTGCAGAGAGAAGGTCTGGGGCCCCTTGCAGCTCAGGGCTCACTGACAGCTCACTCTCCTGCAGCAGGAGCGGCAGGCAGGGTCTGTGCGGGTGGGGGGAAGTAAATAAGGCCCTTTGCTGCCTTTTTTTTTTCCCCTTCAACAGAGCCTGACCACAAAAGCTGTCTGGGCTGTGCAG
This sequence comes from Gavialis gangeticus, assembly GCF_001723915.1. Taxonomy (NCBI): domain Eukaryota; kingdom Metazoa; phylum Chordata; order Crocodylia; family Gavialidae; genus Gavialis; species Gavialis gangeticus. The sequence goes on from NW_017729031.1 coordinate 74,857,110, forward strand.
CCCTTGAGCCAGAAAGGGGGGCCCAGTCCTTCTCTCCATGTCAGTGGTGCCAGCTGTGCAGGTGCTGCCTCAGATCTTCTCAGGTCCCTTCCGACCCTAGAAACTATGAAACTATGAAACTGACAAGTGCAGGGTGCTGCACTCGGGCAGTAGAAACCAGCAGCACACTTATAGAATGGGAAACTCCCTTCTTGAGAGCACGGAGGCAGAAAGGGATCTTGGAGTCATTGTTGACTCCAAGATGAACATAGGCCGACAATGCGAGGTCACGGTTGGCAGGGCTAACCGGACCTTGTCGTGCACCCACAGGTGCATATCAAGTAGGGCCAAGGAGGTGATCCTCCCCCTCTACGCAACACTGGTCAGGCCACGGCTGGAGTACTGCATCCAGTTCTGTGTGCCCCATTTCAGGAGGGATGTGGACAACATTGAAAGGGTCCAGAGGAGGGCCACCCGCATGATCCGGGGACAACAGGGCAGACCCTACATTGAA
>NW_017729031.1:74857696-74866331 GCF_001723915.1 Gavialis gangeticus
TTAAGAAGAGGCTTGATGCCTACCTGGCTGGACTCATCTGAGTCCAGTCTTTTCTCCCACCCAGGCAGGGGGTCGGACCTGAAGATCTACAAGGTCCCTTCCGACCCGACTTCTATGATTCTATGATTCTGACTTCTATGATTCAGCTCACAGGCAGCACCCTCTGGATCCAACTCTTTCCTGAGCCCTCATGCTGAAGCAGGCACTGAACAACAATGGAAGCGCTAAATTGAAATGGTGGGTTTTTAATCATCACAGATAAAAACCTACCATTCCAATTTATGGGACTAAACTCCTGTCATGTGTACAAGTGGCCATTAACAATAGCAGTCACTGGAATTTGGTTTCTGTTGCAGGTGGCTTTCAGGAGACAACTCAGTACTTACAACCAGAAGAAGCTGATTTGCTTGTTGTTTGTAGTGTAGCTTTCTCCTTTACAACAAGCTCCATTTTAAGTGACTTCATTTTATTCTTCTGTAAATACATACTTTGTTTAGGAATTCAATTTGTTGATATAGTCAAAATCATATAACATTGCAAAATTAAAAAAAAAAGAATAAGCATCCCGTCCTAACCCTCCCCTGACACGCGCTGTTTCTCTGGTGTGTTGAAACATTTATCTGACTTATAGATTCCTTCTAAAAAATCAAAAACTATGCAACAGCCCAAAATACAACACAGTGATGTGACTCAGGATGGAGGCTGCTGTAGGACAGCTAAAACATTCTGGGCTCCATGAACCCTGGAATGGGGGAGGGAGAAGAAACAGGAGTGCTAATCAGAAGGCTCTGAGAGTTAGCCTCATGAAAGTGATACCTGACTGAATCTATCCCAATTCTCCCTAAACAGAGAAGGATCTGAAGTCTTTCTGCACAGGAGGAGGGAAAGCAAGAGCCTAGCTAGAGAAAGAATGGGATAAGTAAAGACAGGTGACCCTTGCCTGGGCACATACCATTCCTCTCTGCAACAATAGGAGACTAACTTTCCTGTACCATTTCTGAACTAGAGAAGGAAGAAACCAGAGATTCTGCAGGAGGAACCTGCAGCTAAGGTCTTAGCCATCTGATGCCCCAGGTAGAAAAAAAGGACTTCACACAGCTCAGACAGTGCTCGTCACAGGCTGGATAAAACACAAGTATGATGGGACTATCCTTAATTATTATTTGTCTGTTATCTCTGCTCCCAGTAGCAAAGTGTCTACAGGTTTCCCTCAATTTATGCAGTAGATGTGTTCCCAGGGAATGGAACATAAATAGAATTTGCATAAAGTGTACCCAGTGTAGCAGCCTTGCCTTTTGGAGCTTGGGTTGAATCATAGAATCATAGAATCAATGAGTCTGAAGGGACCTAGACAGATCATCGAGTCCGACCCCCTCCCATGGGCAGGAATGAGCACTGGGTGTGGTGGGGTCATAAGACCCCAGTCAGGTACCTATCCAGTCTCCTCTTGAAGATTTCCAGAGAAAGTGAGAGCACCATCTCTCTGGGAAGCCTATTTCAGGCTCTGGCCACCCTTACAGTGAAGTAGTTCTTCCTAATATCTAACCTAAACCTAACCTCCCTCAGCTTGTGACCATTGTTCCTGGTGACTCCAGGGGGGTCCCTGTTGAACAGACTTTCCCCGAGTCCCTGCTGGTGGCCCCTGATAAAGTAGTAGGCAGCCACAATATCCCCCCTCAGTCTCCTCTTGTGCAGACTAAAGAGATTCAGGTCCCTCAGACTCTTCTCATAGGGCTGGCCCACGGAGGCCCCCAACCATATGAGTGGCCTCCTCTGGACCCTCTCTAGGTTCTCCACGTCCCTCTTGAAGTGCAGCACCCAGAACTGGACACAGTACTCCAGCTGCAGCCTGACCAGCACTGCATAGAGGGTTCCAGACTTGAAATCTTGCTCATCCACCAATCAGGAGGCAGCAAGAGGAGTTAAGTCATGCCCCTTTCCTGAGGGGAGCGGGAGAGAAGTTCCTCCCCCCACCTCCCAGACCTGACTGAAGACTGCAACACTCAGGTCTGGAAGACTTCAGGGGCAGAGGCCTGGAGCATATAAAAGGAGCTGTGTGCCCAGGATGACCATCTATAAATTTATGGCTGTCTATAAACTAACCAAGGGGGACCAGCAGGGAATGGAAGAGACCCTATTCCCCTGAGCACTACCAGGAGTAACTAGGAATAATGGCCATAAGTTGATGGAGTAGGTTCAGGCTAGGCATCAGGAAGCACTACTTCACAGTCTGGTGGCTAGGATCTGGAACCAACTTCCAAGCAAAGTGGTGCTGGGGGTCTACAAAAGGAGGCTAGATAATCCCCTAGCCAGGGTTGTTTGACCCCAGTATTCTTTCCTGCCCATGGCTGGGGGTTGGATTTGATGACCTGCTCAGGTCCCTTCCTACCCTACCAAATATGAAACTATGAGGGGAACACATCCAGGACAGAGATGAGAGACAAGCGGGGCTTAGAAGAGCTGAGGAGAGCTGCTCAGCAGGGCGAAGCAGTAGCCCAGAAGTGCCACTGAAGACTTCCATCAGCAGGGAACAGCAGACAGCTCCAGCACCTAGGCTGTCAGTGTACAGCATGGCACATGGCATCCAGACCCTGGGAGCTGTGCGAGGAGGCTTGGGTCTGCAACCTCTGGCATGTGGCCAGAGACACGGTGTACAGGTCAGTGCACAGAGTAGGACCTTTGGAGCGGTTGGGCAGCTCAGGTCCCCAACTCCCAGAATGAGGCTGGTAGCTCAGTGCAGGAGGCGCTGAACAGAGTGTCCAGCAGTGGACCGAGCCTGATGGTGCACAAGGCAGCCCAGGCTGCCGACCCATAGCAAAAGGTTGAGTCCAGAGAGCCAGACGATGATCGGGATACTGAGCCAGCAGACAGGGCTGAGCCAGAGGCCTCAGAAGCCCTGTATAGTGAAGCCCTGTTCCAGGGGACAGCGCCCCCCACCCCCAAAGCCCACTGCAGGTGAGAAAGCAGCCTGGTGCAGAGGACAAGGGCCAACCTCCAGGTGTGGAAGCCATGAGTTGCAGGGAAAAGAGGATTCCCACAGGGGAAGGGGATTCCCAATGGTTAGTTAAGGGCTCCTGAAAGGGGAGATCCCACTGGGAGGGCCCCCTAAAGTTACCAGCTTCTTTGTAGGGCTTGGGAAAAGCCCAAGGGCACTGGAGTTTCCGCTCGGGGTTCAGTTTATCTCCGGGGTTCTTGCGTCGTAAGTGGTGTGATGTCATGCCTTATATTGTGTGAACGCTCATGTTTGTAAATTAGATGATGAGTAAAATCCTAGGGCTCTGCTGGAACCCCCTGTTGCTATTATTTCAACTGTTATTTATTTGTAATTATTTGTGGCTTATTTATGGTTCACCCAGGGGGGTTACAGTGAATTTTGGGGTGGCAGCAGCCCCCCTCTCATTGCCACGGCCCACCCTGAGTGCCAGGAAGAGCCGGGAGCCACTGCCGGCCCCAGCCTGCTCTCATCCTGCTGCAGACTGCTGCCTGCCCCTGCTGCAGCCCTGGGAGTGGTGGACAATGCCTGCTTACAGCCACTGGGCTACACCGTGCTGGGGGGTTCAGGGCACAGTACAGCCCAGCAGCTGCAAGCTACTAGCATCAGCCACTCCCAAAGCAGCTGCAGCAGGGGCTGAGGTGAGTGGGGCCCTGGCCCCATGGCTCTTTCTCCTCCCCTCACCCTTCCCCTCCACTCACAAATTCCCAGACTTACCTGCCTGGGGGAGGGGGAGGTGCGCCTATGCCAATCACGTAACAGTGAATTTACCTTGCATATAACAAATTTCAGGTATGAAAGGGGTCATCGCGTAAGAGTGAGTTTGCATAAATTGAACCCACATAAATTGAGGGAAACCTGTATCTCTTTGGTAGTAGGAGAACTATACAAGTGGCAATAACCAAGACTGTTCAGGGAAATCAGAGGAGGGGACAGTGACAAAGATCAGCGCCACAAAGAGGTGAAAGAAGCTGAAACAGGGAGAAGCTAACTTTAGGGTATCAAGCAGCAGCACTGTTAAGAGTCTACAGGTAACAAAAAAAAATCATACTACACAGTACTTAGGCTCCTTAGAGTGCTATTGCTCAATTTAATGGAAAGCCATTTACATACTCATACCTTAGGCATACAGGGTGGATTTCCCTCTATGCTCCTCTTTGGTGCTCCTCCATACTCCTGGCATCCACACCACAAAGCCCTGTCTTTATGTGATGTAGGCTGTCCCTCCTGCACATAACACAAGTTTCCTCCTCATGCCCTGCCTTCCCCTTTGCTTTAAGGCACAGGACCATATCAAAATTCACTGTTTACAATGCATTTCCATTTCACAACAGAAAGAATAAAAAGGAACTGACTATACAGCAACATCTTCTTTCCAAGCTTGTATAAGAAACATAACCTTAACCCCAGAGGACTTACATATGGAGCAACACACATGGTATTGTTCTCTCTGTTATTTAGCTCAAGCCATATCTGCTTCTTTCCCAGATGTGAAGAAGGGCAATTGAAAGGTTGCCTAACATCTCTCCTTAGAAAAGGTATTACTAAATAAAAAACAAACAAATCACTGCTTTTCATATTTTCAAATTCCTACCATAAATTTTAATTTATGTAAAATTTAAGAGGAACGGGACAAAGAATGGTAACCTCTTTTCCTGACTCCTGTTTATTAAATTAGAAGCTAATTGTTGGTTTGCTTTGGTTGCAGATCACATTCCATTTGGAAACATGTGTATGAATGGAATTTTGTTCCAATATATAACATGTCATAGGCATGAAACCACTTTTTTCAAGAAAAAGTGGCAATACTGTCTAACATTAAGTGATCATTCACAAGTGACACTGTAGTGTTTAGAAATAAGGAGTCATGAGAAACATGAAAAACAGTGTGTGAAGTTAGCAATTATTTACCAAAAAGGGCAATTGTTACAAAAATGCATACAATTCAGAAACATTAACATTTGTTTTTGAATAGCACCCAAATTTTACTAGCATTGGCTATCCATTTCAAATAGATCATCCATCTCTAAGTGGTATGCAGCCATGTCTTTTGACTTGAAGACTATAATGGCTATCAGTGCTATAATACTGAGTCTCCACTGGTCGGTGTACAGCATGCACATGACCTATTTGTGCTGCTGGTTTGGGAGCTTCTGGTATACAGATGGCAGGGATCCATTCCAAGCTGGGAGTGTAACTGATGAGCCTTTGGAAGTGTAAACTGAGCAGGGAAGCTATGACTCTGCACTTCCAGCTTGGAGTACACAGGAGGGAGTCCTTAGATGGGCAGGTTTCCAGGTGGCACTTTTTTCTGCATTTGCCTGTCCTCAGGCACGTCCACAAAACATGTTGGAACTGTGGCTGTGGCACTAGCAGTTCTCCCCTGCTTTGCAGTACTCAGGATTCTTGAATGCATGTGCACATCACACTGTATGTGTGTGTTGTTGAAGATTTTCCCAGAAAGTCTTAGCATTTCAAATGAACCCCTTGCCATACCCTGAGAGAGAGGATCCTGGGCGAAATGACCTGTGGTTTGACCCAGTAGAAGAGAGAATTTTTAAGAATGTAAGAAATGCCAGACACTCTACAACTCAATAGATGCAGTACTTCATGAGTGAGAAATCAAAACTATTTGATCTGATGGGTTGCATATCTGAATGATTAGAGACTGATTTCATATTTGAATTTGCAAACTGAGATACCATTTAGAATTTGATAGTATGAAGGAGAAAAAGGATAAATGTGATTCAGTACTTCTGAATGTACTCACTGGTTCAGATCCAGAATTATGAAGAGTGGCATTTCATTATTGTATTTGTGCTAAACATTGGAAAGAATAGCAAAATGTCCTTGCCAGTGAGAAGTCATTGAACTGGCATAGCACATAGAAGTTTCTTATTCAAGAACTTAAGATACCAAAGGATTCTCTTATCTAGACATCTTGAAATTTATGTCTTCCCAAGTATAATTAAAGTGTTTGTCTGCCCTAATCTATTAAAGGTTGCCTTCCTACAATGCCAGTTATGAACTAATCAGAAAGGAAATCTGCCAAATAGAATACTTGACTATTTTCTTGTGTCTTGGCAAAAAAGTATTACCACAAGCACTTGGAAGAAACACAAGATATGTTTAGTATTGTATTTGTTCAGACAAAAAAGGTTGATGCCTTTTAGCAATCACGCATCTGATCACCTATATTTACTCCATTGTGCTTTGGATAGCTGATATTGTCCTTAAACATCTCCAGAGTCATGTTTTCTTTTTTCTTTTGTTTAATAAACACAAAAATAAAATGATGCATTTATGTAGTAGAACAATTAAACTGAAGAGGAGAGAATCTCGGGGGAAACAAATGAAATCTAAAAATTGGCTCACATCCCAATCTATGCCTGATACAGTGCAGGATGGGTGTTTGCAATGCTATCGTCATGTCCTCACATCTGGAATCTGTTTTAAACTAGTTGACCCTGTTTGTACAGACTGTTCTAATAACTGGGGACTGGTGGTTCCCAAGGACATGTTGGCTGTGTCCTCATTTCCTTATGTCATAGCTCCTGAGCCCAGGAGTTGTGTAGAATCTATTCTAAGCCAGTTGTGATTTCCCTTTGTCTAGAGAAATCCTCAAGTGGCCAGTTAATCCAGCTTTAGTGCTGCTACAGATGCAGGAAATCAGTTAGATGGGCCAATACATCTAACAAAAACAGGTACAAGATTAAGTGTGTTTAATGCAGAGAAAGAGCAGCACTGTAGCCAGAACACTAGATAAATAGATTATAGGGATATTCATAGCATAGAAAAAAAAATCCATCAAACAAACCTTTTTCCCCCCCGAGTTTTAGGTAATAGTGACCTAATGCTCACAAGATTAAAGTGTGAAGGATAGATCCTTTGCGTGGCTCCAATTCAGGAAAGCAGATTTTGTATGTGTTTTTTTTTTAACAAAACAAAAACAAACCCACAGTACTAAACAACTATTACACAACAACTATGGTCTATTTGCTAGGCAAAGTGAGATTTCCAGAAAACTGCACAACCAAATTGGGAGATTAAATCTTATATCAGTTGTCAAACCATTTAGAGACAAAAACGCAGTCTGCAGAATATATGCATATTTGTTTTGTTAGATTTCTTTCAGTATTTTAATAGCTAAGAAACAGAAAAAAGTCATATGATGCAATCTTATATTTAATCAGAGATCAGACTAATTTACCACTGTTTTAGAGACATGCAAGATCATTCTTTAGACATGTTGCATTTGCACACAGAAAAAACCACTTTCCTCTTGGTGCATATAAGTCTTGGTTTCTGACCTGTCTGTCCTCAGCCCAGGAAGGTTTAAACACTATGGCCAGAATCTGTACAGATCCCTCCTTCAGGGCATCATCCATCAGTTGCACTAGCTACCTTTAATATATTACAAAATAAAACCTTTCAACAGTAACTTTTGCCCTTGAAGTAGCAACTTTCTTACCAGCACTTCACTGCTTCAGTCAGCCACCAATCTCATTTCTCTTCCTGTTCTTGAGGTCCTCCGTCCTCACCTGGCTTGCTTCAACCCCCTTGCTCTTAAAGGGCAGACTACACTTTTACAAGGAGTCATAATAAAACTGTACAGAATCCATATTTTGCATAACTTGTTTTTAGCTGGACCCAATTCTGCATTCCTTTCACAAAAATGTGTGGACCTTTTTATATTTATAATGTACAGATTTTGATAAAGTGTTGGCATATGCACATACACAGTTACATTTCTTGAAAACCCACCATACAGATAGCAGTCATTAAATCATGTAATGAACTATTGATAAAAGGACTAGATTTTAAAAAGGACTTTTTTGTGCCTAAAGATACAGATGAGCATTTCTGAATAATCAATTAGACACTAAATCAAATGGTAATTAGGTACCTAGGGCCAAATTAAGAAGAAAAATAAAGAAGGTATGTGCTTAAACTGGAGTTAAGTAGAGCTAAGACATCTAAATCCACAATAGTGATCCAGAAAGACTCTTACTAAGCTGCTAGCTTACCCTGGAGGCATCTAAACCTGCTGGTTCTACAGTTTTCAACCTTAAAGTTGTTTCTGGGCTTGCCCAGAAACACCTCAGTTTTGACTATACTGAGAAGCTCAGTGTCTAACTGTCATTTAAGCCCAATCGGTTTATTAGATAGTCTTCTGCCTATCATTCCCTTAAGGATGCTTTAGGTGCTCACAGAGCATGCCTAATACATCAGGCTCCATATAAAATGCAATAGTAGCAGCCATTTTTTAACTGAGGACTAGGAGAGGTAGGCTTGTTGCCATTTATCTGATGCTGATTTGAGCATCCCTTCTCTGCCTTAATGCAGATATAGTGCGGCACTGTAGTCCTTGTGATGTGGCTTCAGGCTGTTCTTGGGTTAACAGGACACTTGTCACCCATTCTGTTAAAGGTCCCCCCCCCCCCCCCCCCCCCCCGCACACGCACACATACACACACACACACTCTTACTATAAAAATTACAGAAAAAGGGCAAAGACAAGAAATAAGCATGAGCATTACTCTGTAGATTATTGCTTTTGGGCACTTACATGTGCATGAGGGAGCATGGAGGTGCTGGGACCAGGGGAGGGGGAGCTGTGGGCATGGCTGGGGGAGGGAGATG
>NW_017729031.1:74871331-74879453 GCF_001723915.1 Gavialis gangeticus
TAATGGATATTTCATGTTAAATAGATAAAAATACTTTGGCACGTGGACTAGACACTAGAGTTAAGTATATACATTGCAGTTTTATGGGTATCAGTGCTCGGAAGCTAATCTATTCCTGTAACAGAACAGAACTTGGGTGCACACAGATTGGTTTAAAAAATGGCAGAACCAGGTCTAACATAGACCTGGATCAAGGTGCACTCAAACACTGATTTAGGTTAGACCGATGCTTGAACTTTTGTACTAGATTCCCTTTCAATTCACATTAGGTTCTTGTCTGCCAACATCCCAGGCTCCTTTGCAGGCCCCTGATAGCCCCTGTAACAGGGAGCCGCATTAGCACTTGCCAAGTGCCCAGCCAGCCCTGCCCCAGGCTCTCACAGAGCTGGGTCAGCACAGTGGCTAATGCTCAGGGTGCAGGGAAGGGGAGAGAAGGGTGCTCCACCATGCTCTGCAGCTCAGTGGGTCCCTGGGTGAGTGTGCAGGCACAGTACGAGGGAACAGACCGGAATACAAAAACCTGTGACTGATGTTGATAAGGGAGGGAGGAAAGCGTGCTTCACCATGCCCTGCAACCCAGCTGAGCTCTATGGTGCTGTGCCTGCTGCGCTTGCTCTTGCATACCCACTCAGGTACCCCCATACCTCCACTATCTAGGTAAGTTCTTTTTCATATGTAAACTACAAGTATCCATTGCTGCAATTTAAGCCCATACTGTCCTTGTGGACATAGATAATGATTGATAGCAGCCCATTTTATAAAATCCTTTTAGTACTTGAATACTGCTATCAAACCTTTATCAATCTTTTCTTCTCTAAATGATGTTATCCCATATTTTATAGAATACTAATAATTTTTTGTTGTTTTCTTCTGGACTTTGACTATATGTCCATATATTTCTTGATGTACAGTCCCGTAAGTGGGCACAGTGCTCTAGGTGGACCTTCACCACTGCTGAATCAAGTAGAAAAATTATTCCTCCGACTTTGATGCTGAACTTCTGTTACCATATCACAGGAACTTATTAGCTTTAATACTCAATTTGTGATCCCCTGTAACTTCCTAAGTCCTTTTCAGCAGGATTGCAATGTATCTAATTTTCCCCAATGTTGTATGTGTTCACTGGATTGTTCTTTCCTAAGTGTGGTACTTTGCATTTGTCTTTAGTAAATTTCATCCTTTTTATTTCAGTCAGTCTTTCCACATTTGTCAATGTCAACCTGAATCTTCAGCCTTGCCTCTAAAGTGCATGATATCCCTCAGCTTAATGTCATCTCCAAGTTTACATTTCAGACCGTAGCATCTTAGCACTGTCTCTAGGCAGCTCGACAGTCACATCCTGGCTTTTGTGAATCCCACAGCGAGGCACTGATCTCAAGGTTCTGAACTCTATTCTGGGGACCAGGAGCCTAAAAGTTGTGCATTGAAACAATCAGGATTGCAGTCACTACATTTCCCGTCAGCCCCTAGACAGTTTTGTAAATGTCCAACAGCAGCCATCTGCATCTTTGGGTGCCTGAGCACCTTTACATTTACTTTTAGTTAGATTATTGATATCTTTTAAAATGATATAGTAGGATTATTATAATGAGAATTATGCATTAGATACACAGAGCAAATTGCACAGTTTGGACTATTGTTTATAGATCTATATTTGCAGTTGTGGATGGTTCTTGACAAAATAGATAGCCAGGTATGTATAATGGAACTACATTAGGGATCCAGTTCTAAAATTATTCAGTGAATGTCAAGAACCATTTGGATCTGGGATTTTGGTCTGGATTTTCCTCAACAACAGACCAAGCTTATTTGGGCCTTTGTTTTTTGTGATTATACTTTTTTTTTCTTGAAGTAATAATAACTGCTGGAACCAATTAATATAATTTGCACTGTGCCCCTTAAGTTCAATATTTAGATGCCTGAGTTACCTGCTTTGCTTGTCAGTAATTATAAATGCAAGTTTCACCAGCAATAAAGAGTCAGATTCTGAAAATCTGGGTCTAGCTCTTTATCCCTGTTTGTAAATAAACATGTATTTACGTATGTTAATTTTTTTTGATGTTTCACTGACTGGGAGTAAATGGAATATTCTTGAAGTAGTTCTACTACTATCATAAGAAGTACCATCTTGCTCAGTTATGATGCCTGCTTGTAGAAGGTTAGCAACTGCATTCACACTTTTTCTACTGTCCTTCTGGACTGAAGAAACACAAATAAAATATTAGAAAAATGTTTCAGGATCATATTTTTAAAAAGATTAAAGTACTAGAAGATGCAGGTAGATACCTTAACACTTTTGAAATTACACTATGAAAATCTCTCAGCTGTATAGATCTATCATAAATGAATTGGAAGCTTATGTCCCTTTTTAAAAAAGACTTGAATGCTTTTGAAATTTCTACCCCAGATTCAATTTTCTGGCTGATATATTACCCATGCTGTGATGTGTCATGCTCCTATTGAATAGCTATGCTTTAATTTCAGTTTGTTTGTTTTTTAATCTGACACTCATTTTATTATTTCCTGCTGATAATTCTGCTAACCCTGCTCTCCTATAGTCCCTTTGCATGGCTTACATTACCTTAGAGCTTGGTACATTCAGATGCTTTGATTATTATAGAATTTTGTCCTTCAGAAAGTCAGATGTGTTTGGTAATGTTTATTTTACAAAGTGTTGCTAAATCCCATGGGTTTGAGCTTGACTTGTTCAAGGGACAAGGTAATGATGTTGAAAATGATTCCATTGTGCCAGCTAAGTAGTAAGTAGTAGATTAATCAATCTTCAAAGCATGCTAAGAATGTTAAAATCTGCTAATACTTGTGCTTTAATTAACAGTACCATGAAACCAAAATAAACATGGAGGGCCTTTTCAATTTTGAAGGCTTTCTAAAATTTACAAAACAACAATATACCAATCATTCTCACCCTCCCTTTCAAAAAAAATCAAGATTCATTCAAATATTAATGCCAAATATGAGCTGGAAATGCTATTGCTCTTTTTATGATCAGAAACTGAGATACACTCAGCCTGATTAACCTGGACACTTGGATCCACCTTACAAGCTCTGCCCTTTGAGTTAACAGGGTAACTGATTGTTATAATAAGTGACTATATTCCACATGGCCTAGCACTAGCAGGAAATGAGAAGCTCAATCAGTGATTGACAGATAAATGCTTATAGTGGAGAAAAGGTAAAATTTAGGGCTTTGGGATCCACTCTAGGATTTAAAGGAGAATGTGTTCTTGTGAGGAACAGGTCTTTTGCTAATTTCCCCAAACCTTTCTGACGTGTTCCCTCCAATCTTTCTGTGAATAAGCCCTAACCCAGTCCTATAGCTGGCTCCTTATCTGAGTCCCATTCTCCTTTCTTAGCTGCTTCAGGTATCCCACCCCCCTTCAAGGTCTTCAATCATGGCCACATCTACCTACACACTATCTTTTCTCAATAACTCCTAATCCCAATCTCCCTAGATGATTACTCATCTAATGTCATTCCCTCTCTTATTCCCTAGTTTACTGCATTTCAAAGACCCAAATCTCCTACCTGCCCAGACAGTCACAGTCCTTGTACTCCATATGTTGTACTGCCTGATCCCTGATGTCCAGATTTCCTTGTCCCTGAAAATGGGGTCATAGTGGAAAGTGGCAGTCTGTTTTAAGTAGCATTAAATACTACATGCATAGGAAAAGTCAGGGATGAGACTGCATATGGGCACCTGGGCTAGGGACAGACATTCAAACAGCTGGAGCTTGAATTGATTCAATCTTTGCAGGTTAGTCTAACCTGGCTAGGCTAAACCAGTTTGTAACCAAACAGACATCCCCTCTGGACTGAAAAAATGCAGGCACATGCCTTCAGTGGCTCAGGCTAGGAGCTGGGGAGTGCTAGAGCATCCATCCCTTCCCTTCCACCAGGCTGAGCTGAGTGGGGCATGGCCAGGTACTGGCAGGATGCTCGGAGTTATGAGGCCTCCACCCCACTCCTGAGAAGCCCAGCAGGGAGCTGCTAACACAGTGTTTATTACCCCTAACTCAGTGTTTATCAGTTCATTAAGAAAACAACAGCCTCTCTCCATTAGTTCAAGCTCTTCTTAAATAGCTTTTCCAAGGAAGGAACAGAGGGACATTACCTGTCCATTGGCTCCAAAAAGCCCTAAGCCAACACTGTCCTGTCTGTCCCATTTCCCATAGCGCGGACTGTAGCCAGCATGTGGTCTGTTAGCTAATGCTGAGAGGTGTCTGTGTATGGCAGAGTGGAGGGAGGAATCTCTGCTTCAACAGGGAGTGGTGAGGGGGAGATGGGAGCAGGAGGAAGCCAGGTAGATGTCTCTGCCAGAACTGCAGCCAGGGAGCAGAGGGGAGGAGCCAGCGCAGCTGTCTGGAGCAGAGAGCACAGACCAGCTCATAGAGCATGCCAGGATGCTGGGGGACTTTGATTAAACTTAAACCAGGAAGGGGTCTAGGACAGACATTGTATAAAACAGCTTGACCCAAATCAGTTAAGTTTGATACTACATTCAACCAGGCTTATCTCAAACCAGTTTCAGCCATTTTTGTGCACTGAACATCTGTTCTGTTGCAGGTTTAAACCAGTTTCTGATCACTTAAACCACTTTCCGTGTAATGTCTGTCCCTAGCCTTTATGGTAAAAACTGTTGCAAGCAAGTTGTATTTATCCAGTGAGAAAATTTAACCAGTGAGAAAATCCAAACATACCACGGGATAATAATACTCAATCAAGGATTTAAAACAATCTTAAACTTCACTAAACCTGCCTTCACTGGCAGAATTGAGTAACCATGATTAGGGCACTTAGTCATATTTTGGTTTTACAATTATTTTTCCAATACCTTATATAGCCTATCCCCCTTTGAGCATTCTCACTTCCCTCACAAAGTTCAGAGATCAGCTCTCACCCCCACCCAGTCTCAACCAGCGTTGCATCTCAGTTAGCATAGTGCACATTGCTGCTAGGTGAGGTAATACTTTTGGGTGATACTTATTGGGCCAATTAAATAATGTCATTAAAACATTGTTTGTATCTTGCATACACAATGTAAGACTGCTCACTTCAGCAAAGTTACTCATATGTGCATAGGAATGACCTTAATAGAGTTGATTTCACAGATGATTTTGCAATGCTGGATGGGATACTATCAGCATGCGTTCAACAGCCAGGGCAACATATGGGCAAAATTCTTCAAGGAAATTCTGTCATTTTTTCATTCAAAATCTTGTTCCTAAAAATGTTTTCAGCTGCAATTAATAGTGCTTAGACACCTAATTATCTAATTGCACCCACATATGAGATACCTAAGCATCTAAGAGACTCTAATTGCACCCATGGGTATTTGCACCTGTAATTCTGCAACTGTAAAAAGGGAGGCCAATTTGAGGCTAACCTGGAAATCAGGCCACATGTGCCAACTGGCAATTGCATTACTCACCCTGCTGTACTTTTTGTATTTTTTACTGAAACATTTAACAAGGAAGAAAAAAAATCATTGGTATGTATGCTTTTGTATAAATTGCTTGAATCTTTCTTTCAGCAGTATCCTAGAGAGAACCATATGATAAGCAGTTGTATATGTAGTAATTGCCACATAAATACATCATCAATCATAAACATTTTAAATTAATTCATTAATCATAACAGCAGTGTGCTTGTTTCCAAGGATCAACTACTAATGGCAATCAAAGGCTTCTATAACTGCAGGAAGCTCATGCCATGCTATACTGTTACACCTTCAAGAGGAGTAAATAAAACTAGAAAGCCTTGCTCTCTTGAAAGATAACTGTTAAACTGAGTTCTGATCTTTGTCTGCAGTTTATAAGGCCACTGGGAGCAAAGGCAGAGTCTTTTACCAACTAATCTGAACAACCCCCATCGTAAAGTATCCTACTCTTCTCTTTAGAAGGATAGTGCCTGTTAACCACAAAATAAATGCCTATATAGTAGGGCTCTGTGAAGCTTTGGTTGCCGAGTTGATTCGGCAGAAATTCAACCTGATTCAGCAGCTGAATCGCTGAATCAAATCAGGTGACCCGTTAATATCTCTGAATCAAATAAGAACCCTCCACATTGATTCAGAGAGATTTGGAGAGATTCAATGATTCTGACAGATACAGCTTTTATATTTTTCACCTATAACCATGTGAATCAACTATTCTTTTCTTGCAAAGTAGTTGAGAGAAACCCAGGATTTCCTATTTTTCTGTGGGAACTAATTCATTGTATTAACAAGGACAATTCACTTTGTGCTAGTATCTTTTCATGGTGCACATGGAAGAATTTCATATGAAGTACTGAGTTTAGTATATTGGAAGATGAGATTCCCACCCTGCCCCGCCCCTCCACATTTAACATGGGGGGGAAAAACCCCTACCTAAAAATTAAAATGGGGGGGCACTGTTCTGCTTTGACTCTGGGGTTGGGGGCTATAGCCACAGCCACAGCTCAAGCCACAGCTGATGCCTGCCCCCCACTGCCTCTGCACTCCCATCACTGCTTCCCCACAGTCTGAAGCCCCAGCTGCCCTGAGTCTCACTATGAGGCTGCTTCTCCCCCTGTCTCTACTTCCCTCTTCTTCACTCCTCCTTATTTTTGCTCTACACTAGCAAGCCCCAGCAAGCTAGCAATTTCTATGCTGCAGCCTGGAGCATGGAACGCATGCTCCAGCCCAGCCCTGTAGTGACAGTTCTGGCTGTGTGCTGCTGCTACAGGGCCCAAGTTGGAGCTGTGCACCATGCCCCAGGCTACAGCAGGGATAGAACCTGACAGAGCAAGAGGTAAGTAGGAGTAGAGGGGCAGGCAGAGGGTAGAGACTTTGGAGGGAAAAACAGGAGGAAGGGGAGGTTGGGACCCAAGGCTGAAGGGGCAGAAATGGCATGGAGAGGGGAAGATAGAGGAGGAGGGGGAAGACAGGGGAGTGGGGAAAGGGATCAGGGTTTAGTACTTGGACCAGTGATTTCCAGCATGTTCATCAATGATTTAGATTTAGGTATTAAAAGTGAACTAGCAAAGTTCACTGACCTTACCAACTATGGGGGAGTGTAATCAAGCACGAGAACGGGCTGGCAATACAGGTCAACCTGGACAGGCTCGTGAGATGGGCAGACCTCAACCTGATGTTGTTTAATATGTAGAAATGTCAAGTGTTCTATCTGGGGAGAAATAATACAGAACACACTTACAGGCTTAGCAGTACTGTGCTTACTAGCACCACATCTGAACGAGACCTGGGTGTCGTGATAGACAACAAAATGAACATGAGCCACTGTGGAGGATCTAGCCATGTCACACAAAGTAAAACTGTAGTCATAGTTTCATAATTAGTTTCATAGTTAGTAGAGTTGGAAGGGACCTGAGCAGATCATCAAGTCTGACCCCCTGCCATGGCAGGAACGAGGACTGGGGTCAAACGACCCCAGCAAGATGATTGTCAAGCCTTGTCTTAAAGACCCCATGGTAGGAGCCAGCACCACTTTGCTTGGAAGTTGGTTCCAGATCCTAGCCGCCCTGACTGTGAAGTAACGCCTCCTGATGTCTAATCTGAATTTACCCTCTGCCAGCTTGTGACCGTTATTTCTAGTCACTCCTGGTAGTGCTCGGAGAAACAGGGACTCCCCCAGTGCCTGCTGGTCCCCTCTGACTAGTTTGTAATGGGCCACTAGATTCCCGCTCAGCCTTTTCTTGTGGAGGCTAAACAGGTTTAGGTCCTGTAGCCTCTCCTTGTAGGGCCTGCCCTGCTGCCCCCTGATCATGCGAGTGGCCCTCCTCTGGACCCTCTCCATGTTGTCCACAATCCTCTTGAAGTCCAGAGCCCAGAACCGGATGCACTACTCCAGTTGCAGCCTTACCAGTGCCACATAGAGGGAGAATATCACCTCCCTGGACCTGCTTGAGATGCATCTGTGGATGCATGACAAGGTATGGATGGCCTTCCTGACTGCATCCCACACTGCTGGCCCATGTTCATCTTGGCATCAATGATGACTCCAAGATCCTTTTCTGCCTCTGCACTGATGAGAGGAGAGTTCCCCAGCCTGTAGGTATGGTGCTGGTTCTTCCAGCTCCCCAGGTGCAGCACCTTGCACTTGTCAGTGTTGAATCCCACCCT
>NW_017729031.1:74879829-74884023 GCF_001723915.1 Gavialis gangeticus
AGGTAAGACTAACTGGCCTATAGTTTCCTGGGTCCTCCTTCCTCCCTTTTTTGAAGATGGGAACCACATTGGCCCTCTTCCAGTCCTCTGGCACAACACCAGAGCACCACGAGTGCTTGTAAAGCCGCTCCAGGGGTCCCACAATGACCTCAGCTAATTCCCTCAGCACTCTGGGGTGGAGATCATCTGGACCCGCTGATTTTAATACATCCAGTCCCTCCAGAAGTTCCCTGACTAGATCCTCCCTGACCCTTGGCCTAGGTGTGCCTCCCCTGGGGCCTGAGGGGGGCCTAGTGAGGGGGCTGATTTGGTCCCTGCTCAGGAAAATGGAGGCAAAGAAGTCATTAAATAGGTTAGCTTTGTCGTCTGGTGTGACGACCAAATTTTCTAGCGTGTCTTGCAGGGGCCCCACATTACCCGGTACCTTCTTTTTGCCCCCTTTGTATTTAAAAAAGGACTTCTTGTTGTCCTTGATCCTGGAAGCTAGTCCCAGTCTTTTCTTTTGAACCAGATAGTCTCCTTTAAATTTTCTTGCCATGACCAATCAAATGGATACAATCCTGGGAGATAAAGTTATTGTTAATTTCTGAAACTTAGAAGGTTGGCTCCTCTTCACAGGGTTCCATCATACTCATACCCTGTTCTTACCACACCAGATGTTTCAGAGTTGATCTCATTAGTGCTCCCCTGTGGAAGTCATAAGTTCTATTCTGTCTTGCTTAATGTCCATGCAGCTGATCCCCTGCCATCAGCTTCTTGTCCTGTTCTTTCCCTCACAGGTCACAGATATACAATCAGACAATTCCCTCCTACCCTTATCCTTCAGGGAGGGGTTATCTTGGGCCAACACCACAAACTCATGTTTTTACTCAGTCTTGCTTTCTGCTCCTCATAGATCTCTGGGATCAATCCCTGCATGCACCAAACTCAAATTCACCAGGTTGGATGTGGCAGTTCCTCTGTCATCCCTACTCTGCCAGTAAGCTCCTCAGTGTACTATTTCGTCAGTGCCACAGCTCCGGGCTTCCCTGAGATTCTTGTAGCACTGCTCCCCTCACCGGAGGAGAGCTGACTGCTCAGCCAGCTCTTTTAAATTCCTGCACTGATCAGCTGTGCACCCAGCTGCAGCATCCCATTTGCTGCTTTGCTGGCTCTCACATCTGATTGCTTTAAATAGCATCCGGGAATTCTGGCATGACTTTTCCCCCATCCAAGCTTGCCACCACAGTAAGTTAGCCTTTTTCCTTTGTTTTTTTTTTGGTGCTTCATGACAGGGTAGGCTCACTGTCCTATCACAGCCACTAATGTGATGCTGTAGCTGGAAGAGTTAATCAAATACTGGCATCCACCTACTGAGGCATCTTGAGTAAAGCTAAGGATGTCATCCTCCCTCTCTACTCAGCCTTGGAGAGGCTGCAGCTGGAGTACTGCATCCATTTCTGGGTGCTGCACTTCAGGAAGGATGTGAAGCTTGAAAGAGTCCAAAGGAGGGCTACACACATGATTAGAGGCCTATAAACCAGGTCATATGAGGAGAGGTTGAAAGACTTGGGATTCAAGGCTTCTCAGCCAGGAGAAAAAAAGACTTGGGAGGACTTGGTTGCAGCCTATAAGTGTATCAAAGGCATACATCAGGGCCTGGGGGAGCATATATTCACCAAGGCCCCCCCAGGGGAGGGCAAGAAATAATGGGCACAAGCTGATTGAGGATTGCTTCAGGCTAGACATCAGGAAAAACTTCTTTACAAGTTGAGTACTGAGAGTTTGGAACAGGCTCCCCCACATAGGTGGTACAGTCATCCACCCTGGTGATCTTCAAAAAGTGTTTTGATGCCCATCTTTCTGGGGTCATCTGATCCGAGCAGTCTTACCTGCCTCGGTGCAGGGGGGTTGGACCTGATTAGTCCCTTGTAGCCCCTAACAATTATGGATCAAAAACCTGAGTCAGTGGGAGATAGGCACAATAGGGGTGGGGGGCAGATGGCAAGGGGCAACTTACCTACCTCTCTCAATGCCTGCCCCATCACCTCCAAACTGCTTGCCTCTGCCACTATCCCCTTTCCTACTTATCTCCCATTGTTCCCTCCACTGCCTACCCTCTTACTGTCCCCCATCACCTTCCCTAATACATTTCCCCACCACCTGTCCCTATTTCCTGCCCTACCAACTGTCCGACCACCTGCAGTGGTGGGGGGAGGGGGGAGAACTGAAGATGATCCTCCAGTAATTAGATACCATACATGGAAAATTATAATAAATATATACGTTTCTCAAGTATAGAATATAATTATTGGAGGACTGTCATGTCTTTGGGTATCATCTTGTATTTGGATAATATTTTCATCACTTGGCCCACTGGATGAATCCTTTTTTTTCCCCATACAAAGATACACTCTCCTTTATGAAACTGATTTGATTTTGCCTAATTGGAACAATCCCCCTCCTTTTTTCTCCTCCCCCCAAAATGAAAAAAACAAGAAGTTATATTTTTTCCCCTAAACCCACCATGTGTTTTGGTTTACCTCATACATGCTACAGATTTTTTCATGGTTAATGGTGCATAAAGGGAATTCCTTGGCTTGGAATTCCTCAGTCATTTGTGCACCACACAGAACCTTTGAACCATGTGAAGAAGCTGTACATAGAACAAAGAATCCTTTGTATGTGGACAGTGATTCCTTGCTCACTGAGGCCAATGAAAATTTGTCTTCACTTTAGTGTATTAAATTCTCAAATTAGCTGGTCACAATCACATCTCAAAAAATGAAGCACAGGCAGGCTATGATGTCATTGCATGATCCATTGGTTAGAGGATAAAGTTTAGCTACACTACTGTCTTCATGTGCTGCTTCTGCACTCTGAAGGACACCCTTTTTTGTATGAATATTTGTTGTTGTGTGAAGAAAGTCATCCCAGAATAATCAGAGATTACTCTGAAAATAATCACAGATTTGGATGACAGCCATTGGAAATGATGGAGTGATACTACCCACTGGCTGAGTCACTTAACGTAGTCTATTTAATATAACATTAAAAACATGAACTGTGCTGTGTGCATGGACATGCTTTTGTTTCTTGTTTTTATAGAATTAAGACACAGTCCAAAGTAAAACCTTTTTGTGTGATGTAGCATAATAAGAAAGGAAGAAAAATCCATATATCCTGCAAGAGCAATTTCTAATAAAAAAATTCGCTTTCTGCAAAGGAAAATATTTCTTTAGAAGATGTGATAATGATTATTATAGGCTGCTACAGATATGGAAATATTGCCTGAAACAAAAAGGTGAGCGAATATTATTTCCTCCTACCTATTCTGAAAATGGAAAACCTACAAAACCAGTCTGTAAAGAGTATTAGAAAAATAATATTTAATTTAGTCATTCCTTTAGTATAATATGGACAGAATTTTAGGTGGTATATATGAATTCCCATGTATTTTTTGTGTATACACAGTCCAGTTACTTGATTATTCAAAAAAAATTAGATAAAGAGCTAAATACTCAGACTGGCTGAAAAAAGTGTTATCAAAACGATTTGTCACATCCTTGCTGTTAAAAAAATGTATCATCTCTGGGGGAAAAATAACTGTGTTAAAATAATAGTTTTGCCTCAAATATGATTTAAAAAATGTTACCACCATTTTTCTTTGTTGGGTAAGTTTTCTAGATAAATTATATATCCCATGATGCACTACAAAAGAGCAGCAACTAAATAAATGGTGGTGATATAGAGATGATTTCTTTGACCAGGAGAAGCCCTGATCACCTGATGGAGGACTACCACGCTCTGGGGTGCGTGCTAAAGGAGATAGGTGCACAGGTGGTTTTTTCTTGTATCCTACCAGTGAGTGGACGTGGAAGATGGCATGAAATGTGCATCACGGAGACCAACTGGCGGCTTCAGGAATGGTGTCTCGGGCGGGCTTTGGCTTCCTCAACCATGATCGGCACATCACGATAAGAGACATGCTTGGATGGGATGGGCTCCACCTTTCCCCTAAAGGTAAGCGTGTGTTTTCTTCTAGGTTTGCGGACCTGCTCTGGCAGGCTTTAAACTAGGCTCATTGGGGGAAGGGGAAGATGGGGGTGGAGGAATCATCAGACTCCCAGATGAAGCAACACCCACAAGTACAGCCCAGCCTAGACCGATGAACGAAACATATACACAGGTAAGTGACAGGGGCCAGGGCAATGC
>NW_017729031.1:74884034-74897813 GCF_001723915.1 Gavialis gangeticus
AGGTCCCTTCTGACCCTAGAAACTATGAAACTATGACCACAGTGCAGCCTTCTGCACCTTAATCTTTTGCATGTATCACAGTCCTCTGGGCTGGAGGCTGGTGTGAACTGTAAACCATCTGAAGTCTGTTGGTCAACTGAACGCCACTGAAATCAGAATTTCTCCCTATGTTTTTGAAATGTTTGTATAGCATTCTCTGTCATCATCATCAGTAATTCCCTCATGGTTGAGGGTGATCACTCCCATGGGTCAAGTAAAGGGTTGTAGATGAAGTCATTGACGGATAATAAGGCTGATCCTAGAGCTACAGGCTCTGGCAGACATGATAGGTGGTGAATAAAGGAAGGGTCAGACTTCATATTTCTTAGTCTTGTTTCCTTTCCTTTCATTTCTGTCATTTTTCTGCCTCCAGGGTGAGACAGTTTTTCTCAAAGTGAGACATACCTTTTCTCCAAAGTCATTGCCATGTAGCCCTGGCCTGGGCTAATTTTTCCCAGTTTGTGAAGTCAGTGCCATATGTCTTAATGTTTTCCTTGATAGTGTTCTTAAAGTGTTTCTTCTGCTCCCATGTGTCCCTTGTTCTTGGCTGAGTTGGGAGTATATAAGTTGTTTTGGTAAATGTGCATCAGACTTATACACAAAATGCCCTGTTTACCACAGCTAATGTTGAATAATCAGTGCTTCCATACTGGTGGTATTAGCATTGGTGAGGACACTGGCATTTGTCCAATGATCCTCCCACTTTATGCCAAGGATCTTCCAGAGTAGTGCTGGCGATGGCATTCCAGGCTTTTCAGATGTTCTCTGTAGGACACCCAAGCTTTATAGCTGTAGAGAAGAGTTGAGGTTACCACAGCCTTATATAGTAGGAGTTTTGGTTGAGTCCTCATTAAACACATGATGATTCAGTCTTCCAAATGCAAAGCTGGAACATTGGCTCTTCTCATCAATGTTGGCCTTCTTTGAAAAATGGCTGCTGAAGTATGCAAAGTATTCAACATTCTCCAGTTCCTGTCCAACAATAAAGATCTTTGCCAGGGGAGTTAATTGGCACAGAGCAGGCGCTGGTGAAGCACCTTAAGTCAGTGGGAATTCCCTCAGTGATACAAATTTTAAGAAACAGTGTGTGAAGCTTGTTGGTCATTGTTTCCCCACCAACCTTGAAGACCTCAGCTGGCATGCCATCATGGCCAGAGGTGTTGTTGTTCTTCATATGTCTTATCATCTGGTGGCCTTCTTCAGAAATTGGTGGACTGGTGCGTGCTTCCCTTGCTGGATGCTGCAGGATGAATCTAATGGCTAAAGAAATAACAATGACAATGGTGGAAGAGAAAACTTACTACTGTGGTCAACCCTGTGTATGATACAAATTCCAAAACATTGAATCATTAAAAATAGGTAATAGAAGTCTACGGAAAAAATGATGGAACTCAGGGTACGGAAGGACATCAAATTATACTGAGCAAAAAGGGAGATGAAATTTAGCATGGCTTAGCTGCTCTATAACAACAGTTTCTAGTGCCTGTTCCAATTAGACGGTGAAAGATAAACCATGGCAGTTCACTTCTGAATGAAACAGTACTAAGATAACAGTTTAGTTACACTTACCACTTACAAATGGACTCATACAACGGTCACTGAGAAGCAACTGACTCAATTTATGTCCCTCCAAATCCATCCTTCTTTTTTAATTTGGTATATTTTTTTCATTTGTCCATAGCCTCAGACTGTACTTTCAGAGTTGCCAGACATATTAGGCTTCAATAATGTAGAAATGGGAATGAACCAAAGTTTTCAGATGGGGGCTGGGTTTGTAACATAACTCCCGATTACAAAATAAACATACGAAGGTGCCAACTACCTGTGTTGCCACGTGGGGTCAGGCCAACTCTCAGGATCTCGGTATTGTGCTGTTAGACAGGAGGGTGTGACACAGTTGCACATATATAAACACACAAATCAATTAGGTGCATACACATACACATCCAAACCAGCCTAAGCACATCCATACCTATCACCAATTCAAGCATGTACACACTACACACTAAAAATTAGAGAAAAATCAATTGTCAATACCCGCACACTTAGTACACATACACAGATCACTAATTCGTATATCATGCACTCAATGATATATATATATACACACACACACACCAGTTCACACACATACAGCCCACCTACACATACACACAGGTAAGTTCCTAATTTGGATGGTGCCATACGTATGTGTGTTCTTGGGGTACCTGGGATACTTGGGGGAAGGTTCAGGTGAGAGAGGGTTAAAGTGTAAGGAGTGAAAGTTGCCAGAACCAGGGTTAGAACCAGTGGAATAGAGAGAAGCTGGCTGAGGAACTGAGGCTTGGGTTTACGTAAATTCAAGTGGCCCCAGGGTTACTTGAGGTCACTGGTGCAAGGGAAAGAAAAAAAAAAGAAAAAAAAAAAAAAGCCTGGTGGCAAGGAGGAGACATCCAGGAAAGAGAGAGAGACAGAAACCTGGTTGTTCAAGGGAAAAGTCAGTGGGGATAACACAGTGGCAAAGAAACAGGGGATCTGGAGGCAGAGAGGAGCTCAGGACAGGTGTTGGAGGTGGCAGTGAGCTAGAAGCAGTAGAAGGAGAAATGAGACAGAAATTAGAGGGGTGAGAAGCAGAGACTGGAGCAGGGCCAAACAATAGTAAAGTAAAACCCAACTTAGGGGTCCAAATAACAGTTTTATTAAACAGACAACACACTACACAGCCCCATGAAGTTATTGGTTCTCACACATACACACACACACACACTCTCTCTCTCAAAATGGTGTCAGGAGCAAGAGACCCAGTGGAAGGGTTGGAGTCCAGGTAAGGAAGAGAATCAGAGTCCAAGTCCTTGGTTGAAGAGAGTGTGGGGGTGATAGCTACCTATCCAGGCTGGAAAGGGGTCTTTGTCCAGTAGGTGTTGTCCAGAGGGGGGTTGCTGGCAGGGCCTGTGGGTGGATAGGTGATGTGGCATGGTGCTGATCCAGATGGAGACGGCATCCCAAGGAGTCAGTCTTCTCTATTCCTTTTATGGGGCAGACTACCTCTGATCTTCTATGGGAGAGCCTGTCCAGGCAAGGTCAGTCCTATTCCAGAGGGCTCCAGGTGTTCTTACTGAGCATGTGCAGCCTTGGCACAATGGTGGGTTGCCTCATCTTTTATTTCTTGAATGCTGAAGGTGGTTCTAAGGGCTGGGTCATTGGTACAGGTATTGGTTTTGATGGTTCTGTCATTCAGAGGGAGCTATTTTTAGACCTACTGCCATTGTCTCTCAAGCACCCTCCTTCATCCCCATTCATTCAGGAACCAAGTTACATAGGAGGGGTAGGTATGAGTCATGGGTTACACAACTGGACATGGGGATAAGATGGAGGCTTGACATTACAAGATGACATGACTTATGCTAACTTACATATATAGGCCTAAAACAGTAATCACACAATATAAAAGCAGTAAAAAAAAAAATCAATATAAAACATACTAATTATCACTTATAAAACAGTGGATATCTATATCAAAATAGTAGATCACTTATTTGCAAAGAGGGGAGAGAAAAATAAAACTACCTAAAATAAAATGTAAAAGCTTATCCTACATCTTAGCTTACCTAGGGAATAGAGAGGGAGAGAACAAGTCAGAAATGGTTTGGGAAGGGGAGGGAATGCATTTTAAAACAAATAAAAAAAACTGGAGGTTTTGCTACACCTGTATGCTGGACACACTCATTTCTACTAGACATAAAATGCCTACAAATGAATTGTTGCAAGCAATTCCCTTTCACTCAATTTCCATTTTTCCTTCTTTCATTTGCAGACTATGATTTACATCATAAATCATAATTTGTAGGGATGTGTGAAATGGACCATATTCGATTTGGATTTGGATTTGGATTCTCCCCAGATCGGGGACAGTGATTCAATTTGTTGATTTGGATCACTATCCCAATTCAATTCAGCTGATTCTGAATCTGAAGATATGATGCTGATTCGGAGAATCAGCGTTTTGGCCTTAGACACAGCTTTAAATGTTTTTTCTACATACTTTAAGGTACCAGCATGGCTCATGAATGTTGTGATGGTGGGGTGGATGGAGCATCCCACAGGAGCATAGGGCCCCCCCCGCATACTCGGTGGTGAACCAGGACATGGACTGGAAGTACTTCCAGTAAACTTCTGGGTCCTTTGCCGAGTAGCCCCCCCCCGTGCCCCTCTGGGTAGGTAATAAGCTGTGGGGGGACCCCAGGTGCCCCCCCAGGCCCAGGAGGCACCAGTTGCCAAGCCAGGGAGGTGCGGGGGGGGGGCCCAAGCACAATCACCAGTGGACCTGGAGTGGACTGGGAGTGCTTCTGGTCCACTTCTGGGTTTGCTGCCAAATGCGCTGGGGACCCCCCCCACCCCATGCTCCTGTGGGATGGTTCACCCACACCACCATCTCAGCATTCACAAGCCACCTGGTACCTTGAGGTATGTAGAAAAAACATTTAAAGCTGTGTCCATGTCCTAATCATTGAATCTTCCAGAGTCTCTCCAAATCATCCTGCCCTGGAGTGACATAACTTTAAGATACATAACTGGTGCTTAAAACCACTTTAAGGTGTTATTGTATGGGGGGGGTGGTTAAGAGCTCCAGTTGCTACCCAAAATTACCATGTAACAAGACCTTGAATGTGGTGCATGTGTCATATGTACCCTATATATAATCAAATAATTTACCAGTGGGATAAGATTTGTTTGTTCTATCAGAACTTTCAAAAGTTTAATATTGATGCAAAATCTACAAACCATACATGTAAATCAAGTTCTATATATTACCATACAATGAATATGATGTGGGCCAAATTCTGTTCTATTACATTCTGTTACAAAGTCTGTTACACTGATGTAAATTAGGAGTAGATGCACTGAGTTCACTTGCAAATGAGATCAGAACTGCAGGAATTTCTTCCTTAGTATTCAGAAGCAATACAGCACTTATTTTTCTTTTCATGTTATATATACAATTTTCAACATGTAAAAGTTTTTCTCATAACTTTAAAACCTCTTCTACAAACTCTGACTCATTATAGTCATTATAGGTATTATAGTCTCAGACTTCCATTAAGAGACTACAGGGTACAGTTGAGCAATCAGCCATTACTTCTGAGAAATATTTTATGAAGACCACCACAACATTCTCCCTTTAATGCCTATCTAAGCATTTTTATATGGCCTCTGTCAGTTTACTGTATGAGCTTCACCAACCTGTCTATACATAGTATGGAAGCATAGGTGTCACTTTTGCCAGGACAACCAAACAGAGAAATTATATGACTTGCCTTAGGTAATCAAAGGATTCTGCATAGAACCAAGAACTGAAAAACATCTGCTGATGTCCATTTCCAATTTCTGAATTGCTGGATCATCCTGCCAGTGAGAGAATAGCAAGACATCTTGCTATGGATCGTTGGCAAAATGGAGATGCAACACAGCTGTCTCACATTTGTCAGATCCAAGTGGTCTGGTTCTTTTTCTTCTTAGCTCATTGCCTATGAGACTGGGAATTGAATAACAGTGAAGCCAAATCGGAAATAAAAATAATGCTACTGTAGTATAATTCAGGAGGATCTTTAAATGATATTAAGTAACTCTCTCCTACTATTAAAGGTGTTTGTGTGAGAGATCTTCAACTCCATCTAGACTCTCTGGTAGTTATACCGAGGGGTACCTTTCTTTTATTTCTATCTGGCTAGGTTTTTAAACCTCTTATTTTCAGAACTGGAATTGGATTTCATGACAATTTATCATGTCTTTGATATTTTTGGACTGCATTACTGAAGTATAGAGAGACAGTGGAAGTTGTAGCTAGTAATCTATCTGCTAATATTATCAGTAGGAAGAATTTTACACTATTAGTTCACAAGTTTTATTTGCTTGCTATTAGGGGTGTGTGAAGCAGGCCCTATTCGATTCAGATTTGAATTTGGCCTGAATCAGGGACAGTGATTCAATTCGTTGATTTGGATCACTGCCCCTGATTCTATTTGGCTGAATCCGAATCTGAAGATTCAATGCTGATTCAGAGAATCAGCAATTTGGACATAGACCTAGCTTTACATGTTTTTTCTACATACCCTGAGGTACCAGCACAGCTTGTGAACGCTGTGATGCTGGGGTGTATGGAGCAACCCACAGGAGTGTGTGGGGGGGGCAGGGGCCTCCACATGCTTAAAGGCAAACCCAGAAGTGGACCGGAAGTACTTCCGGTCCACTTCTGGATCCACTGGGGAGCATGCTGGGGAGTCCCTCCCATGCTCAGCAATCAACCACAGGGGGACCCTGGGTTCCCTCCCCCACCCCAGGCCCAGGATGCACCAGTCGCTGAGCTGGGGGGTGCAGGGGACCCCCTCCATGTGCTCCCCTGTGGACCCAGAAGTGGACCAGAAGTGCTTCTAGTCCACTTCTGGGTCTGCTGTCAAGTGTGCTGGGGAGCCCCCACACTTCTGTGGGACACTCCATGCACCCCAGCATCTCAGCAAAAAACATTTAAAGCTGTGTCTGTGTCCAAATTGCCAAATCTTTCTGAATCTTTCTGAATCAATTCAGAGAGATTAAAGGGTCCTCTGATTCAGTTTGGTTTTAGAGATTTGGCCACCAAATCAGGCTGAATCTCCAGAGAATCAAATCAGGGACCAAAGCTTCACACAGTCCTGCTTGCTATTACTTTTGGGCATGGTTCAAAGTATACACATTCTAGGTGCATACAAAATGCAATGTGTGAATATAAGCCTGTGAATTACTGGAAGATTTACTTTTCTCATTAAAACCATTGTGGCAGCTAAAATTAGGTGAGGCATAGCAATTAAGATTCTCATGGGAGAATTGTCATGCTGTCCAATATCTAATACCAGTGCAGAGGTCTTAACACCTCACTCTGCTGAATCTTTATACACTGAGCTTTTTGAGTTTCAGGACAAAAATTAAGGTCTGTACAAGGAAATTCTTGGCACAAAGGGGATGGAATGATGTGTTATTAGACAATGTATTGTGGGAGTTTGTGCATTGTATAAACTGGGAAATTTAACTTCACTGTGTTTTTACATATTTTGTCAGAGTTGATATTAGCACACTCCTATAAGCCCAAGGTGCTCAACTCCAAGTCAAAGCATAGTTAGTATTTTATTGACACATCAATCTAACTCTAAACAGGTGACTGAAAATAGATAAATAATGGAGGAACTAGCTTTATTGGCTTCAGGAAAAATTATGTTGAGTACAAGTTAGCTGAAATACATTCATTTTCATAGTCATCTTCAGAAAATCAAAGTGAATGTTAATATAACTAGTTATAGTGCAGAATTTCATTGTAACAATTGGGGACAAGTCTCAGTTGGCAGAATTTAATTAAGGCAGTCTTCCAACAAGACAATTGTATCCCATTTTTTCCATTTGATACTCACAATTTTTAAATTTCAAATAATAATAGTATGCTAATCAAAGAGCTCTAAATTTTTCCAGTACAAACATGGTGACCTTAGGTAGCGTTCCTGGGTATTGTGTGTCAGAGTATTAGTGCTGCAGAAAGTCTCACTGGGATATGTAGCAACTACCTAATAAAACACAGCTTATTGCTGGATAGGTTTGGCATTAGTCTCATTGAAATCAAGTTCTGCTCTTAACTGAGTAATCATTATCACTACCTTAATACCTAGCTCTTATACAGTTTTTCATCTGTAGTTATGAAAGTGTATTACAAAGGAGGTCAGTATCATTACCTGGCATTACACACATGTAGACCATGAATCACATGTGGGTGAAGTGACTTCCTTAAGGTCATTGAACAAGTAAATGACAGAGCCAGGGGAAAAACTCAGGTGTCCTAAGCATTAGTCCAGTGCTCTATCACTGTACCATACCACTTCTGATCCAAAGTGGTCAAGGATTGGACCTTGTATACATATATATATATATATATATATATATATACAGTGTCTATCAGGATATATTCTTGATTGGTTCAACACAGTACAACATATGTTCATGTGTTGAACATTTATATAATTTTATATAACTTTTATAAAACATATCAACTTAATAGAACTTTTAATATAATATTTATATAACTTTTCCTGCACACTACTTACTACAAATGGATTTTTATCTACAGTTTGAAAGAAGTTTTGACATATTTATACCACACTTGTACCTTAACTTTTCACGTTGATTTCAGAAAAAAATGATAATGACTGGATAGTGGCCTAAAATAATTAGCACTCTTCTAGTGTCTTCCATCTCCAATCACTACATATGCATTAAGCATTTAAATCTTATTTTGCCAATGCCAGTTTAACATGGAGTCCTTCCCAATTTAAAATATGATCTTTCACTAATGCTAAGTGAATAATTCTCATGACACTATTGGAATAGATGGATACCCTAAATATTCTTATCCTTCTATAACAGACAAGAAAATGAGAAGAAAAGAGTTGTTAAGTTGCTCTCTTAGTAATGTATTTTGAGGTACAGGATTATGAATGTCACTGTTGAAATATGATCACTTCATCTCATGTTTTAAAGAAGATATGGTGAATTTAACAGAGGTGTTAGTTTATGACCCATTATAACATTGTATCTTCCTTTCTCTCTGCAAACTTATTTTGGTTCCACAGGTGGTAACAACGCACTTCTCTTTCAAGTGGTCAAATTCATTAACTTAATTAGTTAGAACAATTGCTGAATTTAACTCTATACTTAGCTTGCAATGTGACTTTTTCCCCGTAGGCATGGATGGGCACTTGAGGCACAAAAGCATGTCTCTTATTTCTCTCAAATTGGTCCAGTATAAACAGTACCTCACCTAGAATCGCAGAGGAACGTTAAGGGTCACTTGGTCCAACCTCCTGCACAACGCTGTAATCTTATTCCTAAACTATTACTCTGAAATGCCTACCAAGCTTCCTCTTGAAAACCTGCAAAGAAGATTTTACAACTTCCTTCTCCAGTCTATTCTACTGACTTCCAGTTCAAAGAACAGCAAGGAAGTTCTTTTTGCAGGCATGTAATCATGTAATCAAATATATTTTGCTGCACTTTCAAAACTGTCTTTTTCATTTCTTGTTTTCTGTGACAAAGAAGGGTTGTTTTGCCCCTTATTTATGGCAGCCATCATGTCCCTCTTAATCTCCTTAATCTCACAAAGTTTGCTTTTCATACAGTATCTAATAAATTTGCTAGTTCAAACAATGGGCCTGACCATGTAAAGTACTGAGTCCTTTCAACTTTTTGGAACTTAGTATTTTGCTCCCTCAGTGCCCCTCAGTGCCTTAGGCCTTAGGCCATCTTGTGGACAGAAATAACTTAGCAGCTGGATTCTGGCCTTGACTGTAAATTGAAGTCAAGGTGTTTATGCACATATGAAGAAAGAAGGCATATACGGCTTTGGTTCTTCAATGCAATCCCTGTATCCTACATTCAGTCTTCTTTTCTTAAATCATATGACATATCTGTGTCAAAAAGTGATGCTAAAAGAATACTTAGAAATGGCGGGTGTCCCCAAAACGTTCCTTTTGAAACATGCAATTTCCTTATCAAAAAGAAAAAAAAACCCTCTTTAGTTTGTTGGAAACTTTATTATAAAATGTTATTTGACATGCATTGTTCCATAAGATACCAATGACGGTTGCTTAAATTACTTCAAAAGATCTAAAGAAACGTATAATACCTGTTGGCCTTACATAACTAGAATTCTTGTTCTTAGTGACACATGTAGACATTGAAAAAAAACTGATTTATTTTCCAGGCCCTCTAGGCTTTCTTTCCTCCTGTCATAACAATCCAGGGTGCACAGTTTTTCTAATAGAGGTCATAGGGGGTTTGTGACAAACTTAATGGATTTGGAACATATCGTCCTTTCTTTTTGTGTAACAGATGCACCAAAATGTGGCTGTCAATGTAGAAGTACTTAGCAAATATGAAGGGCAATGGAATTTTAGGTAGAGAAAAAAAAATCATGCTATTGGGTCCTACAATGTATGCTATGGCACCTATAAATCATGGGAAATTGTATCCTTTATGTGAAGTGTCTATCTAGATATAAAAGTTTTACAATAATGGTAATAAGTATCTACATTAAATGGTAGGTTTGCTGTTACTTTGGACCAAAGTTTTAGTGATCCCTAATCTGGCACCTGCTATTATTATGTAGTTACAATTCCAGGCACAAAGGGTAGGATTTATAATCCTCAGTGTTTGAGACTTGCAGATTGATGTCTAAATTATGTTGTTTGTATCCATCATTAATTGCATCTATAAAAAAATCACTTTCCATTAACTGTACTCACAAAATTACAGGTATAAAATCAGAAACAAATTTAATTGTATAACAGAAGACCAAAACAGATGATGTATTCTAAGTGCAGACAAGGATTAGTTTTGTAAGGGCAACCAATCACCTACAATACTTTGCCAAAGGACTAATTTTATGTTTAACATTATACCTATTAAAACAGACAAGTGGCAAGAACATTGAAAAAGATATGGGGAGAAACCTAAGCAGTCCTCATGGATATAACCAACTTGAAGAAAATTAACCTGCTATAAAAAAAAATTAACCTTCTCGTGAAATATGCAACTGCAGTTAAAATAGCTTGCAAAATCCATTTTTACTTATGGTCAGTTTTATATTCCCACTAAAATATTACCTGTGCATCAGCCAAATAATTTCTGCCACCCCATTTCTCTGTAAAGAGCAGATTATAGATTTCCTGAAGAAATTTTCCTCTAGGACCAATAGTAGAGGAGTGAAAGCTTCAAATGATGAAAGTTTGAAGTAGACCCACAAGCTCAGGGGAATGCCAGCAGGCACAGTAAAATAATTTAAGAGGAGTACTAAATCCGGCAGGTAGAAAAAATGCACAGTTGGTTAGAGCCAGGTAAGGATGCCTGTGGCTATTGAATGTATTTGTACCTGGAAAGATAGGAATATTCATATTCTGCACTTTTTCATTATTACTCTTCCAACTCATTACACAGATTTTGTTGTGGTTTATTCCTTTCTACAGTGCTTATATGACCACCATTATCATAGATACTGAGCACTTCATAATCTTTAATGTATTTAATCTCAAGCACCCCTGTGAGATAGGGCAATGCAAAGGGTAAACTGAGGTACAGAGTGTAAATGACTTACCCATGCTTATGCAATCTGTTTGCATTGCAGGGAATTGAGCTTAGGGATCCCATGCCTCTGGCTGATGTCTGAACCACTTGGGCCTTTCTGCTGCACCTTTGATATAACAAGAAAAAAACAAATATTTAAAAAAAGGTTGATGAATGATGACAAATATGTAAAAAAGTGACTCATTCAACCACCTCAGTCAAGATGAGTCTCACCCTTTCCTGAATTTTTAGTATCTTTATCCTCTCCAAATGAAATGAAGGTATCTCCCAAACACAAATCCTTAATACTTCTTTACTTCCTAAGTACTTATTTTGTTTCACCCTTTTCAGAGTGATGAGACCCCTGTTTTTTTGGTTAGACTTTCCCAACAATACTGAAACAAAACCCTAAGGTGGCTAAGTTTAACTTAGATGTCTTTTACCTGCCACAGGCTTGAGCTTTTTCCCTGCTTTGAATTACTCCAGTGCCCATCATTTCTTCAGCAAGACTCCTCTATTAAAAACAAAAAAGGTTGGGTCATAGACAAAATGTATATTGTAGATGCCGGACTTATTGCTCAGGATGAGACCTTGTGGAAAGTAATTAAGGCATAAGCATAGCTTAGAAAGTTTATTATAAGATATTCCAATAAGATTATTATAAGATTTAGGGGGAGATATCAGTACCAGATAGCATTTTGTTTAAAGATACTCAGAAAGAGA
The DNA here is from genome assembly GCF_001723915.1 of Gavialis gangeticus. Lineage (NCBI taxonomy): Eukaryota > Metazoa > Chordata > Crocodylia > Gavialidae > Gavialis > Gavialis gangeticus. The sequence goes on from NW_017729031.1 coordinate 74,895,909, forward strand.
ATCCTACAGGGTTACAGAAAACTATGTTAAGCAGTGTACCTGTAGGTCAAGTAAAGATTGAAAAAGCTAAGAGAAGGGCCAGAAATATTTTATACTGGTCTTACATGATCAGTGATATTGAGAAAGCTGTGAAAGCTTGTTGCACATACCAAAAATGCGGTTCCAAGTCAAACAGAGGAGCCCTTGTGGCCCAGGAAGAAAGATTCTCTTGAGCAAAACAAGAAACAACACAAACTTGAGCAAACATACATACACACGCAAATTAAGATTCTAACTTCTAGTATCTGGAAGATGCAAATAGACAAGTGATTGTGTGTATCAAATCTGGTTGTGTTAGATGGTATACGTGGCAACGTAAAGCCTGATAATGGGTCACAGTTTAGTGAGCATATAAACAGTTTGCTTAAATAGTTATTTAGCCATACAAATGTTAATTCCAGATATCCCTAATTGGTTGGTGGAAAATGTTATCAAAAGAATAAAGCCTCTATGATAAAGGACTGTGGAGTCAAACTCTTATCTGTATTTAGCATTGTAAAATTATAGAATGACACCAGTGAAGCATCAGTTGCCACTTGCTGACTTTTTTTCCCCAACAGGAAACAGAAGATAAAAAAAAATGCACTATTAGAAACCAATGTCTGAGTAACTGGAGATTTACAGATGCAGAAAGGGTCAGGCAAGGCAGGAAAGATACATTTGAGACTGCCAGAAGCTTCCACTATGCCCCATTCTGCTAATGATGCTCCTTGAAAACAGTCAAAAACCAGCCCTAGTTTCAGAAGAGATTGTTCTGTCAGGTTAGCACCTCACATGAACACATTATGAAGGAATAAGTGACACCTTCAAATCTTAGGAGTCAGATAAGTGAGCCTGCTGTTTTGCCCAAGAGAGTCTGAGGATATAGAATGACCCAAACAATCAACCTTTCCCTCTCATGACAGCCGTGATGTTCTTGGATTCGCATGACTTTGCAGGGCACCTCTAAGAGTAACTGAACATCATTGATAAGCTTAATTATTATGCTGTGTTTGGGAGGCAACCTCAATATATATAAAATGTATCATTAATAAAATAGTTGTAATACAGTTTTATAATGCTAGGGTATTAAAAACTTGCTGTGCCTCTATTGGATTTTTCATGTATGTAATAGCTGATCGATATAATATTTTAATATGTATAGTAAAATCTCTGTTATCCAGCATCCCTGGGGTAAGGAGATTGCCGCTTATGTAAAAACTCTGGTTATCTGAAATAACCTGGCAGGGTTTTCAGATAATGTGGACCTGTGGGGCAGGGGTGGGAGGGGGTGGCAGTGGCTGCATGCAGAGCGGTGGCAGTTGCAGGGTGCAGCGTGGAGCAGGGGTGGAATGGCTGCAGTGTGACGGCAGCGCCACAGAGCAGTGGTGGCAGCGTGGAGTGGTGGCAGCACAGCAGCCACGTGAGCTTCTCCCCCTTCCCCCATGTCTGGCCAGCAGAGCCATTTTTGTTGCCCTCTGCTGGGTTCTCTCCAATTTGTCCACATTCTTCCTGTAGTGGGGCGCCCACAAATGAGCACAGTACTCCAGATGTGGCTTCACCAGTGCTGAATAGATGGGAATAATAAGGGAACACTGCTGGCTTATATTCAGCTTATTGTTCACTGTAACCTTCAGGTCCTTTTCTGCAGAGTTGCTGCTCAGCCAGTCGGCCCCCAGCCTGTACTGGTACATGGGATTGTTCCATCCTAAGTGCAAGACTTTGCACTTGCCCTTATTGAATCTCATGAGATTTGTTTTGGCCCAATCCTCCAATTTGTCTAGGTCACTCTAAATCCTAGCCCTACCCCCCAGCATATCTACTACACCTCCCAGCTTGGTGTCATCTGCAAACTTGTTGAGGGTGCACTCTATGCCATCTACCAGG
>NW_017729031.1:74899042-74899690 GCF_001723915.1 Gavialis gangeticus
CCCCCCACCCCCAGCTGGATGCTCAAGCCAAGATCCCCCCCCTCCCACCTCTCTCCCATGGCAGGGACCCTAGTGCAGAGACCCAGCCTCTGGCCATGCCTGCCCTACCCCCCCACCCCACCACCCATGCTAGCTAATGCTGAGAGGTGTCTGCATAAGTCTCCAATTTCACTAGAATAAAGGCAGACTGCTAGTGCCTTGGAAATGCAAATGCACCCTGCAGATAAAAACAGCTTGAAACTAATGAGAGAGATGTTTTCTTTTGTAGGGCTTGATGGGCTGATAAACTTTGTTCTGACAAGCAATCTGCTAGTTGCAATTCATCAGTCTTCAAGAGGGGACAGAGAAAGGAGTTAGAAATTACTTGGCTTGCAGACAGTACAAAAAAGCAGGGAGAAAGAGATTGAAGAGCTTAGTATTATCAACAGATGCAGGGTCTGGTAACATTCCTGCCTCTTGAGCAGTGAACAGAGAAAAGTCTCGGATGGTGCAGGCAGGGTGGAAGGGTTTACATCCTTCCCTAATCCTAACATTCTGCTGGGTCCTGGACACCCCCCCCCCCACCAGCTCAGTATTGTGGAAGAGAAGGGAGGTCTGCTCTATCAGTCCCTGGCTTCTAGCCTGAGCAACTGCAGGTATGTGCCTGCA
>NW_017729031.1:74904690-74905494 GCF_001723915.1 Gavialis gangeticus
GACTACCAGCTAGATATCAAAACATTGCTTACTACTGAGCCTGATGCTCCAGCCAGTTTTCTATTCACTTTACAGTCCATTCATCCAGCCCATACTTCCTTAGCTTGCCTGCAAGAATGCTGTTGGAGACTGTATCAAAAGCCTTACTAAAATCAAGGTACACCACATCTACCAGTCTCCCCACATCGACAGAGCCAGTCACATCATCATAGAAGGCAATCAGTTTGGTCAGGTGTGACTTTCCCCTGGTGAATCCATGCTGACTGTTCTTAATTGCCTCTTCCTCCTCCAACTGCTTAGAAATGGATTCCTTGAGGATCTGCACCATGATTTTTCCAGGTACTGAGGTGAACCTGTTCCGTAGTTCCCTGGATCCTCATTCTTCCCTTTCTTAAAATATGGGCACTATGTGGCTAGGGACAGATATTACAAATAAACTGGTTTAAGTGATCAGAAACTGGTTTAAACCTGTAACAGAACATAAGTTCAGTGAACATAAACCAGTTTCAAAATGGCTGAAACTGGTTTGAGATAAACCTAGTTGAATGTAATATTAGACTTAACTGATTTGGGTCAAACCAGTTTATGCAATGTCTGTCCTAGACCCCATCCTGTTTTAAGTTAAACCAGAGTCCCCCAGTATCCCAGATGCTTTGTACTCCTGGGCTGGACTGGGCTGGGCTGTCTGCTGAAGCAGAGCAAGGTTGGCACCAGTCCTCTCCTTCCTAGCCAGAGCACTATCACTACTCTGGCTGACTGAGGGACTACAGTGGCCACAAGGCTTCCCCCTGACCATTACCCCCC